>NC_091282.1:226324386-226627417 GCF_032444005.1 Ranitomeya imitator
TTCAGGTGTTTTAATTATAATAGGTCCAATACCCCTCCACAGTGAGAGAGAATTTGAGTCCAAGGAGAGGTTTCACATGTACCCATTCAGATGGAGACGTTTATTCTCAGAGAGGTAGGTCAAGCGTAGGGCCTCGTATAAGAGAGATGCCTTATCGTGGCTACGAGGTACACATAAAATTGGCCATTTTTATGCGCTAAAAGCTCTCATTTTTCATATTTTCAGTGCAGTAATGCAGTTCAAATTTTGTGTTTTCAAGTTTGCATGTTTTGGCGCTGCAGTGTGCTGCCCTATTTACTTAAAGCAGCTCGGTAAATGACCAAGTTCACTAAGGGCTCTTTCAGACGTCAGTGTTCGTTAGCAGCATGGGCCGCAAAACATCTCGCACACATTTACACTGATGACACATGGATGACATCCCTGTGTCATCAATGTGACACATACCGGCGCCTGGAAATCAGAGGTACTGTTCACGCTGTTCCCCGGCATCGGGTGCTGAAGTCAAGACCACTCACATCACTGTCCCCTGCTCGCACTGCGATCAGTGCTAGTGGTGGACAATGTTGAGATTTTTATTCAACTGTTAACAGTGAGTGCAGGCGGCGGCTGATGGGAGTATTCATCAGCCACTGCCTGTGCTGTAAATAAATAAATATTTTAAAAAATTATGTGGGGTTGCCCTGTATTTTTGATAACCAGCCAGGCAAAACTGACAGCTGTGGGCTGTAACCCTCAGCTGTCAGCAGCGTTAGCAAGGATGGTTATCAAGAATACAGGGGTTACCACATTATATTTTTTCATTATTTCAATAAATAATAATAAAAAATCTGTGTGGGGTCCCCTCCATTTTTTACAGCCAAGTTAAAGCAGATAGCTGGGGGCTGGTGTTCTCAGGCTGGTAAGGGGCCATGGATATTGGCTCGCCCAGCCTAAAAATAGCAGCCCGCAGCCGCCCCTTAAAGGCAGTTTTTTTTTTATTGGCCGGTGACATCAAACTCTATTGTTCACACTACAAATGATGCTGCAAGTGCTGAACTGACAATAATTCATCGGTTCCTGTCAATTCCTGAGTATGTCATTAACGGTTCTCAGTATTTTGGTATTCCTTGTCTGCCTGCTGTCCTGGCCTGTCATTGCCTTTGGTCTGTTTTGTTCACCCTGACCTGCGGCTTAGAGAATCCACCTCACCAGGTGAGCCAATAACAGTAGTTTTTTAACGACAAGAAGAGGAAACCAGAAATTTAAATATTTTATAGCACTTTCACAAAACTTTTAACTCCTCATAGAGATATGTGTGAAGCTTTTGATAAATGAGTGTTTCAATGTTAAGACCCCCACCTATTGTAGTAACTATGGGGCAGAAGTAACAGTTTTGGGAGCCTCCTCAAGTGTGTTCCTAGTTCCCATTTGGTAGCTGATGCATTATTATATGGTAGGTATAACACATGTTTTATTTAAAAATGTAATTAATTATTTTATTCCCTGTCTTGCAGGTAGGAAATTAAATGGTCTCATTAGACCTCAAAGATGTAGCCTTCTTTTTCAGTCACATCTGCAAATAGAGGGCTTCAAGGTTTCTGCTCTTCCTCAACCATATATTTTTATGGTGTATATTCTCAATGTGCCATCCTATACTAACATTAACCCCTTAGTGACTGAGCCAATTTGGTACTTAATGACCGAGCCAATTTTTGCAATTCTGACCACTGTCACTTTATGAGGTTATAACTCTGGAACGCTTCAACAGATCCCGCTGATTCTGAGATTATTTTTTCGTGACATATTGTACTTCATGTTAATGGTAACATTTCTTCGATATTACTTGTGATTATTTATGAAAAAAACGGAAATATGGCGAAAATTTTTAAAATTTTGCAATTTTCAAACTTTGTATTTTTATGCCCTTAAATCAGAGAGATATGTCACAAAAAATAGTTAATAAATAGCATTTCCCACATGTCTACTTTACATCAGCACAATTTTGGAAACAAAATTTTTTTTTGTTAGGGAGTTATAAGGGTTAAAAGTTGACCAGCAATTTCTCATTTTTACAACACCTTTTTTTTTAGGGACCACATCACATTTGAAGTCATCTTGAGGGTTCTATATGATAGAAAATAATAAAGTGTGATGCCATTCTAAAAACTACACCCCTCAAGGTTCTCAAAACCACATTCAAGAAGTTTATTAACCCTTTACGTGCTTCACAGGAACTGAAACAATGTGGAAGGAAAAAATGAACATTTAACTTTTTTTTGCAAACATTTTAATTCAGAACCATTTTTTTTATTTTCACAAGTGTAAAAACAGAAATGTAACCATAAATTTTGTTATGCAATTTCTCCTGAATACGCCAATACCCCATATGTGGGGGTAAACCACTGTTTGGGCACACCGCAGAGCTTGGAAGTGAAGGAGTGCCGTTTGACTTTTTCAATGCAGAATTGTCTGGAATTGAGATCGGACGCCATGTTGCGTTTGGAGAGCCCCTGATGTGCCTAAACAGTGGAAACCCCCCACAAGTGACACCATTTTGGAAACTAGACCCCTCAGGGAACTTATCTAGATGTGTGGTGAGCACTTTGAACCCCCATGTGCTTCACAGAAGTTTATAACGTTGAGCCGTGAAAATAAAAAATCACATTTTTTCTACAAAAATGATTTTTTGCCCCCCAATTTTTATTTTCACAAGGGTAACAGGAGAAATTAGACCACAAAAGTTGTAGTGCAATTTCTCCTGAGTATGTGTATACCCAATATGTGGGGGTAAACCACTGTTTGGGCGCACCGCAGAGCTTGGAAGAGAAGGAGTGCCATTTTACTTTTTCAATGTAGAATTGTCTGGAATTGAGATCGGACACCATGTCGCGTTTGGAGAGCCCCTGATGTGCCTAAACAGTGGAAACCCCCCACAAGTGACCCCATTTTGGAAACTAGACCCCCCATGGAACTTATCTAGATGTGTGGTGAGTAGAGTTGAGCGACCTTGACCTTTTTAGAGTCGAGCCGGGTTTCGCGAAACCCGACTATCTCAAAAGTCGGGTCGAGTGAAATCGGCCGATTATGACGTAAAGTCGTGATCGACCGAAACACGAAACCCAATGCAAGTCAATGGGGCAGCATAGTCGGCAGTGAGTGGGGGCCAGGAAAACACCTAGAGTGCCCATTTTAATGTCAAAACCATCCATTCTTCTTAATGAAGCTTGTCAAGCGTAATTTACCTTATAATAATTGGAAGGCATTAGAAATTGGGGGTCATTTGGCTAAAGTTGTGTGGGGTAGGGCTGGTTCAAGTAATTAGTGGGCCCAGGAAATCTGGACCACGTCACGGCAGTGGAGCAGGGAGAGGTAAGTATTTCAACTTTGCAAGTGCTGTGATCCTGAGCAAGCAGGGGGGGGGGCACTTGTTGGCATTGGCACTGGCACAGGGCCCCTCAAAGTACAGCGGTGTGTTTGCACGGCGGGGGCGCCTCCCACCGGCAGCAACACTTTTGCGTACTATGAGAGGCCCTGTGCCAGTGACGTCGCCAACTAGTATTCCTCCCCCCACCTGATGAAGGAACCTGCAGTTTCATCTGCACCTTCCTCTTTGTCCCCGTGTAAGGTGGTATGGTATGCGGGAAGAGCAACCTGACTTTCAGCAGGGTCACAATGTTGTTGTGTAGCATGCACGGGGAATGTTGCGTTATGGGTCAATGTACCAGCAGACTCATCTATCACTGGCTGGGCAATGGGCACGATGAAGTGGAAACACAGATATAGGCCCAAAGAATAAAGTGGGCTAAATGCAGTTCAAAATTGGTAACACAGGAATAACCAGGGGGCATTGCAGTGGAGGACAACTGGAATGAGAGGCTGACACAGAGAGTAGGGCCAAATCTGTAAGTAGTCGAAATGCAGTTCAAAATTGGCAACCGTAGTAAACAGGCGGCACAACTTTGTTCAGTGGAGGAGAACAGCAAGGAGTGGCAGACACCGATAGTAGGCCCCAACCCAACTAGTAGGCCAAATGCAGTCTAACATTAACAACTACTTAACGAGAGCCTGAAAATGGAATTTCAGGACAGGAAACCAGGAGAACAGCAAGGAGTGGCAGACACCGATAGTAGGCCCCAAACCAACTAGTACGCCAAATGCAGTTGTTCCATTTAACCACAATTTAATGAGAGCCTGAAGATAGAAGCTCAGGAAAGGCAACCTGGGGAACACCTTGGAGTGTAACACACCATCTCTCTCCACCCCATACCCATTTTGTAGGCCTAATGCAGTGTACTTTTCTACAACTACTAAACGAGAGTCGGAAGACCGAAGCAATGGCAAGGAAACCTGGGGAACACCTTGGAGTGTAACACACCATCTCTCTCCACCCCATACCCAATTTGTAGGCCTAATGCAGTGTAGTTTCCAAGAACTACTAAACGAGAGCCGGAAGATCGAAGCTCAGGAAAGGCAACCTGGGGAACACCTTGGAGTGTAACACACCCTCTCGCTACACCCCATACCCAATTTGAAGGCCTAATGCAGCGTAGTTTCCAACAACTACTAAACGAGAGCCGGAAGATCGAAGCTCAGGAAAGGCAACCTGGGGAACACCTTGGAGTGTAACAAACCCTCTCTCTACACCCCATACCCAATTTGTAGGCCTAATGCAGCGTAGTTTCCGACAACTACTAAACGAGAGCATGAAGATCGAAGCTCAGGAAAGGCAACCTGGGGAACACCTTGGAGTGTAACACACCCTCTCTCTACACCCCATACCCAATTTGAAGGCCTAATGCAGTGTAGTTTCCAAGAACTACTAAACGAGAGCCGGAAGATCGAAGCTCAGGAAAGGCAACCTGGGGAACACCTTGGAGTGGAACACACCATCTCTCTACACCCCATACCCAATTTGAAGGCCTAATGCAGCGTAGTTTCCAACAACTACTAAACGAGAGCCGGAAGATCGAAGCTCAGGAAAGGCAACCTGGGGAGCACCTTGGAGTGTAACATAACGTCTCTCTACACCACGGAAGGGCTGATTCTTAGGAAGGAAGGCTGTTGGAAATAAGCATTGCGCGTCCGAGGGTGATTATATTCTTATTAGGTATATACTCACCCTCGGACGCGCCCTGCTTCTTTATTTGGAATGAATGTTTATTTGCAATGTGGTGTTGACTTTCTCTATTATTTTGGTAATTAATGATTTTATTATTTTCATTGTTTTGCATCTTCTCGGCAATAATATAAAGAAGGCGCGACAGGACAACACTCGGTGGATGCCATATGTGTGTTTTCAATTTAAAAAACCTTTCAGTTAACTACTTGCAGGAGAAAGTAATTGTAGCTGGTGGCCATTTTTAGTACTGTACCAGATTTTAGTTGTGTGTTTGTTTTTAATGTTAAAATGTCTGCATTTGATATCTCTCCAGTATTTTCTTTTTTGTAAGCAAAATACTTATTTTTATATTTTCTGATGTTGGTTCCAGGGGTACACGGGCAGCAGTGCCCTGGTCAGTGTAGTAGTAGTTGAAAGAATGGACCGCAGACAGGCATCGAAGGCCTAAAATAAAAAAATTGGGCTGGCTGTAGGCAATTTTAAATTGGTTCCAGGGGTACACGTGCAGCAGTGGTGTGGTCAGTGGAGGCCTAGTGGAAGGAGTGACCGCAGACAGGCATCGAAGGCCTAAAATAATAACACATGGCTGTAGGCAATTTTAAATTGGTTCCAGGGGTACACGGGCAGCAGTGGTGTGGTCAGTGGAGGCCTAGTGGAAGGAGTGACCGCAGACAGGCATCGAAGGCCTAAAATAATAACACATGGCTGTAGGCAATTTTAAATTGGTTCCAGGGGTACACGGGCAGCAGTGGTGTGGTCAGTGGAGGCCTAGTGGAAGGAGTGACCGCAGACAGGCATCGAAGGCCTAAAATAATAACACATGGCTGTAGGCAATTTTAAATTGGTTCCAGGGGTACACGGGCAGCAGTGGTGTGGTCAGTGGAGGCCTAGTGGAAGGAGTGACCGCAGACAGGCATCGAAGGCCTAAAATAATAACACATGGCTGTAGGCAATTTTAAATAGGTTCCAGGGGTACACGGGCAGCAGTGACCTGGTCAGTGTAGTAGTAGTTGAAAGAATGGACCGCAGACAGGCATCGAAGGCCTAAAATAAAAAAATTGGGCTGGCTGTAGGCAATTTTAAATTGGTTCCAGGGGTACGCGGGCAGCAGTGGTGTGGTCAGTGGAGGCCTAGTGGAAGGAGTGACCGCAGACAGGCATCGAAGGCCTAAAATAATAACACATGGCTGTAGGCAATTTTAAATTGGTTCCAGGGGTACACGGGCAGCAGTGCCCTGGTCAGTGTAGTAGTAGTTGAAAGAATGGACCGCAGACAGGCATCGAAGGCCTAAAATAATAACACATGGCTGTAGGCAATTTTAAATTGGTTCCAGGGGTACACGGACAGCAGTGGTGTGGTCAGTGGAGGCCTAGTGGAAGGAGTGACCGCAGACAGGCATCGAAGGCCTAAAATAATAACACATGGCTGTAGGCAATTTTAAATTGGTTCCAGGGGTACACGGGCAGCAGTGGTGTGGTCAGTGGAGGCCTAGTGGAAGGAGTGACCGCAGACAGGCATCGAAGGCCTAAAATAATAACACATGGCTGTAGGCAATTTTAAATTGGTTCCAGGGGTACACGGGCAGCAGTGCCCTGGTCAGTGTAGTAGTAGTTGAAAGAATGGACCGCAGACAGGCATCGAAGGCCTAAAATAAAAAAATTGGGCTGGCTGTAGGCAATTTTAAATTGGTTCCAGGGGTACACGGGCAGCAGTGGTGTGGTCAGTGGAGGCCTAGTGGAAGGAGTGACCGCAGACAGGCATCGAAGGCCTAAAATAATAACACATGGCTGTAGGCAATTTTAAATTGGTTCCAGGGGTACACGGGCAGCAGTGGTGTGGTCAGTGGAGGCCTAGTGGAAGGAGTGACCACAGACAGGCATCGAAGGCCTAACATAACAAAAATGTCAATACAATGGTATTGTCAGTGGCAGGCATTGAAGGATGTCAGCGCATAGACTAAACATTGGTGGAGCTGTGAGATAATTTTGCAAGTGGTAGAGCACTGTTTGAGCTGGGGTGGGGGGAAACTGTCTTGTGGCCGGCGGTACAGGCCCAGGGCCCCTCATATTACAACGGTGTGTCTGACGTTGGGTGCGCACCACCACCGCCAGAGACACTTTATTGTACTAGGAGGGACCCAGTGGCAGTGCCGTCGACCAAAAGCGGGCTCACCCACCTCTTCAGACAAACTGCACTCTCACGGGTGCTGTCGCCAAGTGTCGATACCACGGCCCCGTGTGGGGAGTTTGGCCATTTAGTGAGGTGTAAACATGTCGTATGCTGGACAATCAGGTGCTGAAAATTACGAGATTGGAAAAGGCATTCAGAATAGTCCACAGGCAAGACCTTTTCATAGGAAAGCTAGGTGTCAGCCGGGCAAGGTGGGGCAAAAGATTTCGAAATCCAGTTGTGGTTCACTTTAATGAAGGTTAGATCATCTACATTTTGGGTAGCCAGACGAGTCCTTTTTTCTGTTAGTATTGAACCTGCAGCACTGAATACTCTTTCTGATAGGACACTAGCTGCCGGGCAAGCAAGCTCCTGCAATGCATATTCTGCCAATTCTGGCCAGGTATTACACCAACGAATATCCTCATAATATAAGGGGATCCCTTCAAACTTCAATATAAGCAACAAAGAAAAGAGAACAAAGAAGGACTGCCAATCCAATAAATAAAGATATATAAACAACAAATTTTATTAATACATATAATACATACAAAAAAATATATATACAGAGATATGGATACTCGGCAGATGGAACGGTACATAGACCAATATGTGCACGGAACACCGATGCCACAGTGTATGTATAGAAGGACGACCGCAAAATATATCAATCATAATAATCACTCCCTATAGAGCATAGGAGGTATATCTAAATGATGGTAAATTATCTAAAGAAGCACCTACCTATAACTCCAATACATATACATAACCTGCTGACCACCAACTAATATAGTGCCACAGGTATAGCTAATAACAGATATGGCTATTGTAAAATACAACGCAAACAAGCTGCCATAGTGCAGGTCCCTCCCGACGAAGCTGTAGGATACAGCGAAACGCGCGTCGAGGCTCCTTGTGCACGGGCACGTGTGCCGCTATGTCTACAGGTGGAAATATGTCTACAGGTATGGTTTTGTGCGGTTACATGCTTTGAGGCACTGCACTATGGCAGCTTGTTTGCGTTGTATTTTACAATACACTGTGGCATCGGTGTTCCGTGCACATATTGGTCTATGTACCGTTCCATCTGCCGAGTATCCATATCTCTGTATATATATTTTTTTGTATGTATTATATGTATTAATAAAATTTGTTGTTTATATATCTTTATTTATTGGATTGGCAGTCCTTCTTAATTCTGGCCAGGTGTCTAATTTTGATGCCCAGTAATCAAATGGGAATGACGGTTGAGGGAGAACATCGATAAGGGATGAAAAATAGTTTGTAACCATACTGGACAAATGTTGTCTCCTGTCACTTTGAATTGATGCTGCAGTACCTGTCCTGTCTGCGGTCATAGCAAAATCACTCCACAACCTGGTCAGAAAACCCCTCTGGCAAACGCCACTTCTGATTTCTGCCCCTCTAACTCCTCTGGTCTGCTGGCCCCTGCAGCTCGTGTGAGAACGATCACGGGCGCTGTGTGCAGGATATGCCAGAAGCAAACGGTCAACAAGAGTTGATTGTTTGGTTGCTAATATTAGTTCCAAGTTCTCATGTGGCATTATATTTTGCAATTTGCCTTTATAGCGAGGATCAAGGAGGCAGGCCAACCAGTAATCGTCATCATTCATCATTTTAGTTATGCGTGTGTCCCTTTTGAGGATACGTAAGGCATAATCCGCCATGTGGGCCAAAGTTCCAGTTCTCAAATCTGCGGTTGTGCTTGGTTGAGGGGCAGTTTCAGGCAAATCCACGTCACTTGTGTCCCTCAAAAAACCAGAACCCGGCCTTGCCGCGCCACCAATTTCCAGTGGCCCCGGAAAAGCTTCCTCATTAAAAATATAATCATCCCCATCATCCTCCTCGTCCTCCTCCTCCTCTTCGCCCGCTACCTCGTCCTGTACGCTGCCCTGGCCAGACAATGGCTGACTGTCATCAAGACTTTCCTCTTCCTCAGCTGCAGACGCCTGATCCTTTATGTGCGTCAAACTTTGCATCAGCAGACGCATTAGGGGGATGCTCATGCTTATTATGGCGTTGTCTGCACTAACCAGCCGTGTGCATTCCTCAAAACACTGAAGGACTTGACACATGTCTTGAATCTTCGACCACTGCACACCTGACAACTCCATGTCTGCCATCCTACTGCCTGCCCGTTTATGTGTATCCTCCCACAAAAACATAACAGCCCGCCTCTGTTCACACAGTCTCTGAAGCATGTGCAGTGTTGAGTTCCACCTTGTTGCAACGTCTATGATTAGGCGATGCTGGGGAAGGTTCAAAGAACGCTGATAGGTCTGCATACGGCTTGAGTGTACGGGCGAACGGCGGATATGTGAGCAAAGTCCACGCACTTTGAGGAGCAGGTCGGATAACCCCGGATAACTTTTCAGGAAGCACTGCACCACCAGGTTTAAGGTGTGAGCCAGGCAAGGAATGTGTTTCAGTTGGGAAAGGGAGATGGCAGCCATGAAATTCCTTCCGTTATCACTCACTACCTTGCCTGCCTCAAGATCTACAGTGCCCAGCCACGACTGCGTTTCTTTCTGCAAGAACTCGGACAGAACTTCCGCGGTGTGTCTGTTGTCGCCCAAACACTTCATAGCCAATACAGCCTGCTGACGTTTGCCAGTAGCTGCCCCATAATGGGAGACCTGGTGTGCAACAGTGGCAGCTGCGGATGGAGTGGTTGTGCGACTGCGGTCTGTGGACGAGCTCTCGCTTCTGCAGGAGGACGAAGAGGAGGAGGAGGGGGTGCGAACGGCTACAGCCAATTGTTTCCTAGACCGTGGGCTAGGCAGAACTGTCCCAAACTTGCTGTCCCCTGTGGACCCTGCATCCACCACATTTAACCAGTGTGCCGTGATGGACACGTAACGTCCCTGGCCATGCCTACTGGTCCATGCATCTGTTGTCAGGTGCACCTTTGTGCTCACAGATTGCCTGAGTGCATGGACGATGCGCTCTTTAACATGCTGGTGGAGGGCTGGGATGGCTTTTCTGGAAAAAAAATGTCGACTGGGTAGCTCGTAGCGTGGTACAGCGTAGTCCATCAGGGCTTTGAAAGCTTCGCTTTCAACTAACCGGTAGGGCATCATCTCTAACGAGATTAGTCTAGCTATGTGTGCGTTCAAACCCTGTGTACGCGGATGCGAGGCTAAGTACTTCCTTTTTCTAACCATAGTCTCATGTAGGGTGAGCTGGACTGGAGAGCTGGAGATCGTGGAACTAGCGGGGGTGCCGGTGGACATGGCAGACTGAGAGATGGTGGGAGATGGTATTGTTGCCACCGGTGCCCTAGATGCAGTGTTTCCTACTACGAAACTGGTGATTCCCTGACCCTGAAGGCTTTGGCCTGGCAAAGAAACCTGCACAGATACTGCAGGTGGTGCGGAAAATGGTGGCCCTACACTGCCGGAAGGGATGTTGCGTTGCTGACTAGCTTCATTGGCCGAGGGTGCTACAACCTTAAGGGACGTTTGGTAGTTAGTCCAGGCTTGCAAATGCATGGTGGTTAAATGTCTATGCATGCAACTTGTATTGAGACTTTTCAGATTCTGTCCTCTGCTTAAGGTAGTTGAACATTTTTGACAGATGACTTTGCGCTGATCAATTGGATGTTGTTTAAAAAAATGCCAGACTGCACTCTTTCTAGCATCGGATACCTTTTCAGGCATTGCAGACTGAGCTTTAACCGGATGGCCACGCTGTCCTCCAACAGGTTTTAGCTTTGCCACGCGTTTTGGGCAAGATACGGGCCCGGCAGATGGAACCTGTTGCGATGTTGATGCCTGCTGCGGCCCCTCCTCCTCCGCTTCAGAACTGCTGCCGCCTGCACCCTGTTCCCCCAATGGCTGCCAATCGGGGTCAAGAACTGGGTCATCTATTACCTCTTCTTGTAGCTCGTGTGCAACTTCGTCTGTGTCACCGTGGCGGTCGGTGGTATAGCGTTCGTGATGGGGCAACATAGTCTCATCAGGGTCTGATTCTTGATCAGCACCCTGCGATGGCAATGTTGTGGTCTGAGTCAAAGGACCAGGATAGTAGTCTGGCTGTGGCTGTGCATCAGTGCACTCCATGTCAGATTCAACTTGTAATGGGCATGGACTGTTAACTGCTTCACTTTCTAAGCCAGGGACGGTATGTGTAAAGAGCTCCATGGAGTAACCCGTTGTGTCGCCTGCTGCATTCTTCTCTGTTGTTGTTTTTGCTGAAGAGGACAAGGAAGCGACTTGTCCCTGACCGTGAACATCCACTAACGACGCGCTGCTTTGACATTTACCAGTTTCACGAGAGGAGGCAAAAGAGCTAGAGGCTGAGTCAGCAAGATAAGCCAAAACTTGCTCTTGCTGCTCCGGCTTTAAAAGCGGTTTTCCTACTCCCAGAAAAGGGAGCGTTCGAGGCCTTGTGTAGCCAGACGACGAACCTGGCTCCACAGCTCCAGACTTAGGTGCAATATTTTTTTTCCCACGACCAGCTGATGCTCCACCACTACCACTACCCTCATTACCAGCTGACAATGAACGCCCCCGGCCACGACCTCTTCCACCAGACTTCCTCATTGTTTTAAAAACGTTAACAAACGAACGGTATTTGTTGCTGTCACACAACTTACACGGTGAGCTATAACTTCAGTATGATTTAGCTACCCCTTTACAGGTGGGTGAGACCACAACGAAAATCAGCCACAATGTTACACACTCTGTTGTTGTTGGCAACAAATGAGATGGCACACACGCAGGACTGTCACTGAAGCGCAAATGTAAATATTTATCTCCCACTGATTTGTGTTTGTTTTTTTTAAAAGGGAGACTTCAGAAAAAAAAAAAATAAAAAAAAAATTATTTTTTACAGAAGAATTTATAAAACAAATAAAATGAAATGATTGTTTCAGGGAGAATTTAGGAAAAAAAAAAAAAAAAAAGGCTTTGTAGGGCCCACTGAGTGAGAGAGGACGCACACAGGAGTCAGGAGTGGCACACAAGCCCAGAGGCCAATATTAATCTCCCACCGATTGATTTAATTATTTTTTTTGGTAGATTTTGGAACCCAAATCAAGCAAAAAAATTAATAGGCTTTCTATGGCCCACAATTGGGGAGAGAGAGAGAGATGGCACACCCAGGAGTCAAGACTGGCACACAAGCAGAAGGGGCAATATGAATCTCCCACAGATTTTTTTTTTTTTTTTTTTTCAGGGAGACTTGAGAGAAAAAAAAATACCAAAAAAATGATTTTTTTCAGGAATAATTTAGAAACCAAAGAAAATAAAATGATTGTTTCAGGGAGAATTTAGAAAACAAATAAAACAAAAAATAGGCTTTCTAGGGCCCACTGAGTGACAGATGACGCACACAGGAGTCAGGAGTGGCACACAAGCCCAGAGGCCAATATTAATCTCCCACTGATTGATTTAGTGATTTTTTTTGGTAGATTTTGGAACCCAAATCAAGCAAAAAAATTAATAGGCTTTCTATGGCCCACAATTGGGGAGAGAGAGAGAGATGGCACACCCAGGAGTCAAGACTGGCACACAAGCAGAAGGGGCAATATGAATCTCCCACAGATTTTTTTTTTTTTTTTTTTTTTCAGGGAGACTTGAGAGAAAAAAAAATACAAAAAAAATGATTTTTTTCAGGAATAATTTAGAAACCAAAGAAAATAAAATGATTGTTTCAGGGAGAATTTAGAAAACAAATAAAACAAAAAATAGGCTTTCTAGGGCCCACTGAGTGACAGATGACGCACACAGGAGTCAGGAGTGGCACACAAGCCCAGAGGCCAATATTAATCTCCCACTGATTGATTTAGTGATTTTTTTCAGGTAGATTTTGGAACCCAAATCAAGCAAAAAAATTAATAGGCTTTCTATGGCCAACAATTGGGGAGAGAGAGAGAGATGGCACACCCAGGAGTCAAGACTGGCACACAAGCAGAAGGGGCAATATGAATCTCCCACAGATTTTTTTTTTTTTTTTTTTTTTTCAGGGAGACTTGAGAGAAAAAAAAATACCAAAAAAATGATTTTTTTCAGGAATAATTTAGAAACCAAAGAAAATAAAATGGTTGTTTCAGGGAGAATTTAGAAAACAAATAAAACAAAAAATAGGCTTTCTAGGGCCCACTGAGTGACAGATGACGCACACAGGAGTCAGGAGTGGCACACAAGCCCAGAGGCCAATATTAATCTCCCACTGATTGATTTAGTGATTTTTTTTGGTAGATTTTGGAACCCAAATCAAGCAAAAAAATTAATAGGCTTTCTATGGCCCACAATTGGGGAGAGAGAGAGAGATGGCACACCCAGGAGTCAAGACTGGCACACAAGCAGAAGGGGCAATATGAATCTCCCACAGATTTTTTTTTTTTTTTTTTTTTCAGGGAGACTTGAGAGAAAAAAAAATACCAAAAAAATGATTTTTTTCAGGAATAATTTAGAAACCAAAGAAAATAAAATGATTGTTTCAGGGAGAATTTAGAAAACAAATAAAACAAAAAATAGGCTTTCTAGGGCCCACTGAGTGACAGATGACGCACACAGGAGTCAGGAGTGGCACACAAGCCCAGAGGCCAATATTAATCTCCCACTGATTGATTTAGTGATTTTTTTTGGTAGATTTTGGAACCCAAATCAAGCAAAAAAATTAATAGGCTTTCTATGGCCCACAATTGGGGAGAGAGAGAGAGATGGCACACCCAGGAGTCAAGACTGGCACACAAGCAGAAGGGGCAATATGAATCTCATACAGATTTTTTTTTTTTTTTTCAGGGAGACTTGAGAGAAAAAAAAATACCAAAAAAATGATTTTTTTCAGGAATAATTTAGAAACCAAAGAAAATAAAATGATTGTTTCAGGGAGAATTTAGAAAACAAATAAAACAAAAAATAGGCTTTCTAGGGCCCACTGAGTGACAGATGACGCACACAGGAGTCAGGAGTGGCACACAAGCCCAGAGGCCAATATTAATCTCCCACTGATTGATTTAGTGATTTTTTTCAGGTAGATTTTGGAACCCAAATCAAGCAAAAAAATTAATAGGCTTTCTATGGCCCACTATTTGTGAGAGAGATGGCACGCTCAGGACTGGCACACAAGCCCAGAGGCCAATATTAATCTCCCATTTTTTTTTTTTTCCAGGGAAAATTTATAAACCCAATAAAAAAAATAATAATAAATAGGCTTTCTATGGCCCACTATCTGAGAGAGAGAGATGGCACGCTTAGGACTGGCACACAAGCCCAAAGCCCAATATTAATCTCCCACTGATTGATTTAATGATTTTTTCAGGTAGAATTTAGAACCCAAATCAAGCAAAAAAATTAATAGGCTTTCTATGGCCCACTGAGTGAGAGATGGCACACACAGGAGTAAGGAGTGGCACACAAGCCCTGAGGCCAATATTTTTCTCCCACTGATTGATTGATTGATTGATTTTTTCAGGTAGAATTATGAACCCAAATCAACCCAAAAAATAAATAGGCTTTCTATGGCCCACTATTTGTGAGAGAGATGGCACGCTCAGGACTGGCACACAAGCCCAGAGGCCAATATTAATCTCCCACTTTTTTTTTTTTTCCAGGGAAAATTTATAAACCCAATAAAATAATAAAAAAATAGGCTTTCTATGGCCCACTATCTGAGAGAGAGAGAGATGGCACGCTTAGGACTGGCACACAAGCCCAAAGGCCAATATTAATCTCCCACTGATTGATTTATTGATTTTTTCAGGTAGAATTTAGAACCCAAATCAAGCAAAAAAATTAATAGGCTTTCTATGGCCCACTGAGTGAGAGATGGCACACACAGGAGTAAGGAGTGGCACACAAGCCCTGAGGCCAATATTTTTCTCCCACTGATTGATGTTGTGATTTTTTCTGGTAGATTTTGGAACCCAAATCAAGCAAAAAAATAAATAGGCTTTCTATGGCCCACTGAGTGAGAGATGACACAGACAGAGATGGCACTCTAGCAGAAATGTCAATCTTAATCTCCCACAAAAAAAAAAAAAAAAAGGAACTGTCCTTCAATTACTATCTCCCTGCAGTAATCTCAGCCAGGTATGGCAGGCAGCAATAAGGAGTGGACTGATGCACAAATTAAATAAAAAGTGTGGACAAACAAACAAGATAGCTGTGCAGAAAGGAAGGAACAAGAGGATTTGTGCTTTGAAAAAAGCAGTTGGTTTGCACAGCGGCGTACACACAGCAATGCAGCTATCAGGGAGCCTTCTAGGGCAGCCCAATGAGCTACAGCGCTGAGGAAAAAAAAAAAAAAAAAGGAGCTTCCACTGTCCCTGCACACCGAAGGTGGTGTTGGGCAGTGGAAATCGCTACAGCACAAGCGGTTTTGTGGTTAATGGACCCTGTTTAACGCTATCCCTGCTTCTGACGAAGCGGCAGCAACCTCTCCCTAAGCTCAGATCAGCAGCAGTAACATGGCGGTCGGCGGGAACTCCCCTTAATAGCCCCTGTGACGCCGCAGACAGCAAGCCAATCACTGCAATGCCCTTCTCTAAGATGGTGGGGACCAGGACCTATGTCATCACGCTGCCCACACTCTGCGTTTACCTTCATTGGCTGAGAAATGGCGCTTTTCGCGTCATTGAAACGCGACTTTGGCGCGAAAGTCGCGTACCGCATGGCCGACCACGCACAGGGGTCGGATCGGGTTTCATGAAACTCGACTTCGCCAAAAGTCGGCGACTTTTGAAAATGTTCGACCCGTTTCGCTCAACCCTAGTGGTGAGAACTTTGAATGCCCAAGTGCTTCACAGAAGTTTAGAATGCATAGTCGTGAAAATAAAAAATATTTTTTTTATCCACAAAAAAGATTTTTTAGCCCCCAAGTTTTTATTTTCACAAGGGTAACAAGAAAAATCGGACCCCAAAAGTTGTTTTCCAATTTGTCCTAAGTATGCTGGTACCCCATATGTGGGGGTAAACCACCGTTTGGGCGCACGGCAGAGCTCGGAAGGGAAGGAGCGCCGTTTTGGAATGCAGACTTTGATAGAATGGTCTGCGGGCGTTATGTTGCGTTTGCAGAGCCCCTGATGTACCTAAACAGTAGAAACCCTCCACAAGTGACCCCATTTTGGAAACTATACCCCCCAAGGAACTTATCTAGATGTGTGGTGAGAACTTTGAATGCCCAAGTGCTTCACAGAAGTTTAGAATGCAGAGTCGTGAAAATAAAAAATATATTTTTTTTTCCACAAAAAAGATTTTGTAGCCCCCAAGTTTTTATTTTCACAAGGGTAACAGGAGAAATTGGACCACTAAAGTTGTTGTCCAATTTATCCCCAGTATGCTGATGCCCCATATGTGGGGGTAAACCACTGTTTGGGCGCATGGCAGAGCTCGGAAGGGAAGGAGCGCCGTTTTGGAATGCAGACTTAGATAGAATGGTCTGTGAGCTCAGAAGGGAGGGAGCACCATTTGACTTTTTGAGTGCAAAATTAACTGTCGTGTTTGGAGACCCCCTGATGTACCTAAACAGTGGAAACCCCCCAATTCTAGCTCCAACGCTAACCCCAACACACCCCTAACCCTAATCCCAACCCGATCCATAATCCTAATCACTAGGGTTGAGCGAAACGGATCGTTCATTTTCAAAAGTCGCCGACTTTTGGCACAGTCGGGTTTCATGAAACCCGACCCGATCCCTGTGTGGGGTCGGCCATGCGGTACGCAACTTTCGCGCCAAAGTCGTGTTTCAATGACGCGAAAAGCGCCATTTCTCAGCCAATGAAGGTGAACGCAGAGTGTGGGCAGCGTGATGACATAGGTCCTGGTCCCCACCATCTTACAGAAGGGCATTGCAGTGATTGGCTTGCTGTCTGCGGCGTCACAGGGGCTATAAATGGGCGTTCCTGCTGACCGCCATGTTACTGCTGCTGATCTGAGCATAGGGAGAGGTTGCTGCCGCTTCGTCAGAAGCAGGGATAGCGTTAAACAGGGTCCATTAACCCCCAAACCGCTTGTGCTGTAGCGATTTCCACTGTCCAACACCACCTTTTGTTTGCAGGGACAGTGGAAGCTACATTTTTTTTCCTCAGCGCTGTAGCTCATTGGGCTGCCCTAGAAGGCTCCCAGATAGCTGCATTGCTGTGTGTACGCCGCTGTGCAAATCAACTGCTTTTTTCAAAGCACAAATCCTGTTGTTCCTTACTTTCTGCACAGCTATCTTGTTTGTTTGTCCACACTTTTGATTTAATTTGTGCAGCAGTCCACTCCTTGTTATTGCTGCCTGCCATACCTTGCTGAGATTACTGCAGGGAGATAGTAATTGTAGGACAGTCCCTGTTTTTTTTTGTTTTGTTTTGTTTTTAATTATCCCTGAAAAAAAAATAGTGGGAGATTAATCTTGGCATTTGTGCTTGAGTGCCAGTCGTGTGTGCCATCTCTCTCCAATTGTGGGGCACAGAAAGCCTAGTGTGTAATACTGGCCCTGATTTCTTGGCAATTCTCCCTAACAAAAAAAAGTAGTGGGAGATTAAGATTGGCATTTCTGCTAGAGTGCCAGTCCTGTGTGTGCCATCTCTCTCCAATTTTGGGGCACAGAAAGCCTAGTGTGTAATACTGGCCCTGATTTCTTGGCAATTCTCCCTAACAAAAAAAAGTAGTGGGAGATTAAGATTGGCATTTCTGCTAGAGTGCCAGTCCTGTGTGTGCAAACTCTCTCCAATTTTGGGGCACAGAAAGCCTAGTGTGTAATACTGGCCCTGATTTCTTGGCAATTCTCCCTAACAAAAAAAAGTAGTGGGAGATTAATATTGGCATTTGTGCTTCTGTGCCAGTCGTGTGTGCCATCTCTCTCAAATTGTGGGCCACAGAAAGCCTAGTGTCTGTTTTTTTTTTGGTTTTTAAATTCTCCCTGAAAAAAAATAAATAGTGGGAGATTAATATTGGCATTTGTGCTTCTGTGCCAGTCGTGTGTGCCATCTCTCTCAAATTGTGGGCCACAGAAAGCCTAGTGTCTGTTTTTTTTGGGAGTTGGAAGTTTCGCCCCCAGCATTTCGCCCCCAGCAGTTCGCCCCCAGCAGTTCGCCCCCAGCAGTTCGCCCTCAGGTACACTTCGCCCCCGAACATTTCGCCCCCAGCATTTCGCCCCCAGGATGTTTCGCCCCCGCACATTTCGCCCCCGCACATTTCGGCCCCAGCAGTTCGCCCCCGGATGTTTCGCCCCCGGATGTTTCGCCCCCGGATGTTTCGCCCCCAGCAGTTCGCCCCCGGATGTTTCGCCCCCGGATGTTTCGCCCCCAGCAGTTCGCCCCCGCACATTTCGCCCCCAGCAGTTCGCCCCCGGATGTTTCGCCCCTGGATGTTTCGCCCCCAGATGTTTCGCCCCCAGCAGTTTGCCCCCGGATGTTTCGCCCCCAGCAGTTTGCCCCCGGATGTTTCGCCCCTAGCAGTTCGCCCCCGGATGTTTCGCTCCCAGCAGTTCGCCCCCGGATGTTTCGCCCCCAGCAGTTCGCCCCCGGATGTTTTGCCCCCAGTTCGCTCCCGGATGTTTCGCCCCTGGATGTTTCGCCCCCAGTAGTTCGCCCCTGGATGTTTCAACTCCAGATGCTTCGTCCCCAAGCAGTTCGCCCCCGGATGTTTCCCCCCAGCAGTTCGCCCCCGGATGTTTTGCCTCCAGCAGTTCGCCCCCAGATGTTTCGCCCCCAGCAGTTCGCCCACGGATGTTTCACCCCCAGATGTTTTGCCCCCAGCAGTTCATCCCTGGATGTTTTGCCTCTAGCAATTTGCTCCTGGATCTTTCGCATCCGGGAAAGACCTGCCTGAACTGAACATTGGCAGGTTTGCTTATCACTAATAATACACCATATGAGTCTAAGATATATAATTCTGATCAAATTAGTTTTTTTATTTTAAAACTTTGTTTTCTAGATGAGTCATTTTACAAACAGACAGGAAAATAGTAGGATTTCATTGGTTACTAAGGAGGTCGTGCCCCCTTGGTAGCAGAACGGATCCTGGCTCCCTATGATACATTCAGGGCTGCTTGTTCACAGCCCTATGCAAAGCTCCCTTTCACCCTCCGCTCATGTGCTCTTTCCTGGACAAGAGGAGGGCTCCCCCTGCCTGTGTAAAGCCATTACAGGATGGAACACATAGGGGGGCTTTGCAGAGCGCTGTAAACCAGCAGCCCTTTATACATCATAGGGAATATATTGTTAGTTGCATGCTCCTGTGCAGCCACACCCTCTAGAATCCATCCACAAGTACTGCTACTAAGGAGAAACAACCTCCTTAGCAACCACTGAAATCCTGCAGCACATGGAGCTTTAACTTGGATGAGACTTTTCACACAGAAGTGAAGCTGCTGGAAGGTCTCCTTTGGAAATGAATATCATGGGCACAGGTACAATAACATAACATATTTGTTGTAGAGTTATGCTTTAACTGTATGTATCAAAACTGTTTAAACAAGAAACATAAAAAGGTATAGAGGGGAAGGATTAGAGAAAAAGAGAAAATACAAATTACAGGTTATAATGCTTGAATTATTTTACAGCTAAGAACACTGCTCTCAAAACATACAATATGTGACCATGAACTAAAATTCAAAGCTGTAGGCAATGCCTCTCAGATAATCCATCAAGCTTCTATTATTGAAATCTTGCACGATACGTTTAACCCTTGCTGAAATTGCAGCATACTTTTTGTTTCTTGCAGCAATGGGATTTCCTGCTATTATCTGAATAATTTCAAAACTATGGAGCTCTTGCTGATGTTTCAGACAGTTAATGAACCGGTATATATTTTGGAAAAGAGTACCACATGTTTCTCGAAAGCTACGGTGCCATCCTTCGACATCATTATTTGTTCGCTGTTGATCATTCAATGTTCGCTCATACACATTCCAGAATTGAATTGGAAACAAAGGTGCTTGACGTCCTCTGCGATTCATTCGACCGATATAGCTGTCTTCAAAATAGTTAGCAATAGGTATTGCTTCTTGTGGAAAGTCAGGATCTTCCACCAACTCTTCAAATGATTGCACAACATTCTGTGGTGGTAGAAAGGCCAGGGCAGGTATCATGCGTATCCAACGTGCAAATTCATGGTGACCTTGGTATTGCATCTTGAGTCCTTCATTTTGAACTTTACGCCAAACCGACTGTGATAAGTGGAAAAAGCAACCAGTCTTCACAAGGTTGGGGAACTCACTTTCAAATGCCTATATTGCAGCTAGTTCAAAATCCAACATCAGTTTGTCTGGCTGCAGTCCAGGCTGCAAGTTCCTCAGCTCTTGCAGCAACCTCTGGTATGTAGAACGGCTCTTGTCTGTCAGCAAGGTGTACACTAGCGGAACAACAAGGCCGCTGTGGACTACATGGATTGTGTAAAGTTGCTTAAACAAGGCTGGTGTAGTGAAAAACATGCCATCAGCAAACCACTCTTTACTTTGTGCCAGTAGATGGAGATTGTCTCTTGTTCCAAATATCAACATACGGCTGTGTCCATTTCCTAATTTAAAATGAAAGTATTAGTAGAGGAAATAACAAAAAAAGTGTAACAAGCAGCAGACAGAGAATTTTGGGATAAATTCACAAAAAAAAATATCCTAATCAGAAGCCTCTGTTCATATCTCACATTAAAAACTCACATTTTGTTCCAAATTTTCGGATTTCATAATAAAAAACCTGAAGCAAAATCTAGTGTGAAGGGGCCAACCAATAGTTTTTTACAACATATATTGTCCTAGTGGAAAATGATATACTTTTGTTTAAAATTAAAATTACTTCCAAACTTGAAATAGGTCACATTTTTAGGGTACCTTTAGACCCTTCAACTAGACGGCCGTTCAGCACGGCCGATCGCCGCCATGCTGAACAGCTGTCTAGTTGACTGCCGCATCCAGACGTGGCGTGCGGCTAGACGTCTGAATGAACGACTGGGAGGGCCGCCCGCCTGAATGAGGTGTTCCATTCAAGCGGATGGGCGTGCTAGTCGTCGGGTGGGCAGGGCGGACGTTCGTGACTATGCTGTCTCATTGAGAGGATTGTGCAGGATGCAAAAAACGCCAGTAAAATCACCAGTGTGCTTTTGGCCTAAGGCATAACTGAATGGTCCATTAGGCTGGGGTCATATGCAGCATTAATGTGTAAATCTCATCCACATGCTGATGAAAAAATTTTGTTTACAAAAAAAACATGCAGTGCAGCATGTCAATGTATGCTGCCATTATACAAAGAAAATTCCAGCCATTTAGATAAGAGGCTGAAATCCTGCACTAAAACCTGCACCTAAATCCATAGAGTTAAGTGAAGATTTTGATACAGAATTAGGGTACCACAATAGTGGCCACAATTGCAGGCACAAATAGATTCCTGTGAGATCTGCAGTTGCTACCGCAATTACAGCCGCTGCGGAGATGCCGCTCCGCAATCCCCTTCCATCAGTGGGCACGAGGCCTCAGGCTTTATCCAGACAAGCTGGATTTACAGGCGTATTCCGTGCTGTGTTTCCTGAAAGAAACCTGCCCTTTCATGTCTATGGTGCGGGTTACGGGCAGATTCCGGCTGGGGCCAGAAAACGCCCCACCGAAAATAGCTTTAAAGCTATTTTCCGGCGGATCCCGTGCTTCACTTGCCCATTCAAGGGAATGGGCAAGAGGGAAACCTCCTGAAAAATGCTTGCAAACCACTGGAAAAACGCTCGGTTTAGGCAATAGCAAGGCATGGCCACGCCCATAGCAGAGCTTGGCCACGTCCCCTATTTGCAGAAGCGTTTTGCCAAAGCGCTTAAAAAGTGCTTGCAAGCAGCAGGCAAAATGCCTCTGCAAATCATGGCGTATCTCTCACCTGAGCTCCGGAGTTCAGCCCGACCTGTCCACGGATCTGCAGGACTGAACTAAGAGAGCCGAGGAATCAGCCGGCGATGGCAGTTCAGCCCGTGCATGTCCCAGACAGGCGAGGCTGAACTCCGGGGCAGCATCCAGGACAGGTATGGCCAGTACAATGCTGCATATTTGGAATTAGTGCTGGCCGATCCGATCACTGAAGATCGTAATTTATTACGATTTTCAGGCTGATCGTTATTTTAAATTACGATCCGATTTGTAGCCAGATCATGATGATGATCAGAATTAGAAATCGGAATCCTCCGTAATCTGAAAACACTGTCCGGGCATACATGCCCGAACAGTGTGCGTATATATATATATACAGTGGGGCAAAAAAGTATTTAGTCAGTCAGCAATAGTGCAAGTTCCACCACTTAAAAAGATGAGAGGCGTCTGTAATTTACATCATAGGTAGACCTCAACTATGGGAGACAAACTGAGAAAAAAAAATCCAGAAAATCACATTGTCTGTTTTTTTAACAATTTATTTGCATATTATGGTGGAAAATAAGTATTTGGTCAGAAACAAAATTTCATCTCAATACTTTGTAATATATCCTTTGTTGGCAATGACAGAGGTCAAACGTTTTCTGTAAGTCTTCACAAGGTTGCCACACACTGTTGTTGGTATGTTGGCCCATTCCTCCATGCAGATCTCCTCTAGAGCAGTGATGTTTTTGGCTTTTCGCTTGGCAACACGGACTTTCAACTCCCTCCAAAGGCTTTCTATAGGGTTGAGATCTGGAGACTGGCTAGGCCACTACAGGACCTTGAAATGCTTCTTACGAAGCCACTCCTTCGTTGCCCTGGCGGTGTGCTTTGGATCATTGTCATGTTGAAAAACCCAGCCACGTTTCATCTTCAATGCCCTTGCTGATGGAAGGAGGTTTGCACTCAAAATCTCACGATACATGGCCCCATTCATTCTTTCATGTACCCGGATCAGTCGTCCTGGCCCCTTTGCAGAGAAACAGCCCCAAAGCATGATGTTTCCACCACCATGCTTTACAGTAGGTATGGTGTTTGATGGATGCAACTCAGTATTCTTTTTCCTTCAAACACGACAAGTTGTGTTTCTACCAAACAGTTCCAGTTTGGTTTCATCAGACCATAGGACATTCTCCCAAAACTCCTCTGGATCATCCAAATGCTCTCTAGCAAACTTCAGACGGGCCCGGACATGTACTGGCTTAAGCAGTGGGACACGTCTGGCACTGCAGGATCTGAGTCCATGGTGGCGTAGTGTGTTACTTATGGTAGGCCTTGTTACATTGGTCCCAGCTCTCTGCAGTTCATTCACTAGGTCCCCCCGCGTGGTTCTGGGATTTTTGCTCACCGTTCTTGTGATCATTCTGACCCCACAGGGTGGGATTTTGCATGGAGCCCCAGATCGAGGGAGATTATCAGTGGTCTTGTATGTCTTCCATTTTCTAATTATTGCTCCCACTGTTGATTTCTTCACTCCAAGCTGGTTGGCTATTGCAGATTCAGTCTTCCCAGCCTGGTGCAGGGCTACAATTTTGTTTCTGGTGTCCTTTGACAGCTCTTTGGTCTTCGCCATAGTGGAGTTTGGAGTCAGACTGTTTGAGGGTGTGCACAGGTGTCTTTTTATACTGATAACAAGTTTAAACAGGTGCCATTACTACAGGTAATGAGTGGAGGAAAGAGGAAACTCTTAAAGAAGAAGTTACAGGTCTGTGAGAGCCAGAAATCTTGATTGTTTGTTTCTGACCAAATACTTATTTTCCACCATAATATGCAAATAAATTGTTAAAAAAACAGACAATGTGATTTTCTGGATTTTTTTTTTCTCAGTTTGTCTCCCATAGTTGAGGTCTACCTATGATGTAAATTACAGACGCCTGTCATCTTTTTAAGTGGTGGAACTTGCACTATTGCTGACTAAATACTTTTTTGCCCCACTGTGTATATATATATATATATATATATATATATATAGCTCTGGAGAATTAATTCCAATCTTTTGGTATGATCAGCCCGATCTGATCCTATCTTTCCAGTGATCGGCCAACACTAGTTGTAATCAGTAGGCCTCACTACATTATATTACCCTCAAAGTTTCCCTTGAAGGCAAAAATCACATAGTATTTTATATCAGCACCTTACAGTCTAGCATTTTTCACATTTGTGCAAAATAAACTTTGCAATAATTATGCATAATGGAATTGTTTTAATACAATGTTAAATGGTTAAGCTAATGCTTACCAGAGTCATGCAGAAGGAACTGCTGCTGGACACCATCAATACTGATCTCCTGGAACTCCAGGGGGATAACAAGTTGATCAAGGGTTTGAGGTAACCTTGGGATATTGCCAAGTTGCCTTGCTAATCGTATTGTCCTCTTCAGTGATGCTTTCCTTGGGAGAAGTGCTGCAACATTAGAATGGGCTCCTGAAACGATGTCTGTGAGAATCTGTTGTGGTGTCTCCTGTGTTGTCCCTGCCCTGGTGACTGCCTCATTAACAAGTAGGATTGCTTCAGGGCTTGCAGCTTGTGCTGCGTGACTGTGAAGATTGACTACTTTCACAACTTCGCCAGATTCTTCATTGGTCCAAACACGTCCCTTGCAAGTCGACTGTTTTTCACATACCCAGATGGAATGGACATCATCAGCGGTTCGTTTGGAAAATAAGTAAATGTGATTCTCATGGACCAACTTCCTCCTTCCACGTTTGGACAGAACTGAATTCATAGTTGTAGAAAGTGAATTGCTGTGGAAGCTGACTGATTTTTTGTGGCAGTACACTTCTCTCTTTGTGGAGATTTCAGACACTGCTATATTCTGATGTACAGGTGGAATAAAAGCTAGTCTAATGTAACTTGCAGGACATGTGACCTGCTACTTGTTACATCTGCAACAAAACTTGCAACAAAGCAGGTCAGTGCTGGGTCAACTTGCAACAAAGCAGGTCAGTGCTGGGTCAGGTAAAAGTTCAAAATTGTTTAGATTTTAGGCCTCTTGCACACTGTAATTTTAGAGTGGTTTCACACTTGTGTTTGTGGCCGCCAGAGGTCAATCCGCTCTGGATCTGACATCCAGCTGACCCCAGGGCAATGCTGGCGGAATGCTGGCATTCCGCTCGCATTGCCCATAGAAGTGAACGGCTCGGTTCCGCGATCTGCAGCCGCCCGTTCGCTTTCATAATGCCGCATTCCGCTATCAGTGTCAGAATAAAAAGAAGAGCTTTTTCTTCTTTTCGTTCCACTGCAGGTTAGCGGAATGCGGCATCACAGAAGCGAACGGGCGGCCTGTAGTGCATATGTAGCGGAAGTGTAAAAGCACCCTTATGCTGCCACTGTTTTAGAACTCCAAAGCACGTGCTTTACTGGCATTTTTCAGAGCGCT
The DNA here is from genome assembly GCF_032444005.1 of Ranitomeya imitator. NCBI lineage: Eukaryota > Metazoa > Chordata > Amphibia > Anura > Dendrobatidae > Ranitomeya > Ranitomeya imitator. The sequence continues at coordinate 226,349,874 of NC_091282.1, forward strand.
TTTGTGAGCGCTCTCGGTAATAACCCATAAGATACAGGCTATTGATGAATGCTAAGTGCTCAAAAATAGCTCCTGTAATAAAATAAAAAGAGCTGGCCGAAACAACACCTCGCTTTTCCAGCCATTGACTTATTTACTATATAACTGTCTAAGGGTCACTTTCGTCTTTCTGTCTGTAACGTTTTATTCGTATATTCATTTGTCGCGGCGTCTGTCTGTCAAGTCGCTGATTGGTCATGGCAAAACGCCCACGACCATTGCCACAACCAATCAGCGACGGTCACAGGCTGCCAGAAAAATGGCCGTTGCTTCACTGCCCTGCACTCACCGCTGACCGCTCACACAGGGTTAATGCCAGCGTTAATGGATCGCGGTTAATGCTGCTATTAACCCTGTGTGACCAACTTTTCACTATTGATCGTGCCTATACAGCATCAATAGTGAAAAGATGTAATGTTAAAAATAAAAAAAAAATTAAAAAAGTTATTCTCACCCCCTCCGATGTCGCGCTTTCCTCCGCGCCTCTCTCCAGTGCATGCCGTGCCTTCCGGTCCGAACGATGCTATGCGTCCAGGACCTGCGATGATGTCACGGTCATGTGACCGCAACATCATCGCAGGTCCTATGCTCAGACCGGAAGCCACTGCCAGCACTGCAGAGAGGCGCGAGGACTTCAGGGCCCGTGGCTGAGGTGAGTATATCTTTATTATTATTTTTTTTTAACACGAATATAGTGCCCACATTCCTAGACTACGTGGGCAGTGCAATATACTACGTGACCAGTGCAATATACTATGTCGGCTGGCCAATATACTACATGTGCTGTGCAATTTACTACGTGGACTGTGCAATTTACATGCGCTGTCCAAAATACTACTTCGGCTGTCCAATATACTACATGGCCTGTGCAATCTACTACGTGGACTGTCCAATATACTACATAACCTGTGCAACATACCATGTGGCATCGCCTTCGATAATACCCAATACGTTAGAATCGGGCCACCATCTAGTATATTCAAAATTGGCAATCTTCTTAGCGATTTTCCAGTGCTTAGCACTTGGGAAAGTGGCTACTGTGAAAGAGGTCTTAGGGCTAAAACACAAGGCCAAAATTCCCTGCCTAATTTGGGGCCAAAACATCTGGGGGGCGAACTGCTGGGGGTGAAACATCCGGGGGCGAACTGCTGGGTGCGAAACATCCGGGGGCGAACTGCTGGGGGCGAAACATCCGGGGGCAAACTGCTGGGGGCGAAACATCCGGGGGCGAACTGCTGGGGGCGAAACATCCGGGTGCGAACTGCTGGGGGCGAAATGTGCGGGGGCGAACTGCTGGGGGCGAAACATCCGGGGGCGAAACATCCGGGGGCAAACTGCTGGGGGCGAAATGTGCGGGGGCGAACTGCTGGGGGCGAAACATCCGGGGGCGAAACATCCGGGGGCGAACTGCTGGGGGCGAAATGTGCGGGGGCAAACTGCTGGGGGCGAAACATCCGGGGACGAAACATCTGGGGGCGAACTGCTGGGGGCGAAATGTGCGGGGGCGAAATGTGCGGGGGCGAAACATCCTGGGGTCGAAATGCTGGGGGCGAAATGTTCGGGGGCGAAGTGTACCTGGGGGCGAATTGCTGGGGGCGAACTGCTGGGGGCGAACTGCTGGGGGCGAAACTTCCTAAAACCGTTTTTTTTTGGGGGGGGGGTTTAAATTCTCCCTGAAAAAAAATAAATAGTGGGTGATTAATATTGGCATTTGTGCTTCTGTGCCACTCGTGTGTGCCATCTCTCTCAAATTGTGGGCCACAGAAAGCCTAGTGTCTGTTTTTTTATTTTGGTTTTTAAATTCTCCCTGAAAAAAAAAAATTGTGGGAGATTATTATTGGCATTTGTGCTTCTGTGCCAGTCGTGTGTGCCATCTCTCTCAAATTGTGGGCCACAGAAAGCCTAGTGTCTGTTTTTTTTTTTTTTTTGGGGAGGGGGTTTAAATTCTCCCTGAAAACAAAAAAAATAGTGGGAGATTAATATTGGCATTTGTGCTTCAGTGCCAGTCGTGTGTGCCATCTCTCTCTGTTCTGTCTCCGCCATCTAATATTGTTACCCTGATTATTTGCTTGCATAATTGCAGTTTCCTCAGTATACAGTATTGATATATTCATGCCTTTATTCATCTGTGATGCTTTGGCTCCCTCTAGCGGCCAGAGTTATGTTGGCAGTTCAATCTTGTTTTTGTATTATCCATGTCTGATTCTCCTCCTCCTTTGCAATGCATTATGGTAGCTCAGCCTCCATTTCCCTCCATTTTTCCTTTCACTTCTTCGGTTTGCCTTCAAGGAAAGACGCTTCACTTCATCCCCCTTGTGATTGCATTGCTGATATGTCTTTATGCTTCCTATAGATATTTCTGCTCTATATTAGCTTAGTTTAACCAGTTGTACTCCTAGTTTAGTCACTAGCTTTCTAAATGTTATGCATAATGTATATCATGTGTATTATGTATCTTCTATGCCATGCACTGATTCTATGTATATCATTGTTCACAGTTTCATCGCATCAATATACTACTACGTTTAATAAAGCACAGACTCAACCACAGTCTCCTTATTGGACCCCGGTATAGCGGTTTAGCTGACTGTATAGCTACGTATGAGCCTGCCTCAGCTAGTGAGGACAGAACAGTGAAACGGCAATCATCCAACTAGTGGGATTCATCAGTGAAACGGCAGCCATCCAACTAGTGGGATTCAAGTCACCGGCTACACAGAGACTGAATACAGCTGCAGCAATCTCTGCACAGCCAAGCACTTTCCCAAGACACCATGTCTCACAAATCACATAGGACAAGATCTGTTACTTCCGTCTCCTCAAAGACAACATCCATCAGCAGCGCAGTCGCCATTGCCCGCGCAAATGCTGAAGCCGCCAAAATACTAGCGAGCTTTGCTAACCAAGAGATGCAACTTAAATTAGAAAAAGCACGCCTAGATGACGAAGAGAGAAGGTCACTCTTAGAGAGAGACGAGCAAGAGAGAAGGTTGCGCTTAGAGAGAGACGAGCAAGAGAGAAGGTCACGCTTAGAGAGAGACGAGCAAGAGAGAAGAATGCAGTTAGAGAGAGCCGATCAAGAGAGAAGAATGCAGTTAGAGAGAGCCGACCAAGAGAGAAGAACGCAGTTAGAGAAGGTACGCGTGGATGCCGCCTTAGAAAGCCTAGCAGCAAAAAGGGAAGCTGCCGCAGCCCTCGCCGAAGCAGAGTCGCTAGAAGCCGCGCAAAATCCCCAGCTGCATAGCCAAAGCAGTATGTCGAGTCTGCAGTTTCCACTGCAAGACTCACCACAACGCACATCTCAGTATGTTAATGACCTTCCTGATCCAAACTATAACCCTGAGCCAGTACCAAAACCAGAATACGACACCTCCAGCGAAGTGAGCGAGAGTCGTCACGAGGCTCAGGACAGAAACAAACTTGAAAATGTGAGGCAAAACAACTCTGCTAATGACTACCTTGCCCCTCATCAGGTAACCAACGTGGATCACCCTGCTGACACACCGTACATCAAACCAAAGCAATACGATACCGGCTGGCGCCACCATGAGGACACTAACAGGTACGAACGCACCTCACATCACTATCAGGGCGACCCATCACGAGTATACTCTGCTGACAACCGATTCACGACAGAATTTGCCAAGTTCTTCACACGACGTGAACTGGTTGCCAAGGGACTCATGAAATTCACTGACCGAGCTGAAGGTTACAGAGCTTGGAAAGCTTCCTTCCAAAATGTCATTAGAGACTTGGGGCTACAACACAGGGAAGAGATAGACCTGTTAGTCAAATACCTGGGAGAAGAGTCAGTCAAACACTCAGTAAGGATCAGAGACATTAATATAAACCGCCCTGAGACTGGCCTCAAAGAGATCTGGAAAAGGCTGGATGAGTGTTACGGCTCAGCAGAAGTAATAGAAAGAGCCTTGTTCAAAAGAATCGATGACTTTCCTAAAATATCTAACAAAGGTCTCCAGAAACTTAGAGAGCTACGCGACTTGCTAAAGGAAGTCCAAGTTGCCAAATACGAGGACGACCTACAGGGACTTGCATTTCTCGACACAGCCAGAGGTGTTAACCCTATAGTCCAGAAGTTGCCCTGCAATCTACAGGAGAGGTGGCTCACAAATGGTTCCACGTACAAATACAAACACAGCGTTCCATTCCCTCCCTTCTCCGTTTTTGTAGACTTCATACACCAACAAGCGAGAATTAGAAACGATCCCAGCTTTGACTTTGCAATACCATATGCCACACCATCACCACCTGCAAATCCACGCAGAACATCTGTGGCAGTACACAAGACTTATGTTTCTTCTTCAGATTCTAATTACAGGACTGCTGGCTGCTCCCAATCAGAGACAAAGGTGCAGGACCCTGACAAGCAGTGCCCACTTCATCAGAAGCCTCATCCTCTCCTGAAATGCAAAGCCTTCAGAGGAAAATCTATGCCAGATCGCAGAAGCTTCCTGAAAGAAAACGGTATCTGCTACAAGTGCTGCTCGTCCACAGCTCATCTCGCCAAGGATTGCAAGGTCAGTGTAAAATGCACAGAATGTGGCACCACAGACCATAACACCGCTCTACACCCTGGCCCAGCTCCATGGAGTACACAAAACACGCCAGCTGACAGTGAGCATGGCGGGGAGGAAAGGAACACTGATACAGCTACGCCAGAGATCACTTCACAATGTACCGAGGTCTGCAAAGGGACAATAGACAGTAGGTCCTGTTCAAAAATATGCCTCGTCAAAGTATACCCGAAGGGCCATAGAGACCAAGCTGTAAGACTGTATGCTATCTTGGATGATCAAAGTAATCGATCCTTGGCTAGATCAACGTTCTTTGACCTATTCAACATCAAAGGGCCAAGCACTCCCTACTCCTTAAAGACGTGTGCAGGTACTGTGACAACAGCAGGCAGGAAAGCTACTGACTACCAGATCGAGTCTTTAGACGGACAATTCTGCCTACCGCTACCTACGATCATCGAATGTAACCAGATCCCAGACAACAGATCTGAAATCCCTACGCCAGATGTAGCAATCCATCACGCTCACTTAAAACAAATAGCACACCTCATACCGGAACTCGACCATCAGGCCCAGATAATTCTGCTGTTGGGGAGAGATATCCTACAGGTTCATAAAGTGAGACGTCATATCAATGGACTTCACAATGCTCCCTATGCCCAAAGGCTAGACCTAGGATGGGTCATAATTGGCAACGTATGCTTGGGACGCATGCACGCCCCATCTTCTGTGACAAGCATGCTGACAAATACATTGGAGAAAGGACGTCCATCTCTGTTTCAACCTTGTAACAATGAGTTCCATGTCAGGGAACTGCCACACAGCATCCAACTACCTGATCATTTAATAGACTTTACTCACGACAGCAGTATAGTGTCGGGAAGCTATGAGGAGCCGTTAGGGGGCACAGTCTTCCAGAGAACTAAGCAGGACAACCAAGTGGCAATGTCGGTAGAGGACAAGTTGTTCTTAGAGGTAATGGACAAGGGACTCGTTAAAGATGAGACCAACAGCTGGGTCGCACCTCTTCCCTTCAAAACCCACAGACCACGTCTACCGAACAACAGAAATCAGGCATTACAACGTTTCTCCTCTCTCATTCGTAATCTGCAAAAGAAACCAGAGATGAAAGATCACTTTTTCTCCTTCATGTCAAAGATTTTTGAAAACCGTCACGCAGAACTAGCTCCCACTCTCAAAGACTCTGAAGAATGCTGGTTCTTACCCATGTTCGGAGTATACCACCCTAAGAAACCAGGCCAGATCAGAGTCGTGTTTGATTCCAGTGCTAAATTGAATGATGTCTCCCTGAATGACGTTCTGCTGACAGGACCAGACCTCAATAACAAACTACTGGGTGTACTTATGCGCTTCCGTAAGGATTCCATTGCCTTCATCGCTGACATCCAGCAAATGTTCCATTGCTTCCTTGTGAGAGAGAGAGAGACAGGAACTTCCTAAGATTCTTCTGGTACAGAAACAATGATCCTACTAAAGAAGTCACAGAGTATCGCATGAGAGTGCACATCTTTGGCAACAGTCCTTCACCTGCAGTCGCCATTTACGGACTCAAAAGGTCAGCTCAGGAAGGAGAACCAGAATACGGAGCAGATGTCAGACAATTCATAGAAAAGGACTTTTATGTCGACGACTGTCTAAAAGCCATGCCTTCAAATGAGACTGCCATCAGTCTTCTCAGGAGAGCTCAGGACATGCTTGCCTGCTCGAACCTTAGGCTCCATAAAATAGCCTCAAACAGCCAAGAACTCATGGAAGCGTTCCCTTCTCAAGACCTATGTAATGGTCTCAGAGACCTGGACCTGGGGTCAGACCCCGCACCAATGCAACGCAGCCTCGGGCTTCTCTGGAATCTACAATCAGACACTTTCACCTTTCAGGTCAGCCAGGAAAAAAGGCCTTTCACACGTAGAAGCGTCCTGTCTACCATCAACAGTCTGTACGACCCCTTGGGTTTCGCAGCTCCTGTTACTATACAAGGCAAGGCCCTACTAAGAGACTTAACTAGGGAAACATCTGACTGGGATGCACCTCTGCCACCTGATAAGAGGATCCAGTGGGAAGAGTGGAAGAACTCGTTAGCGGCACTCTCCAACTTGCATATGCCGAGACCATACACCCCTGTGCCATCTACTGAGATACAGAGCCAAAGACTGTACGTATTTGCAGATGCTTCTGTCAAAGCAATTGCCGATGTTACCTACCTCAAAACTGTAGACTCCAAATGTCAGTGCCACATTGGTTTCGTCATGGGAAAGGCCAAACTCACACCACAACCAGAGCACACTATACCCAGGTTAGAGCTTTGTGCCGCAGTCTTAGCCATTGAGTTAGCAGAGTTCATCGCATCCGAAATGGATATCGACCTGACACAAGCCAAGTTCTACTCAGACAGCAAAGTAGTCCTGGGATATATCCACAACGAAACCAGGCGATTCTACGTTTATGTCAATAACAGAGTGCTACGAATCAGGAGATCAGTTCACCCACAGCAGTGGCATTACATACCCACAGACCAGAATCCCGCAGATCATGCAACTAGAGCAGTTGACGCAAGTCAACTAGGAAGCACAACGTGGCTCTCTGGACCAAAACTATTGTACATTGAGGAATGTTTTCCAGACACCTTCGAACTTGTAGGAGAGGACTCAGATGCTGAAATCCGCCCTCAGGTGTCTACACTACATACAATGACCTCTGTTATTCAGCTTGGATCTTGCAGGTTCGACAGATTCTCAAGTTGGAAGTCACTTACTCGAGCCTTTACCTGCCTGACACATATAGCTCGCTCATTCATGGCTACTAGAACTTGTGGCACAGAAAAATGTAAAGGAGCAGCAAGGCTTACCCACGAAAGCCTAATCACCTTCTTGGCTGAAGCTGCAGCTATAATCAATGCAAGACCCCTGGTTCCAGTTTCTAATGACCCTGAGGAGCCCTTGTTATTGACTCCAGCTACTCTACTTACCCAGAAAACGGGACTGTTCAGTGCCCCTCCAGGAGGATTCGACGCTAAGGACCTCTACAAGCGCCAATGGAGACAGGTACAAAGTCTTGCAATTACTTTCTGGGACAGGTGGCGCAAGCAATATTTGTCTACCCTGCAGCCACGGACGAAGTGGCAATCTGCTAAACCTAATCTGAACATAGGTGACCTTGTTCTGGTGAAAGACTGTCAGATTCACCGGAACCAGTGGCCACTTGGTCTAGTTACCGCAACGTTCCCGAGCAAGGACGGCAACGTCCGCAAAGTTGAGCTAAGGATGACCAAAGGGAATGAACCTAAGACATTTTCCAGACTGGTATCTGAACTGGTCCTATTGTTGCCTTCGGAAGAAAGGAGTAGTGACATCCGTTGATGCCAGACGGGGAGTGTTCTGTCTCCGCCATCTAATATTGTTACCCTGATTATTTGCTTGCATAATTGCAGTTTCCTCAGTATACAGTATTGATATATTCATGCCTTTATTCATCTGTGATGCTTTGGCTCCCTCTAGCGGCCAGAGTTATGTTGGCAGTTCAATCTTGTTTTTGTATTATCCATGTCTGATTCTCCTCCTCCTTTGCAATGCATTATGGTAGCTCAGCCTCCATTTCCCTACATTTTTCCTTTCACTTTCTTCGGTTTGCCTTCAAGGAAAGACGCTTCACTTCATCCCCCTTGCGATTGCATTGCCGGTATGTCTTTATGCTTCCTATAGATATTTCTGCTCTATATTAGCTTAGTTTAACCAGTTGTACTCCTAGTTTAGTCACTAGCTTTCTAAATGTTATGCATAATGTATATCATGTGTATTATGTATCTTCTATGCCATGCACTGATTCTATGTATATCATTGTTCACAGTTTCATCGCATCAATATACCACTACGTTTAATAAAGCACAGACTCAACCACAGTCTCCTTATTGGACCCCGGTATAGCGGTTTAGCTGACTGTATAGCTACGTATGAGCCTGCCTCAACTAGTGAGGACAGAACACTCTCAAATTGTTGGCCACAGAAAGCCTAGTGTCTGTTTTTTTTATTTTGGTTTTTAAATTCTCCCTGAAAAAAAATAAATAGTGGGAGATTAATATTGGCATTTGTGCTTGAGTGCCAGTCGTGTGTGCCATCTCTCTCAAATTGTGGGCCACAGAAAGCCTAGGTTTTTTTGTATTTTGGTTTTTAAATTCTCCCTGAAAAAAAAAATAGTGGGAGATTAATATTGGCATTTGTGCTTGAGTGCCAGTCGTGTGTGCCATCTCTCTCAAATTGTGGGCCACAGAAAGCCTAGTGTCTGTTTTTTTGTTTTTTAAATTCTCCCTGAAAAAAAAAATAGTGGGAGATTAATATTGGCATTTGTGCTTCAGTGCCAGTCCTGCGTGTGTGGCATCTGTCTCATTTTGTGCCACAGAAAACCGAGTGTGTAACATTGTGCCTGATTTTCCTTGCAGTCTCACCCACCTATATACATAGTTACATAGTTACATAGTTAAGGTTGAAGGAAGACTTTAAGTCTATCTACTTCAACCCATAGCCTAACCTAACTTGCCCTAACATGTTGATCCAGAGGAAGGCAAAAAAAACCCATGTGGCAAAGAGTAAGCTCCACCTTGGGGAAAAAAATTCCTTCCTGACTCCACATACGGCAATCAGACTAGTTCCCTGGATCAACGCCCTATCAAGGAATCTAGTGTATATACCCTGTAACATTATACTTTTCCAGAAATGTATCCAGTCCCCTCTTAAATTTAAGTAATGAATCACTCATTACAACATCATACGGCAGAGAGTTCCATAGTCTCACTGCTCTTACAGTAAAGAATCCGCGTCTGTTATTATGCTTAAACTTTTTTTTCCTCCAAACGTAGAGGATGCCCCCTTGTCCCTGTTTCAGGTCTATGATTAAAAAGATCATCAGAAAGGTCTTTGTACTGTCCCCTCATATATTTATACTTTAACATAAGATCACCCCTTTGTCTTCGTTTTTTCAAACTAAATAGCCCCAAGTGTAATAACCTATCTTGGTATTGCAGATCCCCCAGTCCTCTAATAACCTTGGTCGCTCTTCTCTGCACCCGCTCCAGTTCAGCTATGTCTTTCTTATACACCGGAGACCAGAACTGTGCACAGTATTCTAAGTGTGGTCGAACAAGTGACTTGTATAGAGGTAAAATTATGTTCTCCTCATGAGCATCTATGCCTCTTTTAATGCATCCCATTATTTTATTTGCCTTTGTAGCAGCTGCCTGACACTGGCCACTAAATATGAGTTTGTCATCCACCCATACACCCAGGTCTTTTTCATTGACGGTTTTGTCCAGAGTTTTAGAATTAAGCACATAATTATACATCTTATTACTTCTACCCAAGTGCATGACCTTACATTTATCCCCATTAAAGCTCATTTGCCATTTATCAGCCCAAGCTTCTAGTTTACATAAATCATCCTGTAATATAAAATTGTCCTCCTCTGTATTGATTACCCTGCAGAGTTTAGTGTCATCTGCAAATATTGAAATTCTACTCTGAATGCCCCCTACAAGGTCATTAATAAATATGTTAAAAAGAAGAGGGCCCAATACTGACCCCTGTGGTACCCCACTGCTAACCGCTACCCAGTCCGAGTGTGCTCCATTAATAACCACCCTTTGTTTCCTATCCCTGAGCCAGCTCTCAACCCACTTACACATATTTTCCCCTATCCCCATTATTCTCATTTTATGTATCAACCTTTTGTGTGGCACCGTATCAAAAGCTTTTGAAAAGTTCATATACACTACATCTACTGGGTTCCTTTGGTCCAGTCCGGAACTTACCTCTTAATAGAAACTGATCAAATTAGTCTGACATGAACGGTCCCTAGTAAACCCGTGCTGATACTGGGTCATGAGGTTATTCCTCTTCAGATACTCCAGTATATCATCCTTTAGAATGCCCTCCAGGATTTTACCCACAGTAGAGGTTAAGCTTACTGGCCTATAGTTTCCGAGTTCAGTTTTTGTTCCCTTTTTGAATATTGGCACCACATTTGCTATACGCCAGTCCTGTGGTACAGACCCTGTTATTATGGAGTCTTTAAAGATTAAAAATAATGGTCTATCAATGACTGTACTTAATTCCTGCAGTACTCGAGGGTGTATCCCATCCGGGCCCGGAGATTTGTCAATTTTAGTGATTTTTAGACGCCGCCGCACTTCCTGCTGGGTTAAGCAGGTGACATTTATTGGGGAATTTTTATCACTAGTCATTTTGTCTGCCATGGGATTTTCTTGTGTAAATACTGATGAAAATAAGTCATTTAGCATATTGGCTTTTTCCTCATCCTCATCCACCATTTCACCCAGACTATTTTTAAGGGGGCCAACACTATCATTTTTTAGTTTCTTACTATTTATGTAGTTAAAGAATATTTTGGGATTATTTTTACTCTCTCTGGCAATGAGTCTCTCTGTCTCAATCTTTGCTGCCTTGATTTGCTTTTTACAGAATTTATTTAATTTTTTGTATTTATTTAATGCCTCCTCACTACCTACACTTATTGCGCCCCTTACAGCTCTATTTAGCCATATTGGTTTCCTCTTATTTTTAGTATGTTTATTCCCAAACGGTATATACTGTGCACAGGTCCTATCCAGGATGCTAATAAATGTCTCCCATTTTCTTTGTGTATTTTTGTGTCTCAGGATATCGTCCCATTTAATTGCACCAAGATCCTTTCTCATCCGTTGGAAATTTGCCCTCCTGAAGTTTAGTGTCCTTGTAACCCCTCTATTACATATCTTTTTAAAGGATACATGAAAACTTATTATTTTGTGATCGCTATTTCCCAAGTAACCCCCAACCCTTATATTTGCTATGCGGTCTGGCCTGTTGGTTAATATTAGGTCTAGCAGTGCCCCCCTTCTTGTTGGGTCCTGAACCCGCTGTGAAAGATAATTGTCTCTCACAGTTGTCAAAAACCGATTACCTTTGCTGGAACTGCAGGTTTCTGTTCCCCAATCTATTTCAGGGTAGTTGAAGTCCCCCATAATAATGACTTCTCCTTGAGTCGCAGCTTCATCTATTTGCTTTACGAGGATATTCTCCATTGCTTCCATTATTTTTGGAGATTTATAACAAACCCCTATCAGTAATTTATTATTTTTCCCCCCTCCCCTTATCTCCACCCACAGGGATTCTACATTTTCATTAAATTCACCTATATTATCACGCAGGATGGGTTTTATATAAAGGGATATCTAAATCCTACAGAAGTTTGAGTTCACCTCGTAAGTTGTTTTACAGTAACAAATACCGTTACTTTGGTTACGTTTTTAAAACAATGAAGAAGTCTGGTGGAAGAGGTCGTGGCCGTGGGCGTTCATTGCCAGCTGGTAATGATGGTAGTGGTGGTGGAGCATCAAGTGGTCGTGGGAAAAACAATATAGCACCTAAGTCTCGAGCTGTGGAGCCAGGTTCGTTGTCTGGCTACACAAGGCCTCGAACGCTCCCTTTTCTGGGAGTAGGAAAACCGCTTTTAAAGCCGGAGCAGCAAGAGCAAGTTTTGGCTTTCCTTGCTGACTCAGCCTCTAGTTCTTTTGCCTCCTCTTCTGAAACTGGTAAATGTAAAAGCAGTGCGTCGTTAGTGGATGTTCACGCTCATGGACAAGTCACTCCATTGTCCTGTTCAGCAAAAACAACAACAGAGAAGGATGCGTCAGGCGACACAACGGGTTACTCCATGGAGCTCTTTACACATACCGTTCCTGGGTTAGAAAGTGAAACAGCTAACAGGCCATGCCCATTACAAGTTGAATCGGACATGGAGTGCACAGATGCACAGCCACAGCCAGATTACTATGCTGTTCCTTTGACTCAGACCACCACATTGCCCTCGCAGTGTACTGATCCAGAATCAGACCCTGATGAGACTATGGTGCCCCTTCACAAACGCTATACCACCGGCTTACATGGTAACACAGACGAAGTTGCACATGAGATAGAAGAGGAGGTCATAGATGACCCAGTTGTTGACCCCGATTGGCAGCCATTGGGGGAACAGGGTGCAGGCGGCAGTAGTTCTGAAGCAGAGGAGGAGGGGCCGCAGCAGGCATCAACATCGCAACAGGTTCCATCTGCCGGGCCCGTATCTGGCCCAAACCACGTGGCAAAGCCAAAACCAGTTGGAGGACAGCGTGGCCATCCGGTTAAAGAAGCTCAGTCTGCAATGCCTGAAAAGATATCCGATGCTAGAAAGAGTGCAGTCTGGCATTTTTTTAAACAACATCCAATTGATCAGCACAAAGTCATCTGTCAAAAATGTTCAATTACCTTAAGCAGAGGTCAGAATCTGAAAAGTCTAAATACAAGTTGCATGCATAGACATTTAACCACCATGCATTTGCAAGCCTGGACTAACTACCAAACGTCCCTTAAGGTTGTAGCACCCTCGGCCAATGAAGCTAGTCAGCAACGCTACATCCCTTCCGTCACTGTAAGGCCACCATTTTCCGCACCACCTGCAGTATCTGTGCAGGTTTCGTTGCCAGGCCAAAGCAGTCAGGGTCAGGGAATCACCAGTTTCGTAGTAGGAAACACTGCATCTAGGGCACCGGCAAGACTACGCTGAACCACGCTACGAGCTACCCAGTCGACACTTCTTTTCGAGAAAAGCCATCCCAGCCCTCCACCAGCATGTTAAAGAGTGCATCGTCCATGCACTCAGGCAATCTGTGAGTACAAAGGTGCACCTAACAACAGATGGATGGACCAGTAGGCATGGCCAGGCACGTTACTTGTCCATCACGGCACACTGGGTGAATGTGGTGGATGCAGGGTCCACAGGGGACAGCAATATTGGGACAGTTCTGCCTAGCCCACGGTCTAGGAAACAGTTGGCTGTAGCCGTTCCCCCCCCCTCCTCCTCCTCCTCGTCCTCCTGCAGAAGCGAGAGCTCGTCCACAGACCGCAGCCGCACAACCACTCCTGTTATGTTTGCTAATGACAGGTGTTATGAAGGCAATCCAGAAACACAGTGTGCTTAGCGATCAGAGCGCACACAGTGATCTGACAAATACCCAAAAATACAAGAACGAGCTCTGAGACGTGGAAACTCTGTAGACTGCACACCTGATCCTATCCTAAACACAACTAAAAGCGGCTGTGGATTGCGCCTAACAACTACCTAGGCAACTCGGCACAGCCTAAGAAACTAGCTAGCCTGAAGATAGAAAAATAGGCCTGACTTGCCCCAGAGAAATTCCCCAAAGGAAAAGGCAGCCCCCCACATATAATGACTGTGAGTAAGATGAAAAGACAAAACGTAGGGATGAAATAGATTCAGCAAAGTGGGGCCCGATATTCTAGGACAGAGCGAGGACAGTAAAGCGAACTTTGCAGTCTACAAAAAACCCTAAAGCAAAACCACGCAAAGGGGGCAAAAAAAAAACCCACCGTGCCGAACTAACGGCACGGCGGTACACCCTTTGCGTCTCAGAGCTTCCAGCAAAACAAAAGACAAGCTGGACAGAAAAAAAGCAACAAAAAAGCAAAAAGCACTTAGCTATACAGAGCAGCAGGTCACAGGAACAATCAGGAGAAGCTCAGATCCAACACTGAAACATTGACAAGGAGCAAGGATAGCAGCATCAGGCGGAGTTAAGTAATGAAGCAGTTAACGAGCTCACCAGAACACCTGAGGGAGGAAGCTCAGAAGCTGCAGTACCACTTGTGACCACAGGAGTGAATTCAGCCACAGAATTCACAACAGTACCCCCCCCTTGAGGAGGGGTCACCGAACCCTCACCAGAGCCCCCAGGCCGACCAGGATGAGCCGCATGAAAGGCACGAACAAGATCGGAAGCATGAACATCAGAGGCAAAAACCCAGGAATTATCTTCCTGAGCATAACCCTTCCATTTAACCAGATACTGGAGTTTCCGTCTAGAAACACGAGAATCCAAAATCTTCTCCACAATATACTCCAATTCCCCCTCCACCAAAACCGGGGCAGGAGGCTCAACAGATGGAACCATAGGTGCCACGTATCTCCGCAACAACGACCTATGGAATACATTATGTATGGAAAAGGAGTCTGGGAGGGTCAAACGAAAAGACACAGGATTGAGAACCTCAGAAATCCTATACGGACCAATAAAACGAGGTTTAAATTTAGGAGAGGAAACCTTCATAGGAATATGACGAGAAGATAACCAAACCAGATCCCCAACACGAAGTCGGGGACCCACACGGCGTCTGCGATTAGCGAAAAGTTGAGCTTTCTCCTGGGACAAGATCAAATTGTCCACTACCTGAGTCCAGATCTGCTGCAACCTATCCACCACAGAATCCACACCAGGACAGTCCGAAGACTCAACCTGTCCTGAAGAGAAACGAGGATGGAACCCAGAATTGCAAAAAAATGGAGAAACCAAGGTAGCCGAGCTGGCCCGATTATTAAGGGCGAACTCAGCCAACGGCAAAAAGGACACCCAATCATCCTGGTCTGCAGAAACAAAACATCTCAGATATGTTTCCAAGGTCTGATTGGTTCGTTCGGTCTGGCCATTAGTCTGAGGATGGAAAGCCGAGGAAAAGGATAGGTCAATGCCCATCCTACCACAAAAGGCTCGCCAAAACCTTGAAACAAACTGGGAACCTCTGTCAGAAACAATATTCTCAGGAATGCCATGCAACCGAACCACATGCTGAAAGAACAAAGGTACCAAATCAGAGGAGGAAGGCAATTTAGCCAAGGGCACCAGATGGACCATTTTAGAAAAGCGATCACAGACCACCCAAATGACTGACATCTTTTGAGAAACGGGAAGGTCAGAAATGAAATCCATCGAAATATGTGTCCAAGGCCTCTTTGGGACCGGCAAGGGCAAAAGCAACCCACTGGCACGAGAACAGCAGGGCTTAGCCCTAGCACAAATCCCACAGGACTGCACAAAAGTACGTACATCCCGTGACAGAGATGGCCACCAGAAGGATCTAGCCACTAACTCTCTGGTACCAAAGATTCCAGGATGACCAGCCAACACCGAACAATGAAGTTCAGAGATAAGTTTATTAGTCCACCTATCAGGGACGAACAGTTTCTCTGCTGGACAACGATCAGGTTTATTCGCCTGAAATTTTTGCAGCACCCGCCGCAAATCAGGGGAGATGGCAGACACAATGACTCCTTCCTTGAGGATACCCGCTGGCTCAGATAAACCCGGAGAGTCGGGCACAAAACTCCTAGACAGAGCATCCGCCTTCACATTTTTAGAGCCCGGAAGGTACGAAATCACAAAGTCGAAGCGGGCAAAAAATAACGACCAACGGGCCTGTCTAGGATTCAAGCGCTTGGCAGACTCGAGATAAGTCAAGTTCTTATGATCAGTCAATACCACCACGCGATGCTTAGCTCCTTCAAGCCAATGACGCCACTCCTCGAATGCCCACTTCATGGCCAGCAACTCTCGATTGCCCACATCATAATTACGCTCAGCGGGCGAAAACTTCCTGGAAAAGAAAGCACATGGTTTCATCACTGAGCAATCAGAACCTCTCTGTGACAAAACCGCCCCTGCTCCAATCTCAGAAGCATCAACCTCGACCTGGAACGGAAGAGAAACATCTGGCTGACACAACACAGGGGCAGAACAAAAACGACGCTTCAACTCCTGAAAAGCTTCCACAGCAGCAGAAGACCAATTAACCAAATCAGCACCCTTCTTGGTCAAATCGGTCAATGGTTTGGCAATGCTAGAAAAATTACAGATGAAGCGACGATAAAAATTAGCAAAGCCCAGGAACTTTTGCAGACTTTTCAGAGATGTCGGCTGAATCCAATCCTGGATGGCTTGGACCTTAACTGGATCCATCTCGATAGTAGAAGGGGTAAAGATGAACCCCAAAAATGAAACTTTCTGCACACCGAAGAGACACTTTGATCCCTTCACAAACAAAGAGTTAGCACGCAGGACCTGAAAAACCATTCTAACCTGCTTCACATGAGACTCCCAATCATCTGAGAAGATCAAAATGTCATCCAAGTAAACAATCAGGAATTTATCCAGATACTCACGGAAGATGTCATGCATAAAAGACTGAAACACAGATGGAGCATTGGCAAGTCCGAACGGCATCACTAGATACTCAAAATGACCCTCGGGCGTATTGAATGCAGTTTTCCATTCATCTCCTTGCCTGATTCTCACCAGATTATACGCACCACGAAGATCTATCTTAGTGAACCAACTAGCCCCCTTAATCCGAGCAAACAAGTCAGATAACAATGGCAAGGGATACTGAAATTTAACAGTGATCTTATTAAGAAGGCGGTAATCAATACACGGTCTCAGCGAACCATCCTTCTTGGCTACAAAGAAGAACCCTGCTCCCAGTGGTGATGACGATGGGCGAATATGTCCCTTCTCCAGGGATTCCTTCACATAACTGCGCATAGCGGCGTGTTCGGGCACGGATAAATTAAATAATCGACCTTTAGGGAATTTACTACCAGGAATCAAATTGATAGCACAATCACAATCCCTATGCGGAGGTAGAGCATCGGACTTGGGCTCTTCAAATACATCCTGATAATCAGACAAGAACTCTGGGACCTCAGAAGGGGTGGATGACGAAATCGACAAAAATGGAACATCACCATGTACCCCCTGACAACCCCAGCTGGATACCGACATGGAATTCCAATCGAATACTGGATTATGGGTTTGTAGCCATGGCAACCCCAACACGACCACATCATGCAGATTATGCAACACCAGAAAGCGAATAACTTCCTGATGTGCAGGAGCCATGCACATGGTCAGCTGGGCCCAGTATTGAGGTTTATTCTTGGCCAAAGGTGTAGCATCAATTCCTCTCAATGGAATAGGACACCGCAAAGGCTCCAAGAAAAACCCACAACGTTTAGCATAATCCAAATCCATCAGATTCAGGGCAGCGCCCGAATCCACAAACGCCATGACAGAAAACGACGACAAAGAGCATATCAAGGTAATGGACAGAAGGAATTTGGACTGTACAGTACCAATGACGGCAGACCTAGCGGACCGCTTAGTGCGCTTAGGACAATCAGAAATAGCATAGTGGAATCACCACAGTAGAAACACAGACCATTCAGACGTCTGTATTCCTGCCGTTCAACTCTAGTCATAGTCCTATCGCACTGCATAGGCTCAGGTTTAACCTCAGGCAGTACCGCCAAATGGTGCACAGATTTACGCTCGCGCAAGCGTCGACCGATCTGAATGGCCAAAGACAAAGACTCATTCAAACCAGCAGGCATAGGAAATCCCACCATGACATCCTTAAGAGCCTCAGAGAGACCCTTTCTGAACAAAACTGCCAGCGCAGATTCATTCCACTGAGTGAGTACTGACCATTTCCTAAATTTCTGACAATATACTTCTATATCATCCTGACCCTGGCACAAAGCCAGCAAATTTTTCTCAGCCTGATCCACTGAATTAGGCTCATCGTACAGCAATCCGAGCGCCAGGAAAAACGCATCGACACTACTCAATGCAGGGTCTCCTGGCGCAAGAGAAAATGCCCAGTCTTGAGGGTCGCCGCGCAAAAAAGAAATAATAATCAAAACCTGTTGAATAGGATTACCAGAAGAATGAGGTTTCAAGGCCAGAAATAGCTTACAATTATTTTTGAAACTTAGAAACTTAGTTCTATCTCCAAAAAACAAATCAGGAATAGGAATTCTTGGTTCTAACATAGATTTCTGATCAATAGTATCTTGAATTTTTTGTACATTTATAACGAGATTATCCATTGAAGAGCACAGACCCTGAATATCCATGTCCACACCTGTGTCCAGAATCACCCAAATGTCTAGGGGAAAAAAAAAAAGTGAACACAGAGCAGAAAAAAAAAAAAAAAAATGATGTCAGAACTTTTTCTTTCCCTCTATTGAGAATCATTAGTTTGGCTCCTTGTACTGTTATGTTTGCTAATGACAGGTGTTACGAAGGCAATCCAGAAACACAGTGTGCTTAGCGATCAGAGCGCACACAGTGATCTGACAAATACCCAAAAATACAAGAACGAGCTCTGAGACGTGGAAACTCTGTAGACTGCACACCTGATCCTATCCTAAACACAACTAAAAGCGGCTGTGGATTGCGCCTAACAACTACCTAGGCAACTCGGCACAGCCTAAGAAACTAGCTAGCCTGAAGATAGAAAAATAGGCCTGACTTGCCCCAGAGAAATTCCCCAAAGGAAAAGGCAGCCCCCCACATATAATGACTGTGAGTAAGATGAAAAGACAAAACGTAGGGATGAAATAGATTCAGCAAAGTGGGGCCCGATATTCTAGGACAGAGCGAGGACAGTAAAGCGAACTTTGCAGTCTACAAAAAACCCTAAAGCAAAACCACGCAAAGGGGGCAAAAAAAAAAACCACCGTGCCGAACTAACGGCACGGCGGTACACCCTTTGCGTCTCAGAGCTTCCAGCAAAACAAAAGACAAGCTGGACAGAAAAAAAGCAACAAAAAAGCAAAAAGCACTTAGCTATACAGAGCAGCAGGTCACAGGAACAATCAGGAGAAGCTCAGATCCAACACTGAAACATTGACAAGGAGCAAGGATAGCAGCATCAGGCGGAGTTAAGTAATGAAGCAGTTAACGAGCTCACCAGAACACCTGAGGGAGGAAGCACAGAAGCTGCAGTACCACTTGTGACCACATGAGTGAATTCAGCCACAGAATTCACAACACACTCCATCTGCAGCTGCCACTGTTGCACACCAGGTGTCCCATTATGGGGCAGCTACTGGCAAGCGTCAGCAGGTTGTATTGGCTATGAAGTGTTTGGGCGACAACAGACACACCGCGGAAGTTCTGTCCGAGTTCTTGCAGAAAGAAACGCAGTCGTGGCTGGGCACTGTAGATCTTGAGGCAGGCAAGGTAGTGAGTGATAACGGAAGGAATTTCATGGCTGCCATCGCCCTTTCCCAACTGAAACACATTCCTTGCCTGGCTCACACCTTAAACCTGGTGGTGCAGTGCTTCCTGAAAAGTTATCCGGGGTTATCCGACCTGCTCCTCAAAGTGCGTGGACTTTGCTCGCATATCTGCCGTTCGCCCGTACACTCCAGCCGTATGCAGACCTATCAGCGGTCTTTGAACCTTCCCCAGCATCGTCTAATCATCGACGTTGCAACAAGGTGGAACTCAACACTGCACATGCTTCAGAGACTGTGCGAACAGAGGCGGGCTGTTATGTTTTTGTGGGAGGATACACATACACGGGCAGGCAGTAGGATGGCAGACATGGAGTTGTCAGGTGTGCAGTGGTCGAAGGTACAAGCCATGTGCCAAGTCCTTCAGTGTTTTGAGGAATGCACACGGCTGGTAAGTGCAGACAACGCCATAATAAGCATGAGCATCTCCTTAATGCGTCTGCTGATGCAAAGTTTGATGCACATAAAGGAGCAGGCGTCTGCAGCAGAGGAAGAGGAAAGCCTTGATGACAGTTAGCCATTGTCTGGTCAGGGCAGCGTACAGGACGAGGTAGCGGGCGAACAGGAGGAGGAGGACGAGGAGGATGATGGGGATGAGTATTTTTTTAATGAGGAAGCTTCTCCAGGGCCACTGGAAATTGGTGGCGTGGTGTTATGATCTGGTGGTTAGAACAAATAGTGGACCTGGTAGTTAGAGCACCAGAAAAGACCTGATAGCACATTAATACAGGACAAGCTCTGGGAAGTGGAACCTCTGCTGACCGCAATCCCTAAACCTATCACGTACACTAGAAATAGCCGTGAAGCGCTCCTATCATGACCTAGGCGCCTCGTCACAGCCTCAGAACTAGCTAGCCATAGAGATAGGAAAAATAAGCCTATCTTGCCTCAGAGAAAATTCCCCAAAGGAAAAGGCAGCCCCCCACATATATTGACTGTGAGTAAGATGAAATCACAAACACAGAGATGAAATAGATTTAGCAAAGAGAGGCCCGACTTACTAAACAGACAGAAGATAGGAAATGTCACTTTGCAGTCAGCACAAAACCCTACAAAAGCCACACAGAGAGTGCAGGGAAAAATACCTTCCGCACCGACTAACGGAGCGGAGGCGCCCCTCTGCGTCCCAGAGCTTCCAGCAAGCAAGGCAAAATTCACATAAGCATGCTGGACAGAAAAAAATAGCAAACAAGAAAAAAGCAAAGCGAAACTTAGCTTCTGCTGGAGAAAACAGGTAACCAGGAAGATCCAGGAGCGAACTAGACCAATGCTACAACATTGACAGCTGGCATCGGACAAGGATCCAAGTGGAGTTAAATAGAGCAGCCCACTAACGAATTAGCCTCGTCACCTGTGGAAGGAAACTCAGAAACACCCACAGGCATCAGAGAAAGTCCATGGACAGAACCAGCCGAAGTACCATTCATGACCACAGGAGGGAGCCCGAAAACATAATTCACAACAGTACCCCCCCTTGAGGAGGGGTCACCGAACCCTCACGAGAGCCCCCAGGCCGACCAGGATGAGCCAAATGAAAGGCACGAACCAGATCGGCCGCATGAACATCAGAGGCAAAAACCCAGGAATTATCCTCCTGACCATAACCCTTCCACTTGACCAAGTACTGGAGTTTCTGTCTCGAAATATGAGAATCCAAAATCTTCTCCACCACATACTCCAACTCCCCCTCAACCAACACCGGAGCAGGAGGGTCAACGGATGGAACCACAGGCGCCACGTATCTCCGCAACAACGACCTATGGAACACATTATGGATGGCAAAAGAATCTGGAAGGGCCAAACGAAATGACACAGGATTGATAACCTCAGAAATTTTATACGGACCAATGAAATGAGGCTTAAACTTAGGAGAGGAAACCTTCATAGGAACATAACGAGACGACAACCAAACTAAATCCCCAACACGAAGTCGGGGACCCACACAGCGCCGGCGGTTAGCAAAACATTGAGCCTTCTCCTGGGACAATGTCAAATTGTCCACCACATGAGTCCAAATCTGCTGCAACCTATTCACCACAGTATCTACACCAGGACAGTCCGAAGACTCAACCTGCCCTCAAGAGAAACGAGGATGGAAACCAGAATTGCAGAAAAACGGCGAAACCAAAGTAGCCGAGCTGGCCCGATTATTAAGGGCAAACTCAGCCAAAGGCAAAAAGGACACCCAATCATCCTGATCAGCAGAAACAAAGCATCTCAGATATGTTTCCAACGGCTGATTAGTTCGTTCGGTTTGGCCATTTGTCTGAGGATGGAAAGCCGAGGAAAAAGACAAATCAATGCCCATCCTAGCACAAAAGGATCGCCAAAACCTCGAAACAAACTGAGAACCTCTGTCCGAAACGATGTTCTCCGGAATGCCTTGTAAACGAACCACATGCTGGAAAAACAATGGCACCAAATCAGAGGAGGAAGGCAATTTAGACAAGGGTACCAAATGGACCATCTTAGAAAAGCGATCACAAACCACCCAAATGACCGACATCTTTTGAGAGACGGGGAGATCCGAAATAAAATCCATAGAAATATGCGTCCAGGGCCTCTTCGGGACCGGCAAGGGCAAAAGCATCCCACTGGCACGAGAACAGCAGGGCTTAGCCCGAGCACAAGTCCCACAGGACTGCACAAAAGAACGCACATCCCGTGACAAAGAAGGCCACCAAAAGGATCTAGCCACCAAATCTCTGGTACCAAAGATTCCAGGATGCCCAGCCAACACCGAACAATGAAGCTCAGAGATAACTCTGCTAGTCCATTTATCAGGGACAAACAGTATCTCTGCTGGGCAACGGTCAGGTCTATCAGCCTGAAATTTTTGCAGCACCCGCCGCAAATCAGGGGAGATGGCAGACAAAATTATCCCCTCTTTGAGAATACCTGCCGGCTCAGAAACACCCGGAGAGTCAGGCACAAAACTCCTTGACAGGGCATCAGCCTTCACATTCTTAGAGCCCGGAAGGTACGAAACCACAAAATCAAAACGGGAGAAAAATAACGCCCATCGAGCCTGTCTCGGATTCAACCGTTTGGCAGACTCAAGATAAGTCAAATTTTTGTGATCTGTCAAGACCACCACGCGATGCTTGGCTACTTCAAGCCAATGACACCACAACTCGAATGCCCACTTCATGGCCAATAATTCTCGATTACCAACATCATAATTGCGCTCAGCAGGCGAAAACTTTCTAGAAAAGAAGGCACATGGCTTCATTCCCGAGCCATCAGAACTTCTTTGCGACAAAACAGCCCCTGCTCCAATCTCAGAGGCATCAACCTCAACCTGAAACGGGAGCGAAACATCTGGCTGGCACAACACAGGGGCAGAAGAAAAACGACGCTTCAATTCCTGAAAAGCATCCACGGCCGCAGAAGACCAATTGACCACATCAGCACCCTTCTTGGTCAAATCAGTCAACGGTTTAGCAACACTAGAAAAATTAGTGATGAAGCGACGATAAAAATTAGCAAAGCCCAGGAACTTTTGCAGGCTCTTCACAGATGTCGGCTGAGTCCAATCATGAATGGCTTGGACTTTAACAGGGTCCATCTCGACAGTAGAAGGGGAAAAAATGAACCCCAAAAATGAAACCTTCTGAACTCCAAAGAGACACTTTGACCCCTTCACAAACAAGGAATTAGCACGAAGGACCTGGAACACCATTCTGACCTGCTTCACATGAGACTCCCAATCATCCGAAAAGACCAAAATATCATCCAAATACACAATCAGGAGTTTATCCAGGAACTCTCGGAAGATGTCATGCATAAAGGACTGAAACACTGATGGAGCATTGGAAAGCTCGAATGGCATAACCAGGTACTCAAAATGGCCCTCGGGCGTATTAAATGCTGTTTTCCATTCATCGCCTTGTTTAATACGCACAAGATTATACGCCCCTCGAAGATCTATCTTGGTGAACCAACTAGCCCCTTTAATACGAGCAAACAAGTCGGACAGCAACGGCAAAGGATACTGAAATTTGACAGTAATTTTATTAAGAAGGCGGTAATCAATACAAGGTCTCAAAGAACCATCCTTCTTGGCCACAAAAAAGAACCCTGCTCCCAACGGTGATGACGATGTGCGAATATGGCCTTTCTCCAAGGATTCCTTTATATAACTCCGCATAGCGGCGTATTCTGGCACAGATAAATTGAACAATCGGCCCTTAGGAAACTTACTACCAGGAATCAAATTAATTGCACAATCGCAATCCCTATGAGGAGGTAGGGCACTGGCTTTGGGCTCATCAAATACATCCTGATAATCCGACAAAAACTCCGGAATTTCAGAAGGAGTAGAAGACGAAATTGAAAAAAATGGAACATCACCATGTACCCCCTGGCAACCCCAGCTGGACACGGACATAGATTTCCAGTCCAATACTGGATTATGGACCTGTAGCCATGGTAACCCTAAAACGACCACATCATGCAGATTATGTAACACCAAAAAACGGATATCCTCCTGATGTGCAGGAGCCATGTACATGGTCAATTGGGTCCAGTACTGAGGCTTATTCTTGGCCAAAGGCGTAGCATCAATTCCTCTCAATGGAATAGGATGCTGCAAGGGCTCCAAGAAAAAACCACAGCGCCTAGCATACTCCAAGTCCATCAAATTCAGGGCAGCGCCTGAATCCACAAATGCCATAACAGAGTAGGAAGACAAAGAACAAATCAGTGTAACTGACAATAGAAATTTTGACTGTACCGTACCAATGGTGGCAGACCTAGCGAACCGCTTAGTGCGCTTAGGACAATCGGAGATAGCATGAGTGGAATCACCACAGTAAAAACACAGCCCATTCCGACGTCTGTGTTCCTGCCGTTCAGCTCTGGTCAAAGTCCTATCACACTGCATAGGCTCAGGCCCATGCTCAGATAGTACCGCCAAATGGTGCACAGTTTTACGCTCACGCAAGCGCCGATCGATCTGAATAGCCAAAGACATAGACTCATTCAGACCAGCAGGCATGGGAAATCCCACCATGACATCTTTAAGGGCTTCAGAGAGACCCTTTCTGAAGATTGCTGCCAGGGCACATTCATTCCACTGAGTGAGCACAGACCACTTTCTAAACTTCTGACAATATATCTCTGCTTCATCCTGACCCTGACACAGAGCCAGCAAGATTTTCTCTGCCTGATCCACTGAATTAGGTTCGTCATAAAGCAATCCGAGCACCAGGAAAAACGCATCCACATCACGCAATGCCGGATTTCCTGGCGCAAGGGAAAATGCCCAGTCTTGAGGGTCACCATGTAACAAAGAAATAATGATCCTTACTTGTTGAATAGTATCACCTGAGGAGCGAGGTTTCAAAGCTAGAAACAATTTACAATTATTTTTGAAATTCAAGAACTTAGATCTATCACCAAAAAATAAATCAGGAATTGGAATCCTAGGCTCTGACATAGAATTCTGAACCACAAAATCTTGAATGTTTTGTACCCTTGTAGTGAGATTATCCATCCAAGAGGACAGACCTTGAATGTCCATGTCTACACCTGTGTTCTGAACCACCCAGAGGTAAAGGGGAAAAGTGAAACAGAACACGCTGCAAAGAAAAAAAAATGGTCTCAGAGCTTCACTTATCCCTCTATTGAGATGCATCAATACTTTTGGCCAGCTGTACTGTTATGATCTGGTGGTTAGAACAAATAGTGGACCTGGTAGTTAGAGCCCAGAAAAGACCTGATAGCACATTAATACAGGACAAGCTCTGGGAAGTGGAACCTCTGCTGACCGCAATCCCTAATCCTATCACGTACACTAGAAATAGCCGTGGAGCGCTCCTATCATGACCTAGGCGCCTTGTCACAGCCTCAGAACTAGCTAGCCCTAGAGATAGGAAAAATAAGCCTATCTTGCCTCAGAGAAAATTCCCCAAAGGAAAAGGCAGCCCCCCACATATATTGACTGTGAGTAAGATGAAATCACAAACACAGAGATGAAATAGATTTAGCAAAGAGAGGCCCGACTTACTAAACAGACAGAAGATAGGAAAGGTCACTTTGCAGTCAGCACAAAACCCTACAAAAGCCACACAGAGAGTGCAGGGAAAAATACCTTCCGCACCGACTAACGGAGCGGAGGTGCCCCTCTGCGTCCCAGAGCTTCCAGCAAGCAAGGCAAAATTCACATAAGCATGCTGGACAGAAAAAAATAGCAAACAAGAAAAAAGCAAAGCGAAACTTAGCTTCTGCTGGAGAAAACAGGTAACCAGGAAGATCCAGGAGCGAACTAGACCAATGCTACAACATTGACAACTGGCATCGGACAAGGATCCAAGTGGAGTTAAATAGAGCAGCCCACTAACGAATTAGCCTCGTCACCTGTGGAAGGAAACTCAGAAACACCCACAGGCATCAGAGAAAGTCCATGGACAGAACCAGCCGAAGTACGATTCATGACCACAGGAGGGAGCCCGAAAACAGAATTCACAACAGCGTGGCAAGGCCGGGTTCTGGTTATTTGAGGGACACAAGTGACGTAGATTTGCCTGAAACTGCCCCTCAACCCAGCACAACCGCAGATTTGACAACTGGAACTTTGGCCCACATGGCGGATTATGCCTTACGTATCCTCAAAAGGGACACACGCATTATTAAAATGATGACCGATGACGATTACTGGTTGGCCGGCCTCCTTGATCCTCGCTATAAAGGCAAATTGCAAAATATTATGCCACATGAGAACTTGGAACAAATATTAGCAACCAAACAATCAACTCTTGTTGACCGTTTGATTCAGGCATTCCCAGCACACAGCGCCGGTGATCGTTCTCACACGAGCTGCAGGGGGCAGCAGACCAGAGGTGTTAGAGGTGCACAAATCAGAAGTGGCGTTGGACAGAGGGGTTTTCTGACCAGGTTGTGGAGTGATTTTGCTATGACCGCAGACAGGACAGGTACTGCAGCATCAATTCAAAGTGACAGGAGACAACATTTGTCCAGTATGGTTACTAACTATTTTTCATCCCTTATCAATGTTCTCCCTCAACCGTCATTCCCATTTGATTACTGGGCATCCAAATTAGACACCTGGCCAGAATTGGCAGAATATGCATTGCAGGAGCTTGCTTGCCCAGCAGCTAGTGTGCTATCAGAAAGAGTATTCAGTGTTGCTGGTTCAATATTAACTGAAAAAAGGACTCGTCTGGCTACCCAAAATGTTGATGATCTAACCTTCATTAAAATGAACCACTACTGGATTTCGAATTATTTTGCCCCACCTTTCCCGGCTGACACCTAGCTTTCCAATGAAAAGGTCTTGCTTCTGGACTGCTCTGACTGAGTTTTCCAATCTCGTAATTTGCAGCAGCTGTTTGTCCAGCATACGACATGTTTACACCTCCCTAAATGGCCAAACTCCCCCCACGGGGCCGTGGTCTCGCCACTTGGCGCAAGCACCCGTGAGAGTGCCGTTTGTCTGAAGAGGTGGGTGTGCACGCTTTTGGTCGACGGCACTGCCACTGGGTCCCTCATAGTACAATAAAGTGTCTCTGGCGGTGGTGGCGCGCAACCAACGTCAGACACACTGTTGTAACATGAGGGGCCCTGGGCCTGTACCGCCGGCCACAAGACAGTTTCCCCCCCCCCAGCTCAAACAGTGCTCTACGATTTGCAAAATTATCTCTCACAGCTCCACCAATGTTTAGTCTATGCGCTGACATCCTTCAATGCCTGGCACTGACAATACCAATGTGTTGACATGTATGATGCTACTTAAAATAGTCTGGGGCAGTGTACTATATTTACACCAGTAAATACTTTGCGCCAAATTACTAGGTCAGAAACACAGCAGAGGAGCCCACCCCTGTACCTAAGTATGCCACCCTTTTGTTTTTTGGTTTTGTTGTATTGCGAGACATTAACATCTATTTATTTTTTGGGAGTACTAACTGTCAGACACTCATTACAATCGGCCTCCGCTGACAACACCAATGCTGCCTGTGTACCCCTGCAAGATAATTCCAAGTGCATAGAGCCAACTTTTGTTATGTTAGGCCTACTAAGCCTGTCTGCGGTCCCTCCTTCCAATAGTCCTCCACTGACCACACCACTGCTGCCCGTGTACCCCTGGAACCTATTTTAAAGTGCCTACAGCTAACTTTTGTTATGTTAGGCCTACTAAGCCTGTCTGCGGTCCCTCCTTCCAATAGTCCTCCACTGACCACACCACTGCTGCCCGTGTACACCAGGAAGCTATTTTAAAGTGCCTACAGCCAACTTTTGTTATGTTAGGCCTACTAAGCCTGTCTGCGGTCCATCCTTCCAATTGTCCTCCACTGACCACACCACTGCTGCCCGTGTACCCCTGGAAGCTATTTTAAAGTGCCTACAGCCTACTTTTGTTATGTTAGGCTTACTAAGCCTGTCTGCGGTCCCTCCTTCCAATAGTCCTCCACTGACCACACCACTGCTGCCCGTGTACCCCTGGAAGCTATTTTAAAGTGCCTACAGCCTACTTTTGTTATGTTAGGCATACTAAGCCTGTCTGCGGTCCCTCCTTCCAATAGTCCTCCACTGACCACACCACTGCTGCCCGTGTACCCCTGGAAGCTATTTTAAAGTGCCTACAGCCTACTTTTGTTATGTTAGGCCTACTAAGCCTGTCTGCGGTCCCTCCTTCCAATAGTCCTCCACTGACCACACCACTGCTGCCCGTGTACCCCTGGAAGCTATTTTAAAGTGCCTACAGCCTACTTTTGTTATGTTAGGCCTACTAAGCCTGTCTGCGGTCCCTCCTTCCAATAGTCCTCCACTGACCACACCACTGCTGCCCGTGTACCCCTGGAAGCTGTTTTAAAGTGCCTACAGACAACTTTTGTTATGTTAGGCCTACTAAGCCTGTCTGCGGTCCATCCTTCCAATAGTCCTCCACTGACCACACCACTGCTGCCCGTGTACCCCTGGAAGCTTTTTTAAAGTGCCTACAGCCAACTTTTGTTATGTTAGGCCTACTAAGCCTGTCTGCGGTCCCTCCTTCCAATAGTCCTTCACTGACCAGACCACTGCTGCCCGTGTACCCCTGGAACCTATTTTAAATTGCATAGAGCATCCTTTTTTTAATTGTAGTAAGTCTGTCTGCAGTCCATAATTGAAATTGTCCTCCACTGACCAGAGCAATGCTGCCTGTGTACCCCTGTAACCTTTTTTAAACTGCATTGAGCCAAATTTTTTGTTTAAGGCCTACTACCTGTGTCTGTCTGCGCCACTCAATACAGCTGTCCTCCTCTGAAAAAAGCTGAGCGTCAATAGTCTGGTTTTCAGCCTATAGGAATTTGAAAACTGCATTGGGGCTAGTACTTCGGTAGGGCCTACTAACGGTGTCTGCCACTCCAAGGTGTTCTCCAGGTTGCCTCTCCATAGCTTCGATCTTCTAGCTCTCGTTCAGTAGTTGTTGAAACAACACTGCATTAGGCCTACAAGTTGGGTCTGGGTTGTAGAGACGGTGTCTTCTGCTCCAAGGTGTTCTCCAGGTTGCCTCTCCATAGCTTCGATCTTCTAGCTCTCGTTAAGTAGTTGTTGAAACAACACTGCATTAGGCCTACAAGTTGGGTCTGGGTTGTAGAGACGGTGTCTTCCGCTCCAAGGTGTTCTCCAGGTTGCCTCTCCATAGCTTTGATCTTCTAGCTCTCGTTCAGTAGTTGTTGAAACAACACTAGATTAGGCCTACAAGTTGGGTCTGGGTTGTAGAGACGGTGTCTTCAGCTCCAAGGTGTTCTCCAGGTTGCCTCTCCACAGCTTCGATCTTCTAGCTCTCGTTCAGTAGTTGTTGAAACAACACTGCATTAGGCCTACAAGTTGGGTCTGGGTTGTAGAGACGGTGTCTTCCGCTCCAAGGTGTTCTCCAGGTTGCCTCTCCATAGCTTCGATCTTCTAGCTCTCGTTCAGTAGTTGTTGAAACAACACTGCATTAGGCCTACAAGTTGGGTCTGGGTTGTAGAGACGGTGTCTTCCGCTCCAAGGTGTTCTCCAGGTTGCCTCTACATAGCTTCGATCTTCTAGCTCTCGTTAAGTAGTTGTTGAAACAACACTGAATAAGGCCTACAAGTTGGGTCTGGGTTGTAGAGACCGTGTCTGCCGCTCCAAGGTGTTCTCCAGGTTGCCTGTCCATAGCTTCGATCTTCTAGCTCTCGTTAAGTAGTTGTTGAAACAACACTGCATTACGCCTACAAGTTGGGTCTGGGTTGTAGAGACGGTGTTTTCCGCTCCAAGGTGTTCTCCAGGTTGCCTTTCCTGAGCTTCTATCTTCAGGCTCTTGTTAAATAGTTGTTAAATGGAACAACTGCATTTGACCTACTAGTTGGGTTGGGGCCTACTAACAGTGTCTGCCGCTCCTTGCTGTTCTCCTGGTTTCCTGTCCTGAAATTCCATTTTCAGGTTCTCGTTAAGTAGTTGTTAATGTTAGACTGCATTTGGCCTACTAGTTGGGTTGGGGCCTACTATCGGTGTCTGCCGCTCCTTGCTGTTCTCCTCCACTGAACAAAGCTGTGCCGCCTGTTTACTACTGTTGCCAATTTTAAACTGCATTTAGACTACTTACTGATTTGGGCCTACTCTCTGTGTCAGCCTCTCATTACAGTTGTCCTCCACTGCAATGCCCCCTGGTTAGTCCTGTTACCAATTTTGAACTGCATTTAGCCCACTTTATTCTTTGGGCCTATATCTGTGTTTCCTCTTCATCCTGCCCATTGCCCAGCCAGTGAAAGATGAGTCTGCTGGTACATTGACCCATAACGCAACATTCCCCGTGCACGCTACACAGCAAGATTGTGACCCTGCTGAAAGTCAGGTTCCTCTTCCCGCATACCATACCACCTTACACGGGGACAAAGAGGAAGGTGCAGATGAAAGTGCAGGTTCCTTCATCAGGTGGGGGGAGGAATACTCGTTGGTGACGTCACTGGCACAGGGCCCCTCATAGTACGCAAAAGTGTCGCTGCCGGTGGGAGGCACCCCCGCCGTGCAAACACACCACCGTACTTTGAGGGGCCCTGTGCCAATGCCAACGAGTGGGCCCCCCTGCTTGCTCAGGATCACAGCACTTGCAAAGTTGAAATACTTACCTCTCCCTGCTCCACTGCCGTGACGTGGTCCAGATTTCCTGGGCCCACTAAATACTTGAACCAGCCCTACCCCCCAAAACTTTAGCCAAATGACCCCCAATTTCCAATGCCATACTATTATTATAAGGTAAATTAAGATTGACAAGCTTCAGTAACAAGAATGGATGTTTTTGCCATTAAAATAGGCACTGTACATGTTTTCCTGGCCTCCACTCACTGCCGACTATGCTCCCCCATTGACTTGCATAGGGTTTCGTGTTTCGGTCGATCCCCCGAATTTTCGCAATAATCGGCCGATTCCACTCGACTCGACTGTTGAGATATATGTAAAGAAGCTGCGGAGACACCATCACGTGTTTCTCGACGCAAGCAGTGAATAGCCAGGCCTTTCCCCGGGAAGGAACAACCACGGGAAGGGCAGCATCCTATGAAGGAAAGCCACCTATGCCAAGCATGGTATCCATCCACAGACAGCTGTTTCGGGGTTTTTGCCCCTCATCAGTGTGGAGTAGGAATCTGGCTATTAGGAGCAGTGCCTAGTAAAAAGGCTATAAAGGCACAGATGATTGGCCTCGGGGAGACCAAAACATCCAACACCGCGGAGACACCATCACGTGTTTCTCAACGCAGTGATTCCAGAACACTGCCCCCATCCCTTATGGGAAATATGCAGATGTATGTAAAGAAGCTGCGGAGACACCATCACGTGTTTCTCGACGCAAGCAGTGAATAGCCAGGCCTTTCCCCGGGAAGGGCAGCATCCTATGAAGGAAAGCCACCTATGCCAAGCATGGTATCCATCCACAGACAGCTGTTTTGGGGTTTTTGCCCCTCATCAGTGTGGAGTAGGAATCTGGCTATTAGGAGCAGTGCCTAGTAAAAAGGCTATAAAGGCACAGATGATTGGCCTCGGGGAGACCAAAACATCCAACACCGCGGAGACACCATCACGTGTTTCTCAACGCAGTGATTCCAGAACACTGCCCCCATCCCTTATGGGAAATATGTATGTAAAGAAGCTGCGGAGACACCATCACGTGTTTCTCGACGCAAGCAGTGAATAGCCAGGCCTTTCTTCGGGAAGGAACAACCACGGGAAGGGCAGCATCCTATGAAGGAAAGCCACCTATGCCAAGCATGGTATCCATCCACAGACAGCTGTTTCTTTTTTTTTTTTTTTTTCCCTCAGATGGGAAAATCCACGGTCCAGAAATCCAAGACCAAAGAAAAATCCCAAACAGCTGCGTCAAATCCAAAACACAAAAGCTGTTCCCATCATCATCGGAAAATTTCAGTTTAATACAACATCAGAAAAAACAAATCAAGACATATTTACAAGGTATCTCCACTTCTTCACCTTCCAAATCCCTTCGGCATCCACCTCCCCCCTTCTTCTTTTATCCCATAGAAAACACACATACATCTTCCCCAAAATCACTTTTAGACTATTCTTTACTGCAATTTCCTTTCTCTTAAAAACATACACATTCCTCACATCCCATAATACTTCCTTTATACATGCAACTATTAACCACAACACTCTCTCCTTCACTCCATCACACATTCCCAAGCCAAACATGAACAACTCGAATGATAACAAGCTCACACCACACAATTCTTTACACAACGGTCCCATTCTTCCAATCACCTCCCTAGCATAATGACAATTCCAAAACACATGTATTACACTTTCCCTTCCACCACACCCACCTCTCGGACACATATCACTTCTCCCCAACCCACGATTCTTCTGAAATTGTCTAACTGGTAACACTCCATGCAAAGACTGCCACACAATCTCACTCTGCCTATTCGTCATACCGTCCAACCGCACTTTCTTCCATACTTTTTCTATATCATTCCCTCTAACCATGTTTATTCCACACTCTGTCTCTCTACATTCAATCATCCTATACACAGCCTTCTTATTACTCAACAACCTAACATCCACATCACACAACTCATACTTCACCAAAAAT
Organism: Ranitomeya imitator; assembly: GCF_032444005.1. Classification (NCBI taxonomy): domain Eukaryota; kingdom Metazoa; phylum Chordata; class Amphibia; order Anura; family Dendrobatidae; genus Ranitomeya; species Ranitomeya imitator. The sequence continues at coordinate 226,382,502 of NC_091282.1, forward strand.
TTATAAACCCACACATACCATCTAGGCACGTCAAAAGCAACCGGATACCTCAGATCCCTCTCTCGCCACTTCAAACGAAATAAATACGCCCCAAACAAAAACCTACACAGACAAGAAAACTTGCCATCCATCCTAATCATCCTCAACACAAAAACCACAATATTTACACCAAAAAACACCTCAAGGTTTGGAAAACCCAACCCACCTTTTTCTAAACGTTTCACCAAAACCTCCCTCCTAGCCCTCTCCATTCTAGAATTCCACAAAAACACAAACAGAATCCTATTTAACCCCCTCATACACATATACCCCGGCGGAAAGACCACTGCAATATATAAGAAAATAGGCAAAATCACACTTTTAATAACTAAGATTTTTCCAAAAAACGAAAGACTTCTCATCTTCCAAAAACATAGCCTCCGCTCAACCTTTCCTTTCGCATCATCCCAACTTTCTTTCCCATCCAAACTCTCTGAAAATTTCACCCCCAAAACCTTAATAGACCCAGTCACCTCATTCACTCCTACATCCTTACTTAAAACCCCTCCCCCAAAAACCTTACACTCACTCTTCTCCCAATTCACCTTAAATGCTGACGCACCACAAAAAATAGACGCTAATAACTTCACCCGCCTCACAGAATACTCTGAATCACACAACACACACACGTCATCCATATAAGCACTAACCTTCCATTCCCTCCCTCCACCTCCTGGCACTTGTACTCCTCTAATCACTTTATCTTTCCTCAACATACAAAGCAACGGTTCAATCGCACAAATAAAAACCACAGGAGACAAAGGACAACCTTGTCGCACACCTGAAAAAACATTCACTCTTCTACCCACAGAACCATTCATCAAAACACAACTATAAATGTCTTTATATAAGCTCCTCACCCTCCAAACAAAATCAGGCGGAAACCCCATTCTCAATAATACCCGGAACAAAAAACTATGTGATAACCGATCATACGCCTTTTCAAAGTCCAAACTCAAAACAAATACACTCTTCTTCCGACTCATACAGTCCCACAAACAATCTCTCAACATACACACACACTCATGTATACGTCTCCCAGGCACTGCACAACACTGTTCATCCCCAATCACACTCTCTATCACGTCACGCATCCTATTCGCCATTACTTTCGCATAGATCTTATAATCGCAATTCAACAACGTTATCGGTCTCCAATTTTTTAAACTCTTCAAATCTCCTTTTTTAGGTATTAACACAACCATCCCTGCACGCATACTCTCAGCCACCTCCATACTAGACCACATATACTTACACACATCCACAAAATCCTTACCAATCACATGCCACATCACCCTATAAAACTCTATAGGAAGACCATCCTCTCCTGGAGTCTTATTTAACGCCATGCTATTCATTACCTTCCATACCTCATCACCTGTCACCTCACCCATCACTCTCTCCCTCTCCATCTCACTCAATTTATTTTCTAATACACTTAGTACATCCTCCTCCAAAGCCTCATCCCTCCACTTCACTGCATACAGCTCCTCATAAAACTTAGCCACATGTTCACACATATCCTCCCCACTTACCTCTCTTCCATCCTCTGCATTCAAAACACCCATACTCTGCTTTTTCCCAAAAACCTTTTTAAAGAAAAACCTCGAACACCTTTCATCTTGCTCCATTCTATCAATTTTTGCCCTAAAAATAATACTCTTCCCTTTCTCCTCCAAAAACTCATTAATTTCTTTTTTAACCTTTTTTATCCCCTCCTCCACCTCCATTCCTCCTTCCCTCAATTTATACAATAAACATAAACGGGCATTCAACTTAACAAACTTTTCCCTCTTAATTGCCGCAAATTCATACCCCACACTTTTAAAAAACTTTTTTGTCTGCCTCTTAACCCAATCCCACCACTCACAAACATTCCCAAAACTTTCCTTACTTTTACACCACTGTTCATACTTTCTCACATACTCCTTCCTCACAGCTTCATTTTCCAACAATTTCACATTTAATTTCCACAAACCCTTTCCAAACACACCACTAACATTAATATCTAACTCGCACAACACACAAAAAACGACCCTATCCTGCTTATATCCAACAGGAATAATATTTTTAGAAATAAAACAATAATCCAACCTGGACTGTGCTCTTCCACTATCAGAAAAAAAGGTATCTAACAAAGGGTTAACCTTACACACACGCTGCATATCACTCAAATCAAAGTCAGTAACTAACTCCAGCAAAACTTTTCCAGACACATCCACATTCACTCCCCCCACATCACAATTCATATCACCCACAATCACCACAGGCACTCTTCCTGGAACAAAAAGCTTCACTTTTTCAAATAATAACTTACGCTCATTTTTTTCTACTGGCGCATAAATATTGATAACACAAAACTTAGCATTTTTATATTCAAAATTTGCTAAGATACACCTCCCCACCTCCACCACCAAATAATTATTCAAAACCACCTCCTGCCCCTTAACTAAAATACCCACACCATCATTTCTATTATTTGCACTACCAGACCATACAGACACACCATAAGACCACTCATCCCCTTTCACACCATCCACAATCCCACATTCTTGCAAACAAAAAATAGATGCACTCTGCATAGCTAAAAAATCCAAAATTGCTGCTCTCCTCCTTGCTTTCTTAAAAACTCTCACATTTTGAGAAACTATAGAAAAACCCATACTATAAAAACAAAAAACAATGCAAAAATTACCACAAAACTACACACATTACACAAAAAGCCCTTGACAAAAGTCAAGACTCACAGAAAGGAGAGAAAAAAAAACAACAGATCCACTGAGCTTTCATTTTAGCCAGTATCACCATTGTCCTCCTCTGCCATTCGGACTGAACAGCAAGTCTCTGAACCACTAGCCCCTTCGTGCTCACTCCATTTTTTTATAGCCGGCCCAATTTTTCTCTTAGGCATACTAGTGCATGCCTCATCACTTTCCCCATCCTCCTCCCTCTGACACTTATTCCCACCCCTGTCCTCATCTGAAGAAAGCCCTCCAATATTCTGAGGATCTGAGGGGTGCACAGGGCTCTCAGCTTCAGAAATGCGTACGTCTTCCTCCGTTGCATCCATTGCTTCCTCAAGAGAAAACATTTCAGGCACAGTAGAGTCATCATCTTCTTCCTCATCTTCTTCCTGATCTTCTTCCTTCTTCTTAAACCCCTTCTCTACTTTTTTTGCCGCCAACCAAAACTCCTTATCTTCCTTCTGTACATCACTCATAGCACCACGGGGTGCTAGCACAATGTCATCTGGAGTCACAGAGCGTCTTTCCCTCTCCCTCCTTTCCTCTCTCTCCATTCTTTCAGTTTCCTTCCTGATAGTCGCCAACCTCCTCCTTCTCTCCTCCTCCTCTCTCCATTCACTCTCTGAGCGTCTAGGCGCCCTCCACGGACAATCCTTATACATGTGGTCACTACTACCACACACGTCACAGGTCTTAGCCATCGGGCAATCACCAGCCATATGCCCCTCCTTCTTGCAGTTTTGGCAACACTGCCCCTTATGGCAGTCTGCCTGGACATGTCCAAAAGAGAAACATCTCCTGCAAAACAGAGGCTGCCCAGGGTACGTGAGGAAACCCCTATGCCCTGCCACAGAGAAGTTCGCCGGAGGGTGTCTGAACCCACCCACACTGCCAGGATCTCTTCTGAACCTTACATGATATTTGTATCGACAATTGAAGATTCCTAAACAGTTCACTTGCTTCTCTCCCTTTGAAACAAAGTCACAATACTGTGAGAGGAAGCTCTCCAACAATGCAGGTTCAGTAAAGGGGTTATAGACAGTGATAGTAACCTGCCTTTCCTGAAGACCAAACAGTGGTTCACATTTGACTCCCTTCAAACAGGGATCTCCGGCATGATTCCGAAACCACTCATAGACATTCAGGCAATAATGCTCCGACATAAAAGTAACATCGTAGTTACCTTGATTAGGGAACTCATTGATGCTATAGATGTTCTCCCGCTTTCCTCCAGCCTTTTCCTCAATAAGGTCACGTACAATAAAGACCACGCTGTTCCTTGCCCGGATAGATGGCTCCAACGTCACTCGGATGGTGTTCTTCACATAACTCATCTTCAAAGCTGTCGGTACAAACGACCACAGAAAAAAACAGAATTCTCTGCAAAAGGGTCTGGATTGCTCCAGAAAACCTCACTCCAGACAGCTGTTTCGGGGTTTTTGCCCCTCATCAGTGTGGAGTAGGAATCTGGCTATTAGGAGCAGTGCCTAGTAAAAAGGCTATAAAGGCACAGATGATTGGCCTCGGGGAGACCAAAACATCCAACGCCGCGGAGACACCATCAAGTGTTTCTCAACGCAGTGATTCCAGAACACTGCCCCCATCCCTTATGGGAAATATGCATATGTATGTAAAGAAGCTGCGGAGACACCATCACGTGTTTCTCGACGCAAGCAGTGAATAGCCAGGCCTTTCTCCGGGAAGGAACTACCACGGGAAGGGCAGCATCCTATGAAGGAAAGCCACCTATGCCAAGCATGGTATCCATCCACAGACAGCTGTTTCGGGGTTTTTGCCCCTCATCAGTGTGGAGTAGGAATCTGGCTATTAGGAGCAGTGCCTAGTAAAAAGGCTAAAAAGGTTGTTCCTTCCCGGGGAAAGGCCTGGCTATTCACTGCTTGCGTCGAGAAACACGTGATGTTGTCTCCGCAGCTTCTTTACATACATCTGCATATTTCCCATAAGGGATGGGGCAGTGTTCTGGAATCACTGCGTTGAGAAACACGTGATGGTGTCTCCGCGGTGTTGGATGTTTTGGTCTCCCTGAGGCCAATCATCTGTGCCTTTATAGCCTTTTTACTAGGCACTGCTCCTAATAGCCAGATTCCTACTCCACACTGATGAGGGGCAAAAACCCTGAAACAGCTGTCTGTGGATGGATACCATGCTTGGCATAGGTGGCTTTCCTTCATAGGATGCTGCCCTTCCCGTGGTTGTTCCTTCCCGGGGAAAGGCCTGGCTATTCACTGCTTGCGTCGAGAAACACGTGGTGGTGTCTCCGCAGCTTCTTTACATACATCTGCATATTTCCCATAAGGGATGGGGGCAGTGTTCTGGAATCACTGCGTTGAGAAACACGTGATGGTGTCTCCGCGGTGTTGGATGTTTTGGTCTCCCCGAGGCCAATCATCTGTGCCTTTATCGACTGTTGAGATAGTCGGGTTTCGCGAAACCCGACTCGACCCTAAAAAACTAAAAGTCGCTCAACTCTACTAATCACTAACCCTAAAGATAATCACAACCCTTACCCCAAAACAACCCTAATGTCAACCCTAACCATAACCCTAATCAAAAGCCTAAATCCAACACACCCCTAATCCTAATCTCAACCCTAACCTCAAACCTAACCCTAATCCCAATACACCCCTAATCACAACCCTAACCTTAACCCTAATCCCAAACCTAACCCTAATCCCAAGCGTAACCCTAATGCCAACCCTAACCCTAATACCAACCCTAATCCAAACCCTAACCCTAATCCCAACTCTAACCCTAACTTTAGCCCCAACCCTAGCCCTAACTTTAGCCCCAACCCTAACCCTAGCCCTAAGGCTACTTTCACACTTGCGTCGTTTGGCATCCATCGCAATCCGTCGTTTTGGACAAAAAACAGATCCTGCAAATGTGCCCGCAGGATGCGTTTTTTGCCCATAGACTTGTATTGCCGACGGATCGTGACGGATGGCCACACGTCGCGTCCGTCGTGCACTGGATCAGTTGTGATTTGGCGGACCATCGGCACAAAAAATGTTCAATGTAACGTTTTTTTGTACGTCGCGTCCGCAATTTCTGACCGCGCATGCGTGGCTGTAACTCCGCCCCCTCCTCCCCAGGACATAGATTGGGCAGCGGATGCGTTGAAAAACTACATCAGCTGCCCACGTTGTGCACAATTTTCACAACGTGCGTCGGTATGTCGGGCCGACGCATTGCGACGGCCCCGTACCGACGTAAGTGTGAAAGAAGCCTAACCCTAAATTTAGCCCCAACCCTAACCCTAAATTTAGCTCCAACCCTAACCCTAAATTTAGCCCCAACCCTAACCCTAAATTTAGCCCAAACCCTAACCCTAGCCCTAACCCTAGCCCTAGCCCTAGCCCTAACCCTAACCCTAGCCCTAACCGTAACCCTAGCCCTAGCCCTAACCCTAACCCTAATTTTAGCCCCAACTGCTCTTCTCCTGCCGGCCGGCAGATGGCGACAGATGGCGGGCGCACTGCGCATGCGCCCGCCATTTTCTTTTGCCAAGATGACGCCGGCGGCAAGGAGGAGCAGCAGGAGGACCCAGGGACACCGGTAAGTATAATAGGGTCCCCGAATCCCCTATTTTTCTGTCCTCTGATGTGCGATCACATCAGAGGACAGAGAATTACACTTTTTTTTTTTTTTTGCGGTCGCCGGTAAACATTTAATTACCGGAGATCGCAAAACGGGGCTCGGTAAAACCGACACCGATCATGTTCCTTGGGGTCTCGGCTACCCTCGGCAGCCGAGACCCCAAAGATTCTCCCGGTGCCGGCCGGCGGGCGCACTGCGCATGCGCTCGCCATTTTGAAGGTGGCAGCGCCCATCGGGAGCCACGAGGAGCACCGGGGGAGACAGGTGTTGTGAATTCTGTTGTCGAACTCCCTCCTGTGGTCGTGAATGGTACTTCGGCGAGTTCTGTCCATGGACTCCCTCTGGTGGCTGTGAGTGGAGCTGCTGCTTCTGAGGTTCCTTACACAGGTGACGTGGTTTATCCTTTGGTTGGCTGCTCTATTTAACTCCACTCAGATCGTTACTCCATGCCAGCTGTCAATGTTCCTGCATTGGTTCAGTTCGCTCTTGGATCTTTCTGGTGACCTGTCTACTCCAGCAGAAGCTAAGTTCCTGCTTGTTATTATTTGTTCATTGTTTCCTTGTCCAGCTGCATATTATGATTTTGCCTTGCTAGCTGGAAACTCTGGGATGCAGAGTGGCATCTCCGCACCGTTAGTTGGTGCGGAGGTCTTTTTGCAAACTCTGCATGGTCTTTTGTAGTTTTTTGTGCTGACCGCAAAGATACCTTTCCTATCCTCTGTCTGTTTAGTAAGTCTGGCCTCCCTTTGCTGAAACCTGTTTCATTTCTGCGTTTGTGACTTTCATCTTTACTCACAGTCAATATATGTGGGGGGCTGCCTTTTCCTTTGGGGAATTTCTCTGAGGCAAGGTAGGCTTTATTTTCTATCTCTAGGGCTAGCTAGCTCTTAGGCTGTGAAGAGACGTCTAGGGAGAGTCAGGAACGCTCCACGGCTATTTCTAGTTGTGTGATAGGATTAGGGGTTGCGGTCAGCAGAGCTCCCACATCCCAGAGCTTGTCCTGTGTGAGTTTAACTATCAGGTCGTGCCGGGTGCTCCTAACCAGCAGGTCCATAACAGTACAGCTGGCCATCTCCCCTGATTTGCGGCACGTGCTGCAGAAGTTTCAGGCTGATAGACCTGACCGTTGTCCAATGGAGAAACTGTTTGTCCCTGATAGATGGACTAGTAGAGTTATCTCTGAGGTTCATTGTTCGGTGTTGGCTGGTCATCCTGGAATCTTTGGTACCAGAGATTTGGTGGCTAGATCCTTTTGGTGGCCTTCTTTGTCACGGGATGTGCATTCTTTTGTGCAGTCCTGTGGGACTTGTGCTCGGGCTAAGCCCTGCTGTTCTCGTGCCAGTGGGTTGCTTTTGCCCTTGCCGGTCCCGAAGAGGCCCTGGACGCATATTTCCATGGATTTTATTTCTGATCTCCCTGTTTCTCAAAGGATGTCGGTCATTTGGGTAGTTTGTGATCGCTTCTCTAAGATGGTCCATTTGGTACCCTTGTCTAAATTGCCTTCCTCCTCTGATTTGGTGCCATTGTTTTTCCAGCATGTGGTTCGTTTGCATGGCATTCCGGAGAACATCGTCTCGGACAGAGGTTCCCAGTTTGTTTCGAGGTTTTGGTGGTCCTTTTGTGCTAAGATGGGCATTGATTTGTCTTTTTCTTCGGCTTTCCATCCTCAGACTAAAGGCCAAACCGAACGAACAAATCAGACTTTGGAAACATATCTGAGATGCTTTGTTTCTGCTGATCAGGATGATTGGGTGTCCTTCTTGCCTTTGGCTGAGTTCGCCCTTAATAATCGGGCCATCTCGGCTACTTTGGTTTCCCCTTTTTTCTGTAATTCTGGTTTCCATCCTCGTTTCTCTTCAGGGCAGGTTGAGCCTTCGGACTGTCCTGGTGTGGATACTGTGGTGGACAGGTTGCAGCAGATTTGGACTCATGTGGTGGACAATTTGACATTGTCCCAGGAGAAGGCTCAACGTTTCGCTAACCGCCGGCGCTGTGTTGGTCCCCGACTTCGTGTTGGGGATTTGGTTTGGTTGTCATCTCGTCATGTTCCTATGAAGGTTTCCTCTCCTAAGTTTAAGCCTCGTTTCATTGGGCCATATAAGATTTCTGAAGTTCTTAATCCTGTGTCATTTCGTTTGGACCTTCCAGCTTCTTTTGCCATCCATAATGTGTTCCATAGGTCGTTGTTGCGGAGATACGTGGCGCCTATGGTTCCCTCCGTTGATCCTCCTGCCCCGGTGTTGGTTGTGGGGGAGTTGGAGTATGTGATGGAGAAGATTTTGGATTCTCGTGTTTCGAGACGGAAACTCCAGTACCTGGTCAAGTGGAAGGGTTATGGTCAGGAAGATAATTCCTGGGTTTTTGCCTCTGATGTTCATGCTGCCGATCTAGTTCGTGCCTTTCATTTGGCTCATCCTGATCGGCCTGGGGGCTCTGGTGAGGGTTCGGTGACCCCTCCTCAAGGGGGGGTACTGTTGTGAATTCTGTTGTCGAACTCCCTCCTGTGGTCGTGAATGGTACTTCGGCGAGTTCTGTCCATGGACTCCCTCTGGTGGCTGTGAGTGGAGCTGCTGCTTCTGAGGTTCTTTACACAGGTGACGTGGTTTATCCTTTGGTTGGCTGCTCTATTTAACTCCACTCAGATCGTTACTCCATGCCAGCTGTCAATGTTCCTGCATTGGTTCAGTTCGCTCTTGGATCTTTCTGGTGACCTGTCTACTCCAGCAGAAGCTAAGTTCCTGCTTGTTATTATTTGTTCATTGTTTCCTTGTCCAGCTGCATATTATGATTTTGCCTTGCTAGCTGGAAACTCTGGGATGCAGAGTGGCATCTCCGCACCGTTAGTTGGTGCGGAGGTCTTTTTGCAAACTCTGCGTGGTCTTTTGTAGTTTTTGTGCTGACCGCAAAGATACCTTTCCTATCCTCTGTCTGTTTAGTAAGTCTGGCCTCCCTTTGCTGAAACCTGTTTCATTTCTGCGTTTGTGACTTTCATCTTTACTCACAGTCAATATATGTGGGGGGCTGCTTTTTCCTTTGGGGAATTTCTCTGAGGCAAGGTAGGTTTTATTTTCTATCTCTAGGGCTAGCTAGCTCTTAGGCTGTGAAGAGGCGTCTAGGGAGAGTCAGGAACGCTCCACGGCTATTTCTAGTTGTGTGATAGGATTAGGGGTTGCGGTCAGCAGAGCTCCCACATCCCAGAGCTTGTCCTGTGTGAGTTTAACTATCAGGTTGTGCCGGGTGCTCCTAACCACCAGGTCCATAACAGACAGGTAAGTATTGGGGGGCTACCTGGGACCCCATTTCTCTGTCCTCTGATGTGCGATCACATCGGAGGACAGAGAAATTAAAAAGAAATCACGTTTTAGTTTTTTTTGCGATCGCCGGTAAACGGTTAATTACCGGCGATCGCAAATGCGGGGTCGGTAAAAAAAACCCCGAATCATGTTCTCAGGGGTCTCGGCTACGCCCGGCAGCCGAGACCCCGGAGAAAATCCGACTCTGGGGGGCGCTATTTACTTTTTCCACAGCGCCGTTAATTAACGGCGCTGTGGTTTAAGTACCCTTAGCGGCCGCCGTTAAAAGGCGTATCGTCGGTCGTTAAGGGGTTAAGCAAGTTATATTTCTTCCAGTGCATCAACACATCAACTTCACAGCAAGTGATCCATTGGGGTCCTAATTATCTATGCCTTCAAAAAAGCAGATAGATCCATAAAGCCTTATAGATTGCCAAGATGTCTTGGATCAAGGAATAATTTTAGAGTCCTCATGTTACATCTGCATAACAGTGAGACTGACAGTGCCCTAATAACAGAGAAAACCAGCTTTTCCCATAACAAAGACATCAGTGCCCCCCATATCTAACATATGTTTCTTCCTCCTGCCTTGCCCTCTAAGAAACTTGGCTTCCTAGCTCCATAGAGTTGGAGCCGCATATTCATTACTGTGATGAGCGGTAACGGTGACCGCTCAGTACACGATGAAGCTGCGGCGTCGGGGAAATAGGAACTGCACAGCTCCAGGACCAGGTGAGTATATCGGGGAGGGGAGCACTGCGCTGCGCGATAGTCTCCTTTCCTCGTTCCGGCGCCGCTCCGTCTTCAGCGGTGACGCTCAGGTCAGAGGGCGCGGTGACGTGGTTAGTGCGTGCCCTCTGCTGAACGTCAGTGCTGAACATGGAGTGGCGCCGGAACGAGGAGCAGGTGACTATTGAAAGTGCAGGGGGCCTGAGCGACGGAGAGGTGAGTATGTGATTTATTTATTTTTATCGCAGCAACAGCAAATGGGGCAAGTGTCTGTATGGAGCATCTATGGGGCCATAAAGTTTGTGCACCATTATATGGGGCAAGTGTTTAGTATGGAGCATCTATGGGGCCATAACCTTTGTGCAGCACTATATGGGGCCATAACATTTGTGCAGCACTATATGGGGTCATAACGTTTGTGCAGCACTATATGGGGCCATAATGTTTCTGCAGCACTATATGGGGCCATAACGTTTCTGCAGCACTATATGGGGCCATAACGTTTGTGCAGCACTATATGGGGCCATAAAGTTTGTGCAGCTTTATATGGGGCAAGTGTTTTGTATGGAGCATCTATGGGGCCATAATGTTTGTTCAGCACTATATGGGGCAATAACGTTTGTGCAGCACTATATGGGGCAAGTGTCTGTATGGGGCCATAATTAACGTTTGTGGAACATTACGGTATATGGGGCAAGTGTCTGTATGGAGCATCTTATAGGGCCATAATCAAGGTTTGTGCAGCACTATATGAGGCAAATATCTTTATAGAGCATCTTACGGGCCATAATCAGCATTTGTGCAGCATTATATGGGGCAAATGTGTCTATGGAGCATCTTATGGGGCCTTTATTAACCTTTATGCAGGATTATATGGGGCATATTTTAATATGGAGCATCTTATGGGACCCATCATGAACTGTATGGAGCATTATATGGGGCTCCTCATTCAATATGGATATTCAAAAACACTTAACCTACTGATGTCTCAATTAATTTTACTTTTATTGGTATCTATTTTTACTTTTGACATTTACCGGGAGCTGCTGCATTTCCCACCCTAGGCTTATACTCGAGTCATTAAGTTTTCCCAGTTTTTTATGGCAAAATTAGGGGGGTCGGCTTATACACGGGTCGGCTGATACTCGAGTATACACGGTAAGTTAAAGCTGCAACTTAATGTCATCTGTTGGTGCCTATTGTGTTCCATGAAGTGTAATGGACTGTGCATGATTTGGTTTATGATGCCATAATAAACCGCATGGACTGTTTTTGTGAGAAAACGTGCCTGTGTGACTGAGTCCTGTTGCTAAGCGAGTGTCCCCCATCACATGCAGTAAGCGCTATCACATAATATCTATGGGTTTATCATAGATTTCATTGTTTTAAATTGTGGTGTAATATTGTGTTTAACAAAATTCATTGTCTTGTACCTCTGGGTATGCACATTTTAACTGTATTGCTTTTTTCTTTCTGTGATTATCTGCCCACACTGTACTGTTATAGAAAGCTGTGAATCACTGGGAGTTACACAGAGATGATAAAACACTGATTTTGTTGCAACAACACATCCAGTAAGTAACACATCATTGAAATCAGGCTGACTTTATATCATGTTGCTCTCAGATTTCATATCATGCTGCTCTCAGATTGCAAAAACCTACTGACAGATTGCTTCCTAAGCTCATCATAAAGTTTATTTCTTGTACTTGACTCTTTATTCATCTCTATTTGACCCTCAATACATCTAGCTTCACATAGCAGAAATAGCGATCCACTTCTTATCTGCCATTTGCTTCTCGTAAGTGCTGCAGCCCCCCATGTGTGCTCCTGACTATCCCCACCTCTATGAGCTATTATTAAACTAAATTAGCATAGAATTCACCCTGTGCTTCTGTGCATTCTCGAATCCTGTACAGTACCCTAAATACAGTACAATACAGAATAATTAGTAATTCACATTTAGCATTGGCTAAAAAAGTGTCAAGCATTTAAAGTAATTATTGCAGCCAGATAAAGTGTAAAAGAGGCATTGAAACAACCAGATTACACACAAATAGTGAATAGGACACACAAATAAATTGCTAATGGAATAAGCCAGGGCTGGGTAAGTAACCTGAGTGGCAATAAAAAGACCCCTCATTTTGAGTATAGCTTCTTCAGGGAGAGGGGATGGTTACATAATGACTAATATTTGTATGGCCACTCGGCCTTCCTTAATCTTTATGCCTTCATTTTTCGGTTTTTACTGCTGCCACCAGCCATTTAATTACTATAGAGCACTTCATATTAAAATTTATTTGATTTTTCTATCTTTTTATTGGCACATGTATTCGATCGTGGCTTTTTAATGACGTTAGTCTACACTGGATTTCCTGAGTAACATAGCATCTCTATGTGCACTATTCACTTTTATATTTGTTTTTATGTCATTTTTGTAATTTAATAAATGTTGTTTGATTTACCTTTTAGGAGTTACACTTCTTTTCTCGATAGATGTTTGTATATGTCAGAAGTGCCTTTTGCTTTTTTAGGCCTTATATAGGAACCTGTACAGCAATTAAATTTTCTGCCATGTACAGCAGTATATCTAGCTGTTTTGTATTACTGTACATCATTAGCTGATTCTGTCTGAGCTCAACTCTCTTGCCCTCCTCCATAATGGCAGCCTAGAGCTGTGTTTGTGAAGTCCTGCTGACAGATATATTTTGTGAAATTGCAAATGCCGCTCTATTGATGCATATAGCAAAAGATAATTCTGCGCCATAAACATCAGTAGATCAGAATTTGCAGTTTCACATTGCAGGCCGCTAAGCAGCAGGCAACAAATAAGCCCATTAACAACCAAGTAATAAAGTCAGTAATATCTGCTAAATCAAGATAATTTAACTCTCAAAATTTATTATTAAAATCAATTAAACACAGCACTACAAACAATAAAAAACATAAAAGATCCTTAACCCCTTTACCCCCAAAGGTGGTTTGCATGTTAATGACCAGGCCAATTTTTACAATTCTGGCCACTGTCCCTTTATGAGGTTATAACTCTGGAACGCTTCAACGGATCCCAGTGATTCTGACAATGTTTTCTCATAACATATTGTACTTCATGACAGTGGTAAAATTTATTTGATATTACCTGCGTTTATTTGTGAAAAAAACGGAAATTTGGTGAAAATTTTGAAAATTTCGCAATTTTCCAACTTTGAATTTTAATACAATTAAATCACAGAGATATGTCACACAAAATACTTAATAAGTAACATTTCCCACATGTCTACTTTACATCAGCACAATTTTGGAACCAAATTTTTTTTTTGTTAGGGAGTTATAAGGGTTAAAAGTTGACCAGCAATTTCTCATTTTTACAACAGCATTTTTTTTAGGGACCACATCTCATTTGAAGTCATTTTGAGGGGTCTATATGATAGAAAATACCCAAGTGTGACACCATTCTAAAAACTGCACCCCTCAAGGTGCTCAAAACCACATTCAAGAAGTTTATTAACCCTTCAGGTGTTTCACAGGAATTTTTGGAATGTTTAAATAAAAATGAACATTTAACTTTTTTCACAGAAAATTTAGTTCAGCTCCAATTTGTTTTATTTTACCAAACGTAACAGGAGAAATTGGACCCGAAAAGTTGTTGTACAATTTGTCCTGAGTACGCGGATACCCCATATGTGGGGGTAAACCACTGTTTGGGCGCATGGCAGAGCTCGGAAGGGAAGGAGCGCCGTTTGACTTTTCAATGCAAAATTTACAGGAATTGAGATGAAACGCCATGTTACATTTGGAGAGCCCCGATGTGCCAAAACATTGAAACCCCCCACAAATGACACCATTTTGGAAAGTAGACCCCCTAAGGAACTTATCTAGATGTAAGGTGAGCACTTTGACCCACCAAGGGCTTCACAGAAGTTTATAATGCAGAGCCGTAAAAATAAAACAAACATTTTTTCCCACAAAAATTATTTTTTTGCCCCCAGTTTTGTATTTTTCGAGGGTAAAAGGAGAAATTGGACCCCAAAAGTTGTTGTCCAATTTGTCCTGAGTACGCTGATACCCCATATGTGGGGGGGACCACCGTTTGGGTACATGGGAGGGCTCGGAAGGGAAAGAGCTCCATTTGGAATGCAGACTTAGATGGAATGGTCTGCAGGCGTCACATTGCGTTTGCAGAGCCCCTAATGTACCTAAACAATAGAAACCCCCCACAAGTGACCCCATAATGGAAACTAGACCCCCCAAGGAACTTATCTAGAGGTGGTGTGAGAACTTTGAACCCCCAAGTGTTTCACTACAGTTTATAACGCAGAGCCGTGAAAATAAAAAATCTTTTTTTCCCACAAAAATTATTTTTAGCCACCAGTTTTGTATTTTCCCAAGGGAAACAGGAGAAATTGGACCCCAAACATTGTTGTCCACTTTGTTCTGAGTACGCTGATACCCCATATGTTGGGGTAAACCCCTGTTTGGGCACACGGGAGAGCTCGGAAGGGAAGGAGCACTGTTTTACTTTTTCAACGCAGAATTGGCTGGAATTGAGATCGGACGTCATGTTGCGTTTGGAGAGCTCCTGATGTGCCTAAACAGTGGAAACCCCCCAATTATAACTGAAACCCTAATCCAAACACACCCCTAACCCTAATCCCAATGGTAACCCTAACCACACCTCTAACCCAGACACACCCCTAACCCTAATCCCAACCCTATTCCCAACCATAAATGTAATCCAAACACTAACCCTAACTTTAGCCCAAACCCTAACCCTAACTTTAGCCTCAACCCTAACTGTAGCCTTAACCCTAGCTCCAACACTAACCCTAGCCCCAACCCTAGCCCTAACCCTAGCCCTAACCGCAACCCTAACCCTAACCCTAACCCTAGCCCTAACTCTAACGGGAAAATGGAAATAAATACATTTTTTTAATTTTTTAATTTTTCCCCAACTAAGGGGGTTATGAAGGGGGGTTTGATTTACTTTCATAGTGGGTTATTTAGCAGATTTTTATGATTGGCAGCTGTCACACACTGAAAGACGCTTTTTATTGCAAAAATATTTTTTGCGTTACCACATTTTGAGAGCTATAATTTTTCCATATTTTGGTCCACAGAGTCATGTGAGATCTTGTTTTTTGCGGGACGAGTTGTCGTTTTTATTGGTAACATTTTCGGGCACATGACATTTTTTGATCGCTTTTTATTCAGATTTTTGTGAGGCAGAATGACCAAAAACCAGCTATTCATGAATTTCTTTTGGGGGAGGCGTTTATACCGTTCCGCGTTTGGTAAAATTGATAAAGCAGTTTTCTTCTTCGGGTCAGTACGATTACAGCGATATCTCATTTATATCTTTTTTTTATGTTTTGGCGCTTTTATACGATAAAAACTATTTTATAGAAAAAATAATTATTTTGGCATCGCTTTATTCTCAGGACTATAACTTTTTTATTTTTTGCTGATGATGCTGTATGGCGGCTCGTTTTTTGCGGGGCAAGATGACATTTTCAGCGGTACCATGGTTATTTAGATCTTTCTTTTTGATCGCGTGTTAGTTCACTTTTTGTTCAGGCGGTATGATAATAAAGCGTTGTTTTTTGCCTCGTTTTTTTTCTTACGGTGTTTACTGAAGGAGTTAACTAGTGGGACAGTTTTACATGTTGGGTCGTTACGGATGTGGTGATACTAAATATGTGTACTTTTATTGTTTGTTTTTTTAGATAAAGAAATGTATTTATGGGATTAATATTTTTTTTTCTTTATTTAGGATTTTTTTTAATTTTTTTTACACATGTGGAAATTTTTTTTAAAACTTTTTTACTTTATCCCAGGGGGGGACATCACAGATCGCTGATCTGACAGTTTGCACAGCACTCTGTCAGATCAGCGATCTGACTTACAGCACTGCAGGCTTACCAAGCGCCTGCTCTGAGCAGGCACTTGGTAAGCCACCTCCCTCCCTGCAGGACACGGATGCCGCAGCCATCTTGGATCCGGGCCTGCAGCAGGGAGGAGAGGTAAGAGACCCTCGCAGCAATGTGATCACATCGCGTTGCTGCCGGGGTCTCAGGGAAGCACGCAGGGAGCCCCCTCCCTGCGCTATGCTTCCCTATACTGCCGGCACACCGTGATCATGTTTGATCGTGGTGTGCCAGGGGTTAATGTGCCGGGGGCGGTCCGTGACCACTCCTGGCACATAGTGCCGGACGTCAGCTGCGATAGGCAGCTGACACCCGTCCGCGATCGGCCGCGCTCCCCCCGTGAGCGCGGCCGATCGCGTATGACGTACTATCCCGTCGGTGGTCATACGGGCCCACCCCACCTCAACGGGATAGTACATCATATGTCAGAAAGGGGTTAAAAACAGAGACAGAATGTCAGTGTGGTGATACATGATTGTTGGCCTAATGCATATTGATCTGTATGTATTGCAACAATATTGTTTGTTTAATATGATGTGATTTATATATCTGCATGCATATTGTTCACGTCAACAAAGTTAAAAAAAAAAAAGGAGTCATTTACAGACAGGATGTTCCTCCTCCCCCTTCCCTGTGAGCACATTTCTTGTGTGTAGCTGAAGCTGAAGCTCACAGCAGATCTCTCTCTCTCTCTCTCTCTCTCTCTCTCTCTCTCTCTCAGAAACCAGATTGATCCTGTTCTCATGTTGTAATGCTGGATGTTCTTAATTCTTAATAAATGAACATTCTCTGTTGCTCGTTGTGGAAATCACACTGATTAACCCGCTGCTAACAGGTTATGGGCCCAGGAGTCAAAGCAATCCCAAAACTCCAGAGCACAGAGATAGAAAGACAACAGCAAACTGAGAAGAAGTAAAATGGCCACCAGCAGCAACTCAACAAAGTTTACAGTGCCAAGCCTGAATAACCAGAACTACCAATCCTGGAAATTCAAGTTGAAGATGCTGCTGATAAGAGAAGGTACGTGGAAATACACTCAGGACCCTAAGCCTGACCCAGTACCACAGGAATGGCTAGAAATGGATCAGAATGCACAGAGCACCATATCACTCAGTATAGAGGATGATCAGATTGTGCATGTGTGTAAGTGTGAATCTGCAAAGGAAATGTGGGAGCAGTTGCAGAAAGTACATGAGAGAATAAATTTAAGTAATAAACTCTATCTAATGAGAAAGCTGTATCAGTCTAAGCTACACAATGACCAGGACATGCAGGACTATATTAGAAATATTCTGGAGACCGTAGAGCGCCTGCGGGGCATTGGGGAAGATATGAAGGACTTCCTTGTAGCAGCACTATTACTTGGTGGTCTCCCAGAAAGCTATGACACGCTGGTAACTGCACTAGATGCACGCCCAGATGATGAGCTGACATTGGAATACGTCAGAGGAAAGCTTGTAGATGAATATAAGAGAAAGGCAGAAAATGTGAGCAGCAAGATATGTAACAAGGAAACTGCTTTACAAACACATGATGTGCCCACCAGCAGAAACCACCCTAAAGAGACACGTGAACGTTTTGTATGCAAGAAGCCAGGTCATTTAAAAGCTGAATGCAGAGTCTGGAAAGCTAAAATGAGTCAGTTGAAAAAGCAAAACAGCCAACAGAGAGTTAAGAGTGCTGTATCTGGAAACAATGATTTGGCAAATACTGAAGCTGCATTCACATCAGTCAATGCATTTAAATCAAAGCATGCGTGGTGTATAGATTCTGGTGCAACCAGTCACATGACCAATGACAGAGACTTC
Source organism: Ranitomeya imitator (assembly GCF_032444005.1). NCBI lineage: Eukaryota > Metazoa > Chordata > Amphibia > Anura > Dendrobatidae > Ranitomeya > Ranitomeya imitator. Next base: position 226,400,657 of record NC_091282.1, read on the forward strand.
TTTACTAAGCTTAACCAAAATAAGTCAGAGAAAGTGATACTGGCAAATGGTCAGTGCATGAACTCAGAAGGCATAGGAGACGGTTATATTGATTGTAACATCTCTGCCACACAAAGTAGAAGGACCCATGTAAAGGATGTACTATATGTGCCTAGTCTTGAAAGTAATCTATTATCTGTGAAAAAGCTCACAAAACATGGTAATGAAGTTACATTTAAAGAAGATAGCTGCATCATCTCAAAGGAGGGTCACACATTAGCAAAAGGAAAAAATCAGAGATGAACTGTATCAGTTGAAATGTAAAGAGTGTGTATGCACAGCTAAGCAAGAACTGCACAAGAACTGTATTCATGTATGGCACAGGCGGCTTGCGCATAGAGACCCAGAAGCAATAAGAAGGTTATTTCAAGAACAATTAGCTGATAATATTACAATGGATTCATGCAATCAGACAATGAGGTGTTCCAGCTGTATCAAAGGGAAAATGTCCAGAAAGGCCTTTCTTAAGAAAAGTACTACAAGAACAGAACAACCACTAGATTTAGTACACACGGATATCTGTGGTCCAATGCGTACTCAGACCCCTGGAAAGAAGAGATATTTTCTTACATTTATTGATGACAATTCAAGATATACAATTGTCTATTTACTTCACAGTAAAAATGAAGTTCCAGAGAAACTTGGAATATATCTAGCTGAAGTACACAGCAAGTTTGGAAGAATGGTATTGTCAGTTCTCTTCACTATATCCCGGACTATCACCTGAACAAGAAGTTTTCCGGGTCTCCTGCCTTTGTATCCTGGAGTTGGTGAGAATGTTCCAATTTCTGTACCCTAACTCTTATTGATGATACCGTAGTACAGGTGTTATGTTTTGTTCTATTTTACATGCAACCAAATATATGTACTATTGCTCCATGATCCATATGTAATTGTTTCTGGTAGCTATTGCATGAATCATATATTGGTCTGCTTCTCATCTGCAAGCGTCTTTGCAGGTGGTGCCTTTGGAATCCTTTGAGGGGTCTTTTTTTGCTGTGTCTCTTTGTTGAGACTTTACCCCTTGTGCTTTTATATCACTTTTGGGTGACTTTTTTTATTTATACTTTTATATTGTTCTAGTAAAAGTTATGTTTTAACTCCACTTGCGCTGTAATTAGTGTTTATTTTTCTAGTGGGTATATCTGTGCTGTTCATCTATATACAGATTTTTTTGCTATCATTTGTATTTACTATTCAGGATATGGCCGGCTTTTTGACTGTGGGCCTTAAAGGGCCACTGTCACCCCCCTGCAGCCATTATAAACTAAAAGAGCCACCTTGTGCAGCAGTAATGCTGCATTCTAACAAGGTGGCTCTTTTAGTTTTGTGTTCAGGTATTATTAAAATAAAGCGTTTTGAAACTCTGCAGAAATACCTGTCTTTGTCCACGGAGGCGGGTCTGAAGCCTCCTCTGTGAAGTGCCCAACAGCCGTCACTCACATCTTCTGGGGCGATGGTCGCCGCCCCCTGCACGCTGTTTTCTTTTCAAATCCAACGCCGGCGCTGTGTAAATATTTGTGGGGCAGGCGCAGTAAGCTCTGGCTGTCTGACGTCACAGCCAGGCTTGCAGACTGCGCCTGTGCTGGCAGTGCGGCCACCCACCTCGGGAATCCCTGCCCCACAATGTGTTATGCATTATGCACAGTGCGGGGCTAGGATTCCTGGGAATGCGCACTGCATGTCTCAGACTCTCACCCACGTCCCCCGCCCCCCTCCTTCCAGCCTCTGGCTATTCAGCTGAGCTCATCCTGCCGCCTCCTCCTTCTGCTCATAGCAATCGCCGGGAAAGAAACAACCTACGAAACTTGCCTGCTAGCTGGCTGGAAGGCGGGGGGCGGGGGACATGGGTGAGAGTTGGATTTGAAAAGAAAACAGCGCGCAGGGGGCGGCGACCATCGCCCCAGAAGATGTGAGTGACGGCTGTTGGGCACTTCACAGAGGAGGCTTCAGACCCGCCTCCGTGGACAAAGACAGGTATTTCTGCAGAGTTTCAAAACGCTTTATTTTGATAATACCTGAACACAAAACTAAAAGATCCACCTTGTTAGAATGCAGCATTACTGCTGCACAAGGTGGCTCTTTTAGTTTATAACGAATGCAGGGGGGTGACAGTGGCCCTTTAATACTGATAATTGGCTATCGGAAGCTAAAGATTTTTTTTCAGATCAGACATTTACTCAAAAGAAATATCTCCCTACCTTTAATGTGGCCTTTAAGGAGCTCCAACAGATCTACCGTGACCAGATTACCTCCTGGTGGGAGGTTCAAAGCCTTGAAAATTATCTGAAGGCTAAAATTATCCCACGAGGTTTGAGAATAAACCTGACGGCAGGTAATAGACATAGAAACCCGACTTTCGTTCAAAGGTGGGAGAGGGAGGCGACGGAGAGTTCTCTCCGCTTCATGCAGCTGTTGCTCGAGGAGGAGAGAGCCTCCCTGGCCATCTTGAATGACAGATTGAGGGAACAAATTGATATTACTAAAAAATTCTCGGCTGAGACAGAATTTGTGGCCAAAGAAACTAAGTTGCAGACACACATTGAACGCTTTCAGTACCATCTAAAAGAAAGGAAACACCATCAGTATATGCGTGACATACAGGACTTTAAGGACAACAAAGCTTACCTGGTACTTCCCAGACCTACCCCCCCCGGATAGGGATACAGAGTTATCCTCAACTGACACAGATTTTTCAGAGTCAGAGAGTAGAGTTCGACCATTCAGGGGGCGTAACCGGGGCAGAGGAAGGGGGAAAGGTACACGGGGTCCCTCTGAGAGATTAGACCACAACTCAGGGGCCGGTTTTTTGGACCAGGTATACGCTTTGCGCAACAGACCGTTACCAGCAAGGAAGTGATGGGAGAGGATCGTTCAAGAGAAGCATCTCCCAACTATTCCCCTAGGTCTACGATAGAACAAAGCATTCAAGTCATCAATCTCTCCACTAGAAATATTGATTGTGATGAAATGTCTGTACTGAAAAAGGGTCTCTCCTTTGTTCCTAATAGTGACTTTGACCTTTTCAGATCTGTGAAGGATCTTAACCTCTTTCTACGAAAAATTAGATGGAAGAAATTCTTTTCAAACAGGATTCTCGCACATGTGCTGATCTGGGGATCCCAGTTGACATGCTGCCTGATGTCAGATTGTTACACAGCATTGGGGAGACTGATCCCAATCAACAGGGTAGGGGTCCTTTCACACAACTGAAAGAAAAAAGTCACAGAATGCCACCACCTACTGGTGATTTGTCAGCTATAGACGTTTTTTCTAATTTGGTGACGTCTGAACTCATTGAGTTGTCTCATTCCCGTATACCATGCAAATATAATTGTTCTAGGAAGGAGATAGAGGCAATCAACCGCCTAGAGCATGATGACACCATTGTAATCAAGTCCTCTGACAAGGGGGGCAATGTGATCATCCTTGATGCGATTCAGTACCAGCAAATGTGTGATTCCATACTCGCCGACAGGGACTCTTATGAAATTCTGGCACGTAATCCAACCAAGGAATATAGCGAGGAGCTGAGACAAATTCTACAGGAAGGCTTGGAGGGAGGTGTTATTGATAAAACTGAATTTGACTTCATCTTCCCTCGGCATCCTGTTACAGCTACATTCTACTGCCTCCCCAAGGTACATAAGGGCCTGAACCCCATTAAAGGCAGGCCCATTGTTTCGGGGGTAGATAGTTTGTGCCAGAACGCAGGTATTTACCTGGACCATGTGTTGTCTCCATTTGTGTCTTCTTTGCAGTCGTTTGTGAAAGATACCCCTGACTTGCTCCGCTGACTTGATGGCCTTACTCTTGGCCCAGAGGCATTTCTCGCAAGTATTGATGTAGAGGCCCTCTATTCCTCGATTCCACACGAGAAGGGTTTGGAGGCCGTATCTTTTTTTCTCCGATCGAGAGGTCAACATTTGCGAGAACATAACCACTTCATCCTTAAACTCCTCCGTTTTTGTCTAACTCACAACTATTTCACATTCAACCGCCACGTCTACCACCAGCTGAGGGGGACGGCTATGGGCAGTCCCTGCACCCCGGCCTACGCAAACCTCTTCCTCGGCTGGTGGGAGGAGACTGTGGTTTGGAATGGTGATCCTGAGGAGGAGGGTTGTTCTATGTATCGTGTCACAGAAATGTGGACACGTTACATAGATGACTTTTTTTGATTTGGACGGGCTCTAGAGATGACTTTAAGGTTTTTGCTGACAGGCTCAATCACAACTCCATTGGGTTGTTTTTTACATCTGTAATTGAGTCTGTGTCGTTGCCCTTCCTGGATATCCTCATCTCTAAAGGTTCGGATGGTGAGTTGGTAACATCGAATTTAAAAAAACCGACAGCTACCAACGCCCTGCTCCATTGGGGTAGCCATCACCCCGAACATCTTAAAAGAGGTATCCCTAAGAAGCAATACCTTAGAATTCGGAGAAATTGTTCCAGTGAGGTTACCTTTGAGTCTCAAGCCAGGGAACTGAGAAAGAATTTTGAGGATAGGGGCTATCTATCTGGAGTCCTTAAAAAAGCGTATCACGATGCGAAAAGTAGAGATAGGACTACCCTGTTGAACTCTACTCGTGATACACAGATTGATGAAGTGGTACGGTTCATTACCACATTTGACAATGGTGCCACCCGTGTAAGGGATATTTTTAAAAGACACTGGTCCAACTTACAGATGGATTCAGATATTTCTCGATTTTTGGGTGACACCCCGGCTATTACGTACAGAAAAGCACGTTCACTTAATGACAGATTGGTTCATAGCCATTTCTCGGGCCCTTCTAATGAAACCTGGCTGAGAAGCAACATTACAGGATGTCATAAATGTGGACACTGTACGTTTTGTCAGTATGTCAATGTGGGGAATAGTTTTGTGAATAATGCTACTGGTAGGAAATATGATATTAAACAATTTATGAATTGTAGCACCAAGGGAGTCATATACAAGGTATCTTGTTCGTGTGGCATTGAGTATATTGGCAAAACTATCAGGGAATTCAAGAAAAGAATTGGCGAACATCTGGGTGATGTTGAACATGGGAGGGATACCCCCATTGCCCGTCACATTAATCTGATGCACGATGGTCAATCCAAGAATCTCAAATTTATGGCCATTGAGAAGGTCACAAAACCCATACGAGGAGGCGACTGGGATCGGTTGCTTCTTCAGAGAGAGGCTAAATGGATTTTTTATCTCAATACCGTGACCCCTTATGGGCTTAATGAGCAAATTAATTATAGTTGTTTTATCTGAACTTGTCTCTTTTGCCTCCCCCCCTTTCTTTGTAGCCTTTTTGATTATTACACAGTCATTTAATATCTGCAGTTGCCTAAATCCTTCTAGTCACCCAGTTTCTTGGGATTTGCATGTAAAATGTAATGTATACTATATGGGATTGTTGTCTGTGTTTTTGTTTGTGTTGTGTTGTTCGGTAACCTATTGGTCGTTGGAGGGTTAACATCTCCCTCCCCCCTTTTTTATTTCCTTTGTGCTTTGTACAACGAGTTATGTTACTTTGCACGTACATGTGCTGTATAATACCTCCTATTGTTTACAGCTGTGCTATGTATGGGGTTCATTCTACAGGCGGTCCGTGCGGCATTTACCCCTCTTTTAGTGGGGTGTATTTACGGAATGGTGACTCAATTCTGCAGTGTTCAATGTCGTGTGAGAGCACTTATTTTCCTTCCCATTCATATGGGCGAGATATGCCCAGGCGTTTCGGGTTGGTGTGCGCCTGAAAACACTTAGCACACTTTTCTGCCTGCCTCGTATATGGCAGACAGCGTTTGTTCTTGCATGCGCTGGGGAGATATCACTTCTGGCTCCCTTTGCGCATGTCTATGGCCGCTGTTTCTCTCACCGCCATTGTTGTATCATGCACTTCAGCGCTCCTGTCGCTTAGCGACCATATGTCTTCTGTGCGCATGCCCAATGACGTCACTCAGTTAGCTGGTCAGCTTCTGGTTCTCTCTGCGCATGTCGGCCGCTGCCGACTCGCACTATACTCACTGAGGCGTCTGTTTTCCTCGTGGTTCATGGCGTTTGACGCCATTATAGAGGTTAGTTCTACTATCTCCGCCTATTATGCTTAAAGTATTCTCTTGTATGAGATGACTATGTTTTGGTGGGCGGCGTTTATGGGCTTATTGACAGGCACACTATTGGTTACCCACAACATCCACACAGATTACGTACTTATCCCATTGTAAGTGGTTAATTACCTTTCTTGGCCACTGCCTATTTAAGGACCAGCCCCACACTTCGTCCACCCTCTGCAGGATAGCATAGGGGGTGGCAGCAACTTATGTCTCCCTTTTGAGCACTTATCTCTACAATCAAGCAGGTCCCCTGATGATTAGCTTGGAGGAAACGCGTCGGGACTGACTACAGGAAGAGTGCAGGGCATGTTGGTGCAGGGGTAGCTGTGGACTGCCCTTGTAAGGGCAGGAGTTTTGGGGATAGACTACTGTTAGCCCCATAGGGAATGACAGGGTATTGTCAGTTCTCTTCACTATATCCCGGACTATCACCTGAACAAGAGGTTTTCCGGGTCTCCTGCCTTTGTATCCTGGAGTTGGTGAGAATGTTCCAATTTCTGTACCCTAACTCTTATTGATGATACCGTAGTACAGGTGTTATGTTTTGTTCTATTTTACATGCAACCAAATATATGTACTATTGCTCCATGATCCATATGTAATTGTTTCTGGTAGCTATTGCATGAATCATATATTGGTCTGCTTCTCATCTGCAAGCGTCTTTGCAGGTGGTGCCTTTGGAATCCTTTGAGGGGTCTTTTTTTGCTGTGTCTCTTTGTTGAGACTTTACCCCTTGTGCTTTTATATCACTTTTGGGTGACTTTTTTTTATTTATACTTTTATATTGTTCTAGTAAAAGTTATGTTTTAACTCCACTTGCGCTGTAATTAGTGTTTATTTTTCTAGTGGGTATATCTGTGCTGTTCATCTATATACAGATTTTTTTGCTATCATTTGCAAAAACTTTACGTGCAGATAATGGAACTGAGTATACAAGTAATGAAACACAGAGCATTTTAAAGAAAAATGGAATCATATTTCAAACTACTGTACCATACAACCCTGAGCAAAATGGTGTAGCAGAAAGAAGGAATCGGACACTCTGTGAAAGCACAAAGAGTATGTTATTTGATGCAAATTTGCCTACAGTATATTGGGGCGAAGCTATTATGATGGCTTGTTATCTTCAGAACAGACTACCAAGTAAAGCGACAGAGAAAACTCCATTTGAACAATGGAATGGTACAAAACCAAAACTAACACATAAGGATTTTTGGAAGTAAAGCATTTGCACATGTTCCCAAAGAAAAACGAACTAAGTGGGAATCTCATGCCAAGGAACGCATCCTGGTAGGCTACAGTGAAACCCAGAAAGGTTATAGAATTTTACACCCAGAGACAAACAAGGTCACAATAAGTAAAGATGTAGTGTTTGATGAAAACTTCGTGTCACCCAAGTTTTATGACATTATGCCAGTAGAGTTGAGCGAAACGGGTCGTTCATTTTCAAAAGTCGCCGACTTTTGGCAAAGTCGGGTTTCATGAAACCCGATCCGACCCCTGTGCGGGGTCGGCCATGCGGTACGCGACTTTCGCGCCAAAGTCGAGTTTCAATGACGCGAAAAGCGCCATTTCTCAGCCAATGAAGGTAAACGCAGAGTGTGGGCAGCGTGATGACATAGGTCCTGGTCCCCACCATCTTAGAGAAGGGCATTGCAGTGATTGGCTTGCTGTCCGCGGCGTCACAGGGGCTATAAAGGGGCGTTCCCGCCGACAGCCATGTTACTGCTGCTGATCTGAGCTTAGGGAGAGGTTGCTGCCGCTTCGTCAGAAGCAGGGATAGCGTTAGGCAGGGTCCATTAACCACCAAACCGCTTGTGCTGTAGCGATTTCCACTGCCCAACACCACCTTCGGTGTGCAGGGATAGTGGAAGCTACATTTTTTTTTTTCCTCAGCGCTGTAGCTCATTGGGCTGCCCTAGAAGGCTCCCTGATAGCTGCATTGCTGTGTGTACGCCGCTGTGCAAACCAACTGCTTTTTTCAAAGCACAAATCCTCTTGTTCCTTCCTTTCTGCACAGCTATCTTGTTTGTTTGTCCACACTTTTTATTTAATTTGTGCATCAGTCCACTCCTTATTGCTGCCTGCCATACCTTGCTGAGATTACTGCAGGGAGATAGTAATTGAAGGACAGTTCCTTTTTATTTATTTTTTTTTGTGGGAGATTAAGATTGGCATTTCTGCTAGAGTGCCATCCCTGTCTGTGTCATCTCTCACTCAGTGGGCCATAGAAAGCCTATTTATTTTTTTGCTTGATTTGGGTTCTAAAATCTACCTGAAAAAATCACTACATCAATCAGTGGGAGAAAAATATTGGCCTCAGGGCTTGTGTGCCACTCCTTACTCCTGTGTGTGCCATCTCTCACTCAGTGGGCCATAGAAAGCCTATTTATTTTTTTGCTTGATTTGGGTTCCAAAATCTACCTGAAAAAATCACAACATCAATCAGTGGGAGAAAAATATTGGCCTCAGGGCTTGTGTGCCACTCCTGACTCCTGTGTGTGCCATCTCTCACTCAGTGGGCCATAGAAAGCCTATTAATTTTTTTGCTTGATTTGGGTTCTAAATTCTACCTGAAAAAATCAATAAATCAATCAGTGGGAGATTAATATTGGCCTTTGGGCTTGTGTGCCAGTCCTAAGCGTGCCACCTCTCTCTCTCAGATAGTGGGCCATAGAAAGCCTATTTATTATTTTTTTTATTGGGTTTATAAATTTTCCCTGGAAAAAAAAAAAAAAGTGGGAGATTAATATTGGCCTCTGGGCTTGTGTGCCAGTCCTGAGCGTGCCATCTCTCTCACAAATAGTGGGCCTTAGAAAGCCTATTTATTTTTTAGGTTGATTTGGGTTCTAAATTCTACCTGAAAAAATCAATAAATCAATCAGTGGGAGATTAATATTGGCCTTTGGGCTTGTGTGCCAGTCCTAAGCGTGCCATCTCTCTCTCTCAGATAGTGGGCCATAGAAAGCCTATTTATTATTTTTTTTATTGGGTTTATAAATTTTCCCTGGAAAAAAAAAAAAAAGTGGGAGATTAATATTGGCGTCTGGGCTTGTGTGCCAGTCCTGAGCGTGCCATCTCTCTCACAAATAGTGGGCCATAGAAAGCCTATTTATTTTTTGGGTTGATTTGGGTTCTAAATTCTACCTGAAAAAATCACTAAATCAATCAGTGGGAGATAAATATTGGCCTCTGGGCTTGTGTGCCACTCCTGACTCCTGTGTGCGTCATCTCTCACTCAGTGGGCCCTAGAAAGCCTATTTTTTGTTTTATTTGTTTTCTAAATTCTCCCTGAAAAAATCATTTTATTTTATTTGGTTTCTAAATTATTCCTGAAAAAATCATTTTTTTTGTATTTTTTTTTTCTAAAGTCTCCCTGAAAAAAAAAAAAAATCAAATCAGTGGGAGATTAATATTGCCCTTTCTGCTTGTGTGCCAGTCTTGACTCCTGGGTGTGCCATCTCTCTCTCTCTCTCTCTCTCCAATTGTGGGCCATAGAAAGCCTATTTATTTTTTTGCTTGATTTGGGTTCCAAAATCTACCTGAAAAAATCACTAAATCAATCAGTGGGAGATAAATATTGGCCTCTGGGCTTGTGTGCCACTCCTGACTCCTGTGTGCGTCCTCTCTCACTCAGTGGGCCCTACAAAGCCTATTTTTTTTTAATTTGTTTTCTAAATTCTCCCTGAAACAATCATTTTATTTTATTTTGTTTCTAAATTCTTCCTGAAAAATTCTTTTTTTTGTATTTTTTTTTCTAAAGTCTCCCTGAAAAAAAAAAAAAAAAAATCAAATCAGTGGGAGATTAATATTGCCATTTCTGCTTGTGTGCCAGTCTTGACTCCTGGGTGTGCCATCTCTCTCTCTCCAATTGTGGGCCATAGAAAGCCTATTAATTTTTTTGCTTGATTTGGGTTCCAAAATCTACCTGAAAAAATCACTAAATCAATCAGTGGGAGATAAATATTGGCCTCTGGGCTTGTGTGCCACTCCTGACTCCTGTGTGCGTCCTCTCTCACTCAGTGGGCCATAGAAAGCCTATTTTTTTTTTATTTGTTTTCTAAATTCTCCCTGAAACAATCATTTCATTTTATTTGGTTTATAAATTCTTCCTTAAAAAATCATTTTTTTTAATTATTTTTTTTTTTCTAAAGTCTCCCTGTTAAAAAACAAACAAACAAATCAGTGGGAGATTAATATTTACATTTGCGCTTCAGTGACAGTCCTGCGTGTGTGGCATCTCTCTCATTTGTTGCCACCAACAACAGAGTGTGTAACATTGTGCCTGATTTTCGTTGTGGTCTCACCCACCTGTAAAGGGGTAGCTAAATCATACTGAAGTTATAGCTCACCGTGTAAGTTGTGTGACAGCAACAAATACCGTTCGTTTGTTAACGTTTTTAAAACAATGAGGAAGTCTGGTGGAAGAGGTCGTGGCCGGGGGCGTTCATTGTCAGCTGGTAATGAGGGTAGTGGTGGTGGTGGAGCATCAGGTGGTCGTGGGAAAAAAAATATTGCACCTAAGTCTGGAGCTGTGGAGCCAGGTTCGTCGTCTGGCTACACAAGGCCTCGAACGCTCCCTTTTCTGGGAGTAGGAAAACCGCTTTAGCCGGAGCAGCAAGAGCAAGTTTTGGCTTATCTTGCTGACTCAGCCTCTAGCTCTTTTGCCTCCTCTCGTGAAACTGGTAAAAGAAAAAGCAGCGCGTCGTTAGTGGATGTTCACGGTCAGGGACAAGTCGCTTCCTTGTCCTCTTCAACAAAAACAACAACAGAGAAGAATGCAGCAGGCGACACAACGGGTTACTCCATGGAGCTCTTTACACATACCGTCCCTGGCTTAGAAAGTGAAGCAGTTAACAGTCCATGCCCATTACAAGTTGAATCTGACATGGAGTGCACTGATGCACAGCCACAGCCAGACTACTATGCTGGTCCTTTGACTCAGACCACAACATTGCCCTCGCAGGGTGCTGATCAAGAATCAGACCCTGATGAGACTATGTTGCCCCATCACGAACGCTATACCACCGACCGACACGGTGACACAGACGAAGTTGCACACGAGCTACAAGAAGAGGTAATAGATGACCCAGTTCTTGACCCCGATTGGCAGCCATTGGGGGAACAGGGTGCAGGCGGCAGCAGTTCTGAAGCGGAGGAGGAGGGGCCGCAGCAGGCATCAACATCGCAACAGGTTCCATCTGCCGGGCCCGTGTCTTGCCCAAAACGAGTGGCAAAGTCAAAACCTGTTGGAGGACAGCGTGGCCATCCGGTTAAAGCTCAGTCTGCAATGCCTGAAAAGGTATCCTATGCTAGAAAGAGTGCAGTCTGGCATTTTTTTAAACAACATCCAATTGATCAGCGCAAAGTCATCTGTCAAAAATGTTCAACTACCTTAAGCAGAGGGCAGAATCTGAAAAGTCTCAATACAAGTTGCATGCATAGACATTTAACCACCATGCATTTGCAAGCTTGGACTAACTACCAAACGTCCCTTAAGGTTGTAGCACCCTCGGCCAATGAAGCTAGTCATCAACGCAACATCCCTTCCGGCAGTGTAGGGCCTCCATTTTCTGCACCACCTGCAGTATCTGTGCAGGTTTCTTTGCCAGGCCAAAGCAGTCAGGGTCAGGGAATCACCAGTTTCGTAGTAGGAAACACTGCATCTAGGGCACCGGCGGCAACAATACCATCTCCTACCGTCTCTCAGTCTGCCATGTCCACCGGCACCCCCGCTAGTTCCACGATCTCCAGCTCTCCAGTCCAGCTCACCCTACATGAGACTATGGTTAGAAAAAGGAAGTACTTAGCCTTGCATCCGCGTACACAGGGTTTGAACGCCCACATAGCTAGACTAATCTCGTTAGAGATGATGCCCTACCGGTTAGTTGAAAGCGAAGCTTTCAAAGCCCTGATGGACTATGCTGTACCACGCTACGAGCTACCCAGTCGACATTTTTTTTCCAGAAAAGCCATCCCAGCCCTCCACCAGCATGTTAAAGAGCGCATCGTCCATGCACTCAGGCAATGTGTGAGCACAAAGGTGCACCTGACAACAGATGCATGGACCAGTAGGCATGGCCAGGGACGTTACGTGTCCATCACGGCACACTGGGTAAATGTGGTGGATGCAGGGTCCACAGGGGACAGCAAGTTTGGGACAGTTCTGCCTAGCCCATGGTCTAGGAAACAGTTGGCTGTAGCCGTTCGCACCCCCTCCTCCTCCTCCTCGTCCTCCTGCAGAAGCGAGACCTCGTCCACAGACCGCAGTCGCACAACCACTCCATCCGCAGCTGCCACTGTTGCACACCAGGTCTCCCATTATGGGGCAGCTACTGGCAAACGTCAGCAGGCTGTATTGGCTATGAAGTGTTTGGGCGACAACAGACACACCGCTGAAGTTCTGTCTGAGTTCTTGCAGAAAGAAACGTAGTCGTGGCTGGGCACTGTAGATCTTGAGGCAGGCAAGGTAGTGAGTGATAACGGAAGGAATTTCATGGCTGCCATCTCCCTTTCCCAACTGAAACACATTCCTTGCCTGGCTCACACCTTAAACCTGGTGGTGCAGTGCTTCCTGAAAAGTTATCCGGGGTTATCCGACCTGCTCCTCAAAGTGCTTGGACTTTGCTCACATATCCGCCGTTCGCCCGTACACTCCAGCCGTATGCAGACCTATCAGCGTTCTTTGAACCTTCCCCAGCATCGCCTAATCATAGACGTTGCAACAAGGTGGAACTCAACACTGCACATGCTTCAGAGACTGTGTGAACAGAGGCGGGCTGTTATGTTTTTGTGGGAGGATACACACACACGGGCAGGCAGTAGGATGGCAGACATGGAGTTGTCAGGTGTGCAGTGGTCGAAGATTCAAGACATGTGTCAAGTCCTTCAGTGTTTTGAGAAATGCACACGGCTGGTTAGTGCAGACAACGCCATAATAAGCATGAGCATCCCCCTAATGCGTCTGCTGATGCAAAGTTTGACGCACATAAAGGATCAGGCGTCTGCAGCTGAGGAAGAGGAAAGCCTTGATGACAGTCAGCCATTGTCTGGCCAGGGCAGTGTACAGGACGAGGTAGCGGGCGAACAGGAGGAGGAGGACGAGGAGGATGATGGGGATGATTATATTTTTAATGAGGAAGCTTTTCCGGGGCCAGTGGAAATTGTTGGCGCGGCAAGGCCGGGTTCTGGTTTTTGGAGGGACACAAGTGACGTGGATTTGCCTGAAACTGCCCCTCAACCAAGCACAACCACAGATTTGAGAACTGGAACTTTGGGCCACATGGCGGATTATGCCTTACGTATCCTCAAAAGGGACACACGCATAACAAAAATGATGAACGATGACGATTACTGGTTGGCCTGCCTCCTTGATCCTCGCTATAAAGGCAAATTGCAAAATATAATGCCACATGAGCACTTGGAACTAATATTAGCAACCAAACAATCAACTCTTATTGACCGTTTGCTTCTGGCATTCCCTGCACACAGCGCCCGTGATCGTTCTAACACGAGCTGCAGGGGCCAGCAGACCAGAGGTGTTAGAGGGGCAGAAATCAGAAGTGGCGTTGGCCAGAGGGGTTTTCTGACCAGGTTGTGGAGTGATTTTGCTATGACCGCAGACAGGACAGGTACTGCAGCATCAATTCAAAGTGACAGGAGACAACATTTGTCCAGTATGGTTACTAACTATTTTTCATCCCTTATCGACGTTCTCCCTCAACCGTCATTCCCATTTGATTACTGGGCATCAAAATTAGACACCTGGCCAGAATTGGCAGAATATGCATTGCAGGAGCTTGCTTGCCCGGCAGCTAGTGTCCTATCAGAAAGAGTATTCAGTGCTGCAGGTTCAATATTAACAGAAAAAAGGACTCGTCTGGCTACCCAAAATGTAGATGATCTAACCTTCATTAAAATGAACCACAACTGGATTTCGAAATCTTTTGCCCCACCTTGCCCGGCTGACACCTAGCTTTCCTATGTAAAGGTCTTGCCTGTGGACTATTCTGAACGACTTTTCCAATCTCGTAATTTGCAGCACCTGATTGTCCAGCATCCGACATGTTAACACCTCCCTAAATGGCCAAAGTCCCCACACGGGGCCGTGGTATCGCCACTTGGCGCCAGCACCCGTGAGAGTACTGTTTGTCCGAAGAGGTGGGTGTGCCCGCTTTTGGTCGACGGCACTGCCACTAGGTCCCTCATAGTACAATAAAGTGTCTGGCGGTGGTGGTGCGCACCCAACGTCAGACACACCGTTGTAATATGAGGGGCCCTGGGCCTGTACCGCCGGCCACAAGACAGTCCCCCCCCCCAGGTCAAACAGTGCTCTACCACTTGCAAAATTTTCTCTTAGAGCTCCACCAATGTTTAGTCTATGCGCTGACATCCTTCAATGCCTGGCACTGTCAATACCATTGTATTGACATTTTTCTTATGTTAGGCCTTCGAAGCCTGTCTGCGATCACTCCTTCCACTAGGCCTCCACTGACCTGTCTACTGCTGCCCTTGTTCCCCTGGAACCAATTTTAAATTGCCTACAGCCAGCCCAATTTATTATGTTAGGGCTTCGAAGCCTGTCTGCGGTCCCTCCTTCCACTAGGCCTCCACTGACCTGTCTACTGCCGCCCGTGTTCCCCTGGAACCAATTTTAAATTGCCTACAGCCCAATTTTTGTTATGTTAGGCCTTCGAAGCCTGTCTGCGGCCCGTTCTTTCCACTACTACTACACTGACCTGGCTACTCCCGCTCGTGTTCCCCTGGAACCAATTTTAAATTGCCTACAGCCAGCCCAATTTATTATGTTAGGGCTTCGAAGCCTGTCTGCGGTCCCTCCTTCCACTAGGCCTCCACTGACCTGTCTACTGCTGCCCGTGTTCCCCTGGAACCAATTTTAAATTGCCTACAGCCAGCCCAATTTATTATGTTAGGGCTTCGAAGCCTGTCTGCGGTCCCTCCTTCCACTAGGCCTCCACTGACCTGTCTACTGCCGCCCGTGTTCCCCTGGAACCAATTTTAAATTGCCTACAGCCCAATTTTTGTTATGTTAGGCCTTCGAAGCCTGTCTGCGGCCCGTTCTTTCCACTACTACTACACTGACCTGGCTACTGCCGCCCGTGTTCCCCTGGAACCAATTTTAAATTGCCTACAGCCAGGCCAATTTATTATGTTAGGGCTTCGAAGCCTGTCTGCGGTCCCTCCTTCCACTAGGCCTCCACTGACCTGTCTACTGCTGCCCGGGTTCCCCTGGAACCAATTTTAAATTGCCTACAGCCAGCCCAATTTATTATGTTAGGGCTTCGAAGCCTGTCTGCGGTCCCTCCGTCCACTAGGCCTCCACTGACCTGTCTACTGCTGTCCGTGTTCCCCTGGAACCAATTTTAAATTGCCTACAGCCAGCCCAATTTATTATGTTAGGGCTTCGAAGCCTGTCTGCGGTCCCTCCTTCCACTAGGCCTCCACTGACCTGTCTACTGCCGCCCGTGTTCCCCTGGAACCAATTTTAAATTGCCTACAGCCAGCCCAATTTATTATGTTAGGGCTTCGAAGCCTGTCTGCGGTCCCTCCTTCCACTAGGCCTCCACTGACCTGTCTACTGCCGCCCGTGTTCCCCTGGAACCAATTTTAAATTGCCTACAGCCAGCCCAATTTATTATGTTAGGGCTTCGAAGCCTGTCTGCGGTCCCTCCTTCCACTAGGCCTCCACTGACCTGTCTACTGCTGCCCGGGTTCCCCTGGAACCAATTTTAAATTGCCTACAGCCAGCCCAATTTATTATGTTAGGGCTTCGAAGCCTGTCTGCGGTCCCTCCTTCCACTAGGCCTCCACTGACCTGTCTACTACCGCCCGTGTTCCCCTGGAACCAATTTTAAATTGCCTACAGCCAGCCCAATTTATTATGTTAGGGCTTCGAAGCCTGTCTGCGGTCCCTCCTTCCACTAGGCCTCCACTGACCTGTCTACTGCTGCCCGGGTTCCCCTGGAACCAATTTTAAATTGCCTACAGCCAGCCCAATTTATTATGTTAGGGCTTCGAAGCCTGTCTGCAGTCCCTCCTTCCACTAGGCCTCCACTGACCTGTCTACTGCTGCCCTTGTACCCCTTGAACCAACATCAGAAAATATAAAAATAAGTATTTTGCTTATAAAAAAGAAAATACTGGAGAGATATCAAATGCAGACATTTTAACATTAAAAACAAACACATACAACAAAAATCTGGTACAGTACTAAAAATGGCCACCAGCTACAATAACTTTCTCCTGCAAGTAGTTAACTGAAAGTTTTTTTCAATTTAAAACACAGATATGGCATCCACCGAGTGTTGTCCTGTCGCGTCTTCTTTATATTATTGCCAAGAAGATGCAAAACAATGAAAATAATAAAATCATTATTTACCAAAAAAATAGAGTAAGTCAAAACCACATTGCAAATAAACATTCATTACAAATAAAGAAGCAGGGCGCGTCCGAGAGTGAGTATATACCTAATAAGAATATAATCACCCTTGGACGCGCCCTGCTTCTTTCCGACAGCCTTCCTTCCTAAGAATCAGCCCTTCCGTGGTGTAGAGAGAGGGTGTGTTACACTCCAAGGTGTTCCCCAGGTTGCCTTTCCTGAGCTTCGATCTTCATGCTCTCGTTTAGTAGTTGTCGGAAAGTAGGCTGCATTAGGCCTACAAATTGGGTATGGGGTGGAGAGAGATAGTGTGTTACACTCCAAGGTGTTCCCCAGGTTTCCTTGCCATTGCTTCGGTCTTCCGACTCTCGTTTAGTAGTTGTAGAAAAGTACACTGCATTAGGCCTACAAAATGGGTATGGGGTGGAGAGAGAGGGTGTGTTACACTCCAAGGTGTTCCCCAGGTTGCCTTTCCTGAGCTTCGATCTTCCGGCTCTCGTTTAGTAGTTGTTGGAAACTACGCTGCATTAGGCCTTCAAATTGGGTATGGGGTGTAGAGAGAGGGTGTGTTACACTCCAAGGTGTTCCCCAGGTTGCCTTTCCTGAGCTTCGATTTTCATGCTCTCGTTTAGTAGTTGTCGGAAACTACGCTGCATTAGGCCTACAAATTGGGTATGGGGTGTAGAGAGAGGGTTTGTTACACTCCAAGGTGTTCCCCAGGTTGCCTTTCCTGAGCTTCGATCTTCCGGCTCTCGTTTAGTAGTTGTTGGAAACTACGCTGCATTAGGCCTTCAAATTGGGTATGGGGTGTAGCGAGAGGGTGTGTTACACTCCAAGGTGTTCCCCAGGTTGCCTTTCCTGAGCTTCGATCTTCCGGCTCTAGTTTAGTAGTTCTTGGAAACTACACTGCATTAGGCCTTCAAATTGGGTATGGGGTGTAGAGAGAGGGTGTGTTACACTCCAAGGTGTTCCCCAGGTTGCCTTTCCTGAGCTTCGATCTTCCGGCTCTCGTTTAGTAGTTCTTGGAAACTACACTGCATTAGGCCTACAAATTGGGTATGGGGTGGAGAGAGATGGTGTGTTACACTCCATGGTGTTCCCCAGGTTTCCTTGCCATTGCTTCGGTCTTCCGACTCTCGTTTAGTAGTTGTAGAAAAGTACACTGCATTAGGCCTACAAAATGGGTATGGGGTGGAGAGAGATGGTGTGTTACACTCCAAGGTGTTCCCCAGGTTGCCTTTCCTGAGCTTCGATCTTCCGGCTCTCGTTTAGTAGTTCTTGGAAACTACACTGCATTAGGCCTTCAAATTGGGTATGGGGTGTAGAGAGAGGGTGTGTTACACTCCAAGGTGTTCCCCAGGTTGCCTTTCCTGAGCTTCGATCTTCCGGCTCTCATTTAGTAGTTCTTGGAAACTACACTGCATTAGGCCTACAAATTGGGTATCGGGTGGAGAGAGATGGTGTGTTACACTCCAAGGTGTTCCCCAGGTTTCCTTGCCATTGCTTCGGTCTTCCGACTCTCGTTTAGTAGTTGTAGAAAACTACACTGCATTAGGCCTACAAATTGGGTATCGGGTGGAGAGAGATGGTGTGTTACACTCCAAGGTGTTCCCCAGGTTTCCTTGCCATTGCTTCGGTCTTCCGACTCTCGTTTAGTAGTTGTAGAAAACTACACTGCATTAGGCCTACAAAATGGGTATCGGGTGGAGAGAGATGGTGTGTTACACTCCAAGGTGTTCCCCAGGTTTCCTTGCCATTGCTTCGGTCTTCCGACTCTCGTTTAGTAGTTGTAGAAAACTACACTGCATTAGGCCTACAAATTGGGTATCGGGTGGAGAGAGATGGTGTGTTACACTCCAAGGTGTTCCCCAGGTTTCCTTGCCATTGCTTCGGTCTTCCGACTCTCGTTTAGTAGTTGTAGAAAACTACACTGCATTAGGCCTACAAAATGGGTATCGGGTGGAGAGAGATGGTGTGTTACACTCCAAGGTGTTCCCCAGGTTTCCTTGCCATTGCTTCGGTCTTCCGACTCTCGTTTAGTAGTTGTAGAAAACTACACTGCATTAGGCCTACAAAATGGGTATCGGGTGGAGAGAGATGGTGTGTTACACTCCAAGGTGTTCCCCAGGTTTCCTTGCCATTACTTCGGTCTTCCGACTCTCGTTTAGTAGTTGTAGAAAACTACACTGCATTAGGCCTACAAAATGGGTATGGGGTGGAGAGAGATGGTGTGTTCCACTCCAAGGTGTTCTCCAGGTTGCCTTTCCTGAGCTTCTATCTTCAGGCTCTCATTAAATTGTGGTTAAATGGAACAACTGCATTTGGCGTACTAGTTGGTTTGGGGACTACTAACAGTGTCTGCCGCTCCTTGCTGTTCTCCTGGTTTCCTGTCCTGAAATTCCGTTTTCAGGCGCTCGTTAAGTAGTTGTTAATGTTAGACTGCATTTGGCCTACTAGTTGGGTTGGGGCCTACTATCGGTGTCTGCCTCTCATTCCAGTTGTCCTCCACTGCAATGCCCCCTGGTTATTCCTGTGTTACCAATTTTGAACTGCATTTAGCCAACTTTATTCTTTGGGCCTATATCTGTGTTTCCTCCTCATCCTGCCCATTGCCCAGCCAGTGATAGATGAGTCTGCTGGTACATTGACCCATAACGCAACATTCCCCGTGCACGCTACACAACAACATTGTGACCCTGCTGAAAGTCAGGTTGCTCTTCCCGCATACCATACCACCTTACACGGGGACAAAGAGGAAGGTGCAGATGAAAGTGCAGGTTCCTTCATCAGGTGGGGGGAGGAATACTAGTTGGCGACGTCACTGGCACAGGGCCTCTCATAGTACGCAAAAGTGTTGCTGCCGGTGGGAGGCGCCCCCGCCGTGCAAACACACCGCTGTACTTTGAGGGGCCCTGTGCCAGTGCCAATGCCAACGAGTGGGCCCCCCCTGCTTGCTCAGGTTCACAGCACTTGCAAAGTTGAAATACTTACCTCTCCCTGCTCCACTGCCGTGACGTGGTCCAGATTTCCTGGGCCCACTAATTACTTGAACCAGCCCTACCCACCACAACTTTAGCCAAATGACCCCCAATTTCAAATGCCTTCCAATTATTATAAGGTAAATTACACTTGACAAGCTTCATTAAGAAAAATGGATGGTTTTGACATTAAAATGGGCACTCTAGGTGTTTTCCTGGCCCCCACTCACTGCCGACTATGCTGCCCCATTGACTTGCATTGGGTTTCGTGTTTCGGTCGATCCCGACTTTACGTCATAATCGGCCGATTTCACTCGACCCGACTTTTGAGATAGTCGGGTTTCGCGAAACCCGGCTCGACTCTAAAAATGTCAAGGTCGCTCAACTCTATATGCCAGTAGTCCAGATGAAGCAACAACAACAATCTCAATCACAATTACAAGACAACGAAGAAAAGAATGTAGAAGTCTGGCTGGACTCTTCAACCACTGAAGGAACAACAAAAGGCCTAAGTGAACCTGAAATTAGACGGTCGTCAAGATCAAACAAAGGAATACCAGCTAAACGTTTATCCTACATTGTGAAGACACTGCCTGAGTCAGAACCACAGTCATGGGATGAAATGCAGAAACTACCCGCCCATGAAAGAACAAAGTGGATCAATGCTGCGAATGAAGAAATGAACTCGCTTCATCAACTTCAAACTTGGAAACTCACTGAGTTACCACAGGATAAAAAGGCAATTAAGTGCAAATGGGTATTTAAAACCAAATATGATTCTGAAGGTAAAGTCCACAGATTTAAAGCGAGGTTGGTCGCAAAAGGATATTCTCAAAAATATGGCGAAGACTATGATGCTATTTTTTCCCCGGTCGCTAAGCAGACAACATTTAGAGCATTGTTGGCGGTAGCTGCAGTACAAAGGATGTTTGTCAGACATTTGGATATCAAAACTGCATTTTTAAATGGTGTCATTGAGGAGGACTTATACATGACTCAACCTGAAGGTTATGTAAAGGAAGGTGAACAGAATCTTGTTTGCAAACTGCAAAAATCTCTTTATGGTCTTAAGCAATCGGCAAGAGCATGGAACACTAAAATGAACAAAGTCTTGTTAGAAGAAGGATTTAAAAGAGGTCAAGCGGATCCATGCCTGTACACGAGATATACAGATGGAAAATGGATGTATATTCTCTTATATGTGGACGATATAATTGTAGTTCATCAAGAAGAAGCTGAAATTGGGAAAATTACTAAAATTTTGAACCAGCATTTTGAAACGAAAGACCTAGGAAATGTGACATATTATCTAGAAATCCACATCCAGAGAGAGGAAGATGGAAGTTTTCTTTTAAATCAAAGTACAAAGATTAATTCAATTTTGGATCAGTTCGGAATGACGGAGGCCAAAGGTGTATCAACGCCAATGGAATCATCCTACCTGAAACTGGAAGAAGATGACCTGTTGCCTAACAACGAGAAATATCGACAGGCAGTGGGGCCACTTCTATATATATCAACTACGACTCGACTGGATATTACAACAGCAGTTGGAATATTGTGCAGATATGTGATGAAACCGCGCCATACCGTTAAAAGAGTTCTCCAATATTTAAAAGGGACACAAGGTGTAAAGGTAAAAATATCTGCAGCAGGAAATCTAAAACTCACCGGCTATGTTGACTCAGATTGGGCTGGTGATTCGCAAGATCGTATATCCACAAGCGGATACGTATTTAAACTTGGAGAAAGTTCAATCTCCTGGTCTAGTAGAAAACAAGTATCTGTTGCTTTGTCATCTACAGAAGCTGAGTATGTATCCGCAGCCTATGCAAGTCAGGAGAACATTTGGCTAAGACAACTGATGGACGATCATGGTAAACCGTTAACTCGACCAACGGTGATATATGAGGACAACCAAGGATGCATTAAACTTGCATGCAGTGAAAAGATCAGTGCTAGAACTAAGCACATCGACGTCAGATGTCATCATCTACGTGATTTAATAGATCGTGGCGTAATTCAATTTGTTTATTGTGAAACTGATAAAATGTTAGCTGATATTTTGACCAAGCCATTGCCACGACCTAGGTTCCAAGAATTGAGAACCACTATGGGACTGACAGAATAAGTAGTTGTTGAGTGGGGGTGTTGGCCTAATGCATATTGATCTGTATGTATCGCAACAACTAATGTTTGTTTAAAGGGAACCTGTCACCTGAATTTGGCGGGACTGGTTTTGGGTCATATGGGCGGAGTTTTCGGGTGTTTGATTCACCCTTTCCTTACCCGCTGGCTGCATGCTGGCTGCAATATTGGATTGAAGTTCATTCTCTGTCCTCCATAGTACACGCCTGCACAAGGCAATCTTGCCTTGCGCAGGCGTGTACTATGGAGGACAGAGAATGAACCTTAATCCAATATTGCAGCCAGCATGCAGCCAGCGGGTAAGGAAAGGGTGAATCAAACACCCGAAAACTCCGCCCATATGACCCAAAACCAGTCCCGCCAAATTCAGGTGACAGAGTCCCTTTAATATGATGTGATTTATATATCTGCATGCATATTGTTCACATGTCAACAAAGTTAAAAAAAAGAGTCCTCATTTACAGACAGGATATTCCTCCTCCCCCTTCCCTGTGAGCACATTTCTTGTGTGTAGCTGAAGCTGAAAGGACTCACAGCAGATCTCTCTCTCTCAGAAACCAGATTGATCCTGTTCTCATGTTGTAATGCTGGATGTTCTTAACTCTTAATAAATGAACATTCTCTGTTGCTCGTTGTAGACATCACGCTGATTAACCCGCTGCTAACAATGATTACAGACATCAATAGTTTACAGTCATGGCCAAAAGTATTGACACCCCTGCAATTCTGTCAGATAATACTCATTTTCTTCCTGAAAATGATTGCAAACACAAATTCTTTGGAATTATTATCTTCATTTAATTTGTCTTAAATGAAAAAACACAAAAGAAAATGAAGCAAAAAGCAAAACATTGATCATTTCACACAAAACTCCAAAAATGGGCCAGACGAAAGTATTGGCACCCTCCGCCTAATACTTGGTTGCACAACCTTTAGCCAAAATAACTGCGACCAACCGCTTCCGGTAACCATCAATGAGTTTCTTACAATCCTCTGCTGGAATTTTAGACCATTCTTCTTTGGCAAACTGCGCCAGGACTCTGATATTTGAATGGTGCCTTCTCCAAGCTGCCATTTTTAGATCTCTCCACAGGTGTTCTATGGGATTCAGGTCTGGACTCATTGCTGGCCACCTTAGAAGTCTCCAGTGCTTTCTCTCAAACCATTTTCTAGTGCTTTTTGAAGTGTGTTTTGGGTCATTGTCCTGCTGGAAGACCCATGACCTCTGAGGGAGACCCAGCTTTCTCACACTGGGCCCTACATTATGCTGCAAAATTTGTTGGTAGTCTTCAGACATCATAATGCCATGCACACGGTCAAGCAGTCCAGTGCCAGAGCCAACAAAGCAACCCCAAAACATCAGGGAACCTCTGCCATGTTTGGCTGTAGGGACCGTGTTCTTTTCTTTGAATGCCTCTTTTTTTCTCCTGTAAACTCTATGTTGATGCCTTTGCCCAAAAAGCTCTACTTTTGTCACTCTATGTTGATGCCTTTGCCCAAAAAGCTCTACTTTTGTCTCATCTGACCAGAGAACATTCTTCCAAAATGTTTTAGGCTTTTTCAGGTAAGTTTTGGCAAACTCCAGCCCGGCTTTTTTATGTCTTGGGGTAAGAAGTGGGGTCTTCCTGGGTCTCCAACCATACAGTCCCTTTTCATTCAGATGCCGACGGATAGTACGGGTTGACACTGTTGTACCCTCAGACTGCAGGGATGCTTGAACTTGTTTGGATGTTAGTCGAGGTTCTTTATCCAACATCCACACAATCTTGCGTTGAAATCTCTTGTCAATTTTTCTTTTCTGTCCACATCTAGGGAGGTTAGCCACAGTGCCATGGGCTTTAATCTTCCTGATGACACTGCGCACGGTAGACACAGGAACATTCAGGTCTTTGGAGATGGATTTGTAGCTTTGAGATTGCTCATGCTTCCTCACAATTTGGTTTCTCATGTCCTCAGTTCTTTGGTCTTCTTTCTTTTCTCCATGCTCAATGTGGTACACACAAGGACATAGGACAGAGGTTGAGTCAACTTTAATCCATGTCAACTGGCTGCAAGGGTGATTTAGTTATTGCCAACACCTGTTAGGTGCCACAGGTAAGTTACAGGTGCTGTTAATTACACAAATTAGAGAAGCATCACATGATTTTTCGAACAGTGACAATACTTTTGTCCACCCCCTTTTTTATGTTTGGTGTGGAATTATATCCAATTTGGCTTTAGGACAATTCTTTTTGTGTTTTTTCATTTAAGGTAAATTAAATGAAGATAATAATACCAAATAATTTGTGTTTGCAATCATTTTCAGGAAGAAACTGAGTATTATCTGACAGAATTGCAGGGGTGTCAATACTTTTGGCCATGACTGTATATACACAAAGTTAGAATTATAAAGTGAATATACTTATAATTTATTGGTCAAAAACCATTTCCATACAATATGCAAAATTATTGCTAAATGAGGATTAGTTATCTGCATACAGTAAGTATATAACAGGCTTCTGATATTAGCATAGATTCCTTTATAACAACAAAAGGCCAGTATTATATCAGTATATTTCAAGCTGCCTATAGTTTAATTATTTTCCCCTATAAGAACATCCATGCAACATAAGAGACCAATATATAAACACCATGTGCCATTATGTAATCAAACAAACATAGGGTTGGGGCTAAAGTTGGGGTTAGAGTTTGGATTACGTTTTGGGGTTAGGGGTGTGTGAGGGTTAGGAGTGTGGTTAGGGTTGGGATTAGGGTTAGGGGTGTTTTGGGGTTAGGGGTGTGTTGGGGTTAGGGGTTTGGTTAGGGTTAGGATTAGGGGTGTGTTCAGGTTAGGGGTGCAGTTAGGGTTATGGTTAGTGTTGGGATTAGGGTTAGGGTGTGTTCAGGTTAGGGGTGGGGTTATGGTTAGTGTTGGGATTAGGATTAGAGGTGTGTTGGGGTTAGGGTTGGAGTTAGAATTGGGGGGTTTCCACTGCTTAGGTACATCAGAGGCTCTCCAAATACAACATGGCATCCGATCTCAATTCCAGCCAATTCTGCATTGAAAAAGTCAAACGGTGCATATTTTCACAGCTCTGCCTTATAAACTTTAGTGAAACACTTTGGGGTTCAAAGTTCTCACAACTAGTGTTGAGCATTCCGATACCGCAAGTATCGGGTATCGGCCGATACTTGCGGTATCGGAATTCCGATACCGAGATCCGATACTTTTGTGGCATCGGGTATCGGTATCGGATACATAGAGATGTGTAAAATAAAGAATTAAAATAAAAAATATTGATATATTTACCTCTCCGGCGGCCCCTGGACTCAGCGCGGGTAACCGGCAGGCTTCGTTGTTCAAAATCAGCGCTTTTAGGACCTGAGAATCACGTCCCGGCTTCTGATTGGTCGCGGGCCGCCCATGTGACCGCCACGCGACCAATCACAAGCCGCGACGTCACCGCAAGCTATTAGCGCGCTCATTTTTGAAAAATGAGCGCGTTAATGACTTTCAAAGACGTAGCGGCTTGTGATTGGTCGCGGCCACGCGACCAATCACAAGCCGCGACGTCACCGCAAGCTATTAACGCGCTCATTTTTAAAAATGAGCGCGTTAATGGCTTTCAAAGACGTAGCGGCTTGTGATTGGTCGCGGCCACGCGACCAATCATAAGCCGCGACGTCACCGCAAGCTATTAACGCGCTCATTTTTAAAAATGAGCGCGCTAATGGCTTTCAAAGACGTAGCGGCTTGTGATTGGTCGCGTGGCCGCGACCAATCACAAGCCGCGACGTCACCGCAAGCTATTAACGCGCTTATTTTTAAAAATGAGCGCGTCAATGACTTTCAAAGACGTAGCGGCTTGTGATTGGTCGTGGCCGCGACCAATCACAAGCCGCTACGTCTTTGAAAGTCATTAACGCGCTCATTTTTAAAAATGAGCGCGTTAATAGCTTGCGGTGACGTCGCGGCTTGTGATTGGTCGCGGCCACGCGACCAATCACAAGCCGCTACGTCTTTGAAAGCCATTAACGCGCTCATTTTTAAAAATGAGCGCGTTAATAGCTTGCGGTGACGTCGCGGCTTGTGATTGGTCGCGTGGCCGTGACCAATCACAAGCCGCTACGTCTTTGAAAGTCATTAACGCGCTCATTTTTCAAAAATGAGCGCGCTAATAGCTTGCGGTGACGTCGCGGCTTGTGATTGGTCGCGTGGCGGTCACATGGGCGGCCCGCGACCAATCAGAAGCCGGGATGTGATTCTCAGGTCCTAAAAGCGCTGATTTTGAACAAAGAAGCCTGCCGGTTACCCGCGCTAAGTTCAGGGGCCGCCGGAGAGGTAAATATATCAATATTTTTTATTTTAATTCTTTATTTTACACATCCCTTTGGATCCCAGGGCCTGAAGGAGAGTTTCCTCTCCTTCAGACCCTGGGAACCATGAGAATACCTTCCGATACTTGATGTCCCATTGACTTGTATTGGTATCGGATATCGGTATCGGCGATATCCGATATTTTTCGGGTATCGGCCGATACTATCCGATACCGATACTTTCAAGTATCGGACGGTATCGCTCAACACTACTCACAACACATCTAGATAATTTCCTTGGATTGTCTAGTTTCCAAAATGGAGTCACTTGTGGGGTTTCTACTGTTTAGGCACATCAGTGGCTCTGCAAATGCAGTGTGATGCCCGCAGACCATTCCATCAAAGTCTGCATTCCAAAACTGCGCTCCTTCCCTTCCAAGTTCTTCTATGTGCCCAAACGGTGGTTCTCCCCACATTTGGGGTATCAGAGTACTCAGGACAAATTGCACAACAACTTTTGGGAGCAATATCTCCGGATACCCTTGGGAAAATAAAAAATTACAGGCTAAAAGATCATTTTTGAGGGGAAAAAATGCTTTTTTTATTTTCATGGCTTTACATTACAAACTTTAATGAAGTTGGGGGTTCAAAGTGCTCACAACACATCTAGATAAGTTCCTTGGGTGGTGTAATTTCCAAAATGGGGTCATATGTGTGGGGTTTCCACTGTTTAGGCACATCAGGGGCTCTCCAAACGCGACATGGCATCTGAACTCAATTCCAGCCAATTCTGTGTTGAAATAGTCAAACGCTCCCCCCTCCCTTCCGAGCTCTGCCATGTGCCCAAACAGTGGTTTACCCCCACATATGGGGTATCAGTGTACTCAGGATAAATTGTACAACAACTACTGGGGTCCAATTTCTCCTGTTATGCTTGGTAAAATAAAAACAAATTGTATCTGAAGTAAATTTTTTGTGAAAAAAGTTAAATGTTCATTTTTTTTAAACATTCCAAAAATTCCTGTGAAGCACCTGAAGGGTTAATAAACTTCTTGAATGTGGTTTTGAGCACCTAGATTTTCTATCATATAGTTCCATCAAAGTGACTTCAAATGTGATGTGCTCCCTAAAAAAAAAAAATGGTGCTGGAAAAATGAGAAATCGCTGGTCAATTTTTAACCCTTATAACTTCATTAAAAAAAAATTGGTTCCAAAATTGTGCTGATGTAAAGTAGACATGTGGCAAATGTTACTTATTAGGTATTTTGTGTGACATATCTCTGTGATTTAAGGGCATGAAAAGTCAAAGTTTGAAAATTGTGAAATTTTCAAAATTTTCCCCGAATTTCCATTTTTTTCACAAATGAACGCAAGTCATAGCAAAGAAATTTTGCCACTATCATGAAGTACAATATTTGACAGGAAAACAATGTCAGAATCACTGAGATCTGTTGAAGCGTTCCAGAGTTATAACCTCATAAAGGGACAGTGGTCAGAATTGTAAAAATTGGCCTGGTCACTAACATGCAAAAAACCCTTTGGGGGTAAAGGGGTTAAGAGCATGTTCACGCATGGCATTTTTGCAGCTTTTTTTTGTGTAGGAAAAAATTCAGCATTTTACAGTACCAGTAAAATAAATGACATTTCTAAAATGTCATGCATGTGGTGCATTTTCTTCCTTGGTTTTTTCATCTGATAGGTATTTTTTCCTGTCATACGTACAGTGCGCGAAATTTCACATCTGCGAAGTGGAACTGGACAGCTTACCCTATTGAATGACAGTGCACAGACATGAGATTTCGGGCACAGTGTGGATGCCGTAGAGACATCATCCACTTACATGCGGTTAGAAGAGGTAGCATTTGAAGGAACCAGGGTGGCATTTGAAGGGACTAGGGTGGCATTGATCGCAATCTGGAGACACCCATCATACCAGACAGTGCAATTTACATACAGCGTGGGACAAGTATTAAACAAATACCCTGAGATATGCAGGGGCACGTCTGAGGATATAAAGGGATTGCAGGAACCCCATTCACATGATCTTAAAGGTGGTGGGCTGTCCTACTCACTGTGGTCACCGCTCTGCTTCTCCTTGTGTCAGGCTGTCTCACTGAGTTCCCTCTTGCAGCACTCTCAGCACTGCTGCATCTTCCTGCTGTTTCCACCTGGCTATAGGGATGTGCAGCCAAACTTTGCAAGAATTTAACCCTGCTGTGTCCTACAGAGTGCTGCTTCCCTGTCCTATCTGATATATTAGGCAGCTCCCTCCTCCATTCCTTGAATAAGTTTAGGTTCTAATTTGAAGTCTACTTCTAGTTTCCTGTTTGTGTTTTCCTGTTTAATCTCTCCTGTTACCAACCCAGCTAGTTTAATCCCTCCGCTCCTGTCCCCGACTTCATACTCTGACCCTGTGCTTCCTGCCCCAACTGTCTGACCACATTTATGCCTTGGCCCTCTGTAACTCGTGTTCTGCCTCTGACCTTTTAGGTAGCTTCTGCAGGTCCAAGGACTGACCTGGAATGGCAACTGGTGACTACCCTAACGACTAAGCCTATCCTCATCATCAGAGGCTCTAGTGAAAACCTGGTAGCCACTTAGTCACTCCCCTCCAGGGAAAGCCCAGCCAGTGGCTTAGTGGGTCCACACCCACCGCCATCACATGAGCATAGTTTATAAGTGAAAAAACTAGTGGGTTCACTTTAAACAAAGCTATTCAATACGGAGGCACCCTATAATAACACATATACAACCATGAGAGTATACACCTTACATATACATCACAGGTTTTTGTTGGAGGCATACACCATAAAATACTGCTGGAGTATGAATGACAGCCTAACAGATGTAACGTGTATTGTTAATAGAATTAACACTATATTCAAACATTATTTGGTCATTTTTACCTACAGACATATTTTTCAGCTAAAGTCCACATCATCTTGTAATAATACTCTAATTTTATGGCTAATCAACGCATTACATTATTATCTCCTGTACAGTACTACATATCTCCAGCGCTGTGTAAGTCTTTTGAAAGAAGGTTCCACTGTTCTGATGAAGGGCATGCAACTGGCCGAAACATCAAAAATATTGTTTATAAAATGGATAAACATGTAGTAATAAAATACCCTTACATTCTTTGCAACTATCTTGGTATGTTTTTGTATATTTTTTTATGTACACCTGATTTTTGGGAATTGATTAGAAGTTCTTAATGGGATTGCGATTTAAAGTAGAGATGAGGTACATTTATGAGTGAGTCCATTTCCTAGGATGAAAATCAACCCCACAGAGGAATGTTCACTGCTTTACTGTTGACTTTTCTTTCTGGACAATCATTCTTACAGATATTTCGGACTAAAAGTGCAGGGGTGAAACTAGGGGGGAAAGGAGAAGACAGGGAATTTGTGCTGGGCACAGCTGGCAGAAAGGTGTTGTTGGGCCACCTCATGCATTGGTCCAATTTGTCTTGCTGTGGCTAATGGAGCGCCCCCATGGGGCCGTGGGGTACTCTGTACCGGGTCCTGCAGTTCACAGGGGGATGTCACGGTGGCTGAACCGGTCCGTGGCCCTGGGACGTCCGTCTAAAAGGGAAAGGTCTTTAAAGGGATAAAGTTTGTGTTCGTGACATCACCTGTAGTATTCGGTCAGGGTGACCGACGCTGCTTAAGGGGTCTGCTGGGGTGATGTTATGGCAGCTAGATGGTATACGGTATACCTTCCCACAGGTGAAGTATGTCCCCAGGGCTTCCCGGTATGTAGATGGTGGATGGTGAGAGGCGCAGAGAAGAACGCGGACACAAGGTTGCAGTCTCTTTACCTTTACTGAAGACTTCAGCATCCACAGTCCAGGGTACCGGATCATAGGGCAGGCAGAGTCTGGCCGGTTTGGAGGCAAGTCCAGAGTCCCCTTGTCCAGGTGGAAATCAGTAGCCTTCCTTTGCGCTGCGGTTTTGTAGTCCCTTACTGCTAAGCTTCTCATAAGGTCCTCACAACTGTTGTAGATGTTATGTCTCTCTCTGTCCCCCAGATAGGATAGGACAAACCCGTATGACTGGTGGCTTGAGGCGGTTTATAGGGACTATCATGCCCCAGCCTCTATGGGGTGCCACCGTGCCTCTTGGGTGTAGGGCGGAGAGGTAACGTGAAATTAGCTGTCCTGCCAGTCTCTGGAGCAAGGCATAAAGGTCGTTACTCCCTCGGTGTTCCGGCTACCGGGATTCTGCGCCTCAAATGGAGGCAGCCTGTGCAGGGCTGGTCCCCTTCTGATATCCAATCCTTTGCTGCTACTTCCTTGCACGCTCGCTGCAATACAGTTCTGCCTTCGATGTCTCTTTCTAGGAGTTGCAGCTGTGAGGACATGCACAGCTCTGTGTCCTTCTCCTTTGTTCTCTGACAGGATCCCACCCCTGCCAGGGACCAACTATCTGAGTGGGGCTCAGTCAGCAACTGACTAATTTTGCCTACAGGCGACCAGTTTTATCAATGTGGGGAGTGACCTAATAAATGGGAGCAAGAACTCCCCCTGGTGGCCTGGAGTGTGAAATGTGTTGCATGTTTGTGATACCTGGATGCAGTTATCCTTCATTGCCTCCAAACATAGCATCACTCTCCCCGAGAGGAAAGCAATACCACTGTGACGACCAGGACCCTGGGATGCCGCAATAACATTTTGATGCCCCTGGGAGTGGGATTCTGCCCCCTCCCTGAGCCGGTTTTTAAATTAACAGTTTGCTCAAATAGTAGATAAAAAGCCGAATCTCTGCATTCAATGATACTTGTGTCTTTTAGACAATCTGCACAATTGAAGCTCTGACAACCAGCACTTCTGGGGTTAAGGGGACATAGAGCAGCCACCTGATCACACTACTGACCTCACTCCTGCTCTGCTGTAAGCTGCCTATCAGTGGCAGGGTGGGGGGTAATACAGAACTCATGAATATGGAGGACTACATGGCAGAAGCTTACTAGTCCTCTATTGATAATCTCCTGCTGATCAAACAGTGATTGAAACTACACTAAACAGCACAGTAAATGGCACATCCTTGGAATCAGGGTCTCAGTCTCTACATTATGCTCCCAGATTGGGAGATAAAAACCAGGCAACAGACTCCCTTTATCCGCTTCAGACTTCAATATCTGGGAAATGGTTAAAAGAAATAGCATGTGCATTCTTTGGGAGGATTCTGCTTGGAAGCCCCTCACTATTTAAAGTTTGCGTCCCCCCAAAAAAAGATGCTCTCAGCAGAACTGCCATAAAAACAACAGATAAAAACTACCAATAAAGACGCTTTAGGAAAAACACCATTGGCGTTTCCTCACCTTGGAAAACTCGGTAAGTACGCTGGTGCCTAAAAATACACCGTGTGCACAAAGTCTTGAAATTTGGGGTCCGTGGCAGGAAACTCCTCTGATCAAATACCACTAAGAACATGTGATCGATCCTCAAAAAAGCAGGTGGACAAACAAAAACACAGCAATTGTAATAAACATTAAGCATTAGATATGAGTGGTTCGCTTCATGCGACCTCGATACATGTCAATGTGCACCGGTCTTGGACAGGAGACACGTGAATTTCATTACCCTCCAGGCTATGCCAGTCTCTGCTTATGATTAGCTGGGTTGGTGAGACGTCAAATTCAGCACAGGGAACCCGAAAACTTAGGGGATTTGCACAGCTACTCTCAATGGCCAGAGACCACAGATCTGCAGTACACTGGAATTGTGTAAAGCAATCTGCTCATCTCTACCAAGCATTGATTAGTAGTGTTGAGCATTCCGATACCGCAAGTATCGGGTATCGGCCGATACTTGCGGTATCGGAATTCCGATACCGAGATCCGATACTTTTGTGGTATCGGGAATCGGTATCGGATCCATAGTGATGCGTAAAATAAAGAATTAACCCCTCTGTGACCTTAGACGTACTATCCCGTCGAGGTGCCCTGGGCTTATCTGACCCTGGACGGGATAGTACGTCATAGCGATCGGCAGCGCTCACGGGGGGAGCGCCGCCGATCGCGGCCGGGTGTCAGCTGCCTATCGCAGCTGACATCCGGCACTATGTGCCAGGAGCGGTCACGGACCTCCCCCGGCACATTAACCCCCGGCACACCGCGATCAAAGATGATCGCGATGTGCCGGCGGTACAGGGAAGCACCGCGCAGGGAGGGGGCTCCCTGCGGGCTTCCCTAAGCCCCCCGCAGCAACGCGATGTGATCGCGTTGCTGCGAGGGTCTTACCTCCCTCCCTCCCTGCTTCAGGCCCTGATCCAAGATGGCCACGGATCCGGGTCCTGCAGGGAGGGAGGTGGCTTCACAGAGCCTGCTCAGAGCAGGCACTGTGAAGGCTGCAGCGCTGCATGTCACATCAGTGATCTGACAGAGTGCTGTGCAAACTGTCAGATCACTGATCTGTGATGTCCCCCCCTGGGACAAAGTAAAAAAGTTTAAAAAAAAATTTCCAAATGTGTAAAAAAAAATATAAAAAAATATTCCTAAATAATGAAAAAAAAAAAAAATATTATTCCCATAAATACATTTCTTCATCTAAATAAAAAAAAAAACAATAAAAGGGCACATATTTAGTATCGCCGCGTCCGTAACGACCCGACCTATAAAACTGGCCCACTAGTTAACCCCTTCAGTAAACACCGTAAGAAAAAAAAAACGAGGCAAAAAACAACGCTTTACTATCATACCGCCGAACAAAAACTGGAATAACACGCGATCAAAAAGACAGATATAAATAACCATGGTACCGCTGAAAGCGTCATCTTGTCCCGCAAAAAACGAGCTGCCATACAGCATCATCAGCAAAAAAATAAAAAGTTATAGTCCTCAGAATAAAGCGATGCAAAAATAATTATTTTTTCTGTAAAATAGTTTTTATCGTATAAAAGCGCCAAAACATAAAAAAAGATATAAATGAGGTGTCGCTGTAATCGTACTGACCCAAAGAATAAAACTGCTTTATCAATTTTACCAAACGCGGAACGGTATAAACGCCTCCTCCAAAAGAAATTCATGAATAGCTGGTTTTTGGTCATTCTTCCTCACAAAAATCGGAATAAAAAGCGATCAAAAAATGTCACATGCCCGAAAATGTTACCAATAAAAATGTCAACTCGTCCCACAAAAAACAAGACCTCACATGACTCTGTGGACCAAAATATGGATAAATTATAGCTCTCAAAATGTGGTAACGCAAAAAATATTTTTTGCAATAAAAAGCGTCTTTCAGTGTGTGACGGCTGCAAATCATAAAAATCCGCTAAAAAACTCGCTATAAAAGTAAATCAAACCCCCCTTCATCACCCCCTTAGTTATGGAAAAATTAAAAAAATGTATTTATTTCCATTTTCCCATTAGGGCTAAGGTTAGGGCTAGGGTTAGGATTAGGGCTAGGGCTAGGATTAGGGCTAGGGTTAGGGCTAGGGTTAGGGCTAGGGTTAGGGTTAGTGCTAGGGTTAGGGCTAGGGTTAGGGCTAGAGTTAGGGCTAGGGTTAGGGCTAGGGTTAGGGCTAGGGTTAGGGCTAGGGTTAGGGCTAGGGTTAGGGTTGGGGCTACAGTTAGGGTTGGGGCTAAAGTTAGGGTTTAGATTACATTTACAGTTGGGAATAGGGCTAGGGTTAGGGCTAGGGTTAGGGTTAGGGCTAGGGTTAGGGCTAGGGTTAGGGTTAGGGCTAGGGTTAGGGCTAGGGTTATGGTTTGGGCTAGGGTTAGGGCTAGGGTTAGGGTTAGGGTTGGGGCTACAGTTAGGGTTGGGGCTAAAGTTAGGGTTAGGGTTTAGATTACATTTACAGTTGGGAATAGGGTTGGGATTAGGGTTAGGGGTGTGTCAGGGTTAGAGGTGTGGTTAGGGTTACCGTTGGAATTAGGGTTAGGGGTGTGTTTGGATTAGGGTTTCAGTTTTAATTGGGGGGTTTCCACTATTTAGGCACATCAGGGGCTATCCAAACACGACATGGCGTCCGATCTCAATTCCAGCCAATTCTGCGTTGAAAAAGTAAAACCGTGCTCCTTCCCTTCCGAGCTCTCCCGTGTGCCCAAACAAGGGTTTACCCCAACATATGCAGTATCAGCGTACTCAGGACAAATAGGACAACAACTTTTGTGGTCCAATTTCTCCTGTTACCCTTGGGAAAATACAAAACTGGGGGCTAAAAAATAATTTTTGTGGGAAAACAAAAAGATTTTTTATTTTCACGGCTCTGCGTTATAAACTGTAGTGAAACACTTGGGGGTTCAAAGTTCTCACAACACATCTAGATAAGTTCATTGAGGGGTCTAGTTTCCAATATGGGGTCACTTGTGGGGGGTTTCTACTGTTTAGGTACATTAGGGGCTCTGCAAACGCAATGTGACGCCTGCAGACCAATCCATCTAAGTCTGCATTCCAAATGATGCTCCTTCCCTTCCAAGCCCTCCCATGCGCTCAAACGGTGGTTCCCCCCCACATATCGGGTATCAGCGTACTCAGGACAAATTGGACAACAACATTTAGGGTCCAATTTCTCCTGCTACCCTTGGAAAAATACAAAACTGGGGGCTAAAATATAATTTTTGTGGAAAAAAAAATATTTTTTATTTGCACGGCTCTGCGTTATAAACTGTAGTGAAATACTTGGGGGTTCAAAGCTCTCACAACACATCTAGATGAGTTCCTTAGGGGGTCTACTTTCCAAAATGGTGTCACTTGTGGGGGTTTCTACTGTTTAGGTACATTAGGGGCTCTGCAAACGCAATGTGACGCCTGCTGACCATTCCATCTAAGTCTGCATTCCAAATGGCGCTCCTTCCCTTCCGAGCCCTCCCATGCGCCCAAATGGTGGTTCCTCCGCCACATATGGGGTATCAGCGTACTCAGGACAAATTGGACAACAACTTTTGGGGTCCAATTTCTCCTGTTACCCTAGGGAAAATACAAAACTGGGGGCTAAAAAATAATTTTTGTGGGAAAAAACTTTTGTTTTATTTTTATGGCTCTGCATTATAAACTTCTGTGAAGCCCTTGGTGGGTCAAAGTGCTCACCACACATCCAGATAGGTTCCTTAGGGGGTCTACTTTCCAAAATGGTGTCACTTGTGGGGGGTTTCAATGTTTAGGCACATCAGTGGCTCTCCAAATGCAACATGGCGTCCCATCTCAATTCCTGTCAATTTTGGCATGAAAAGTCAAACGGTGCTCCTTCCCTTCCGAGCTCTACCATGTGCCCAAACAGTGGTTTACCCCCACATATGGGGTATCAGCGTACTCAGGACAAATTGTACAACAAGTTTTGAGGTCCAATTTCTTCTCTAACCCTTGGAAAAATAAAAAATTGGGGGCAAAAATATAATTTTTGTGAAAAAATATGATTTTTTATTTTTACGGTTCTGCATTATAAACTTCTGTGAAGCACTTGGTGGGTCAAAGTGCTCACCACACCTCTAGATAAGTTCCTTCGGGGGTCTACTTTCCAAAATGGTGTCACTTGTGGGGGGTTTCAATGTTTAGGCACATCAGTGGCTCTCCAAACGCAACATGGCGTCCCATCTCAATTCCTGTCAATTTTGCATTGAAAAGTCAAACGGCGCTCCTTCCCTTCCGAGCTCTCCCATGCGCCCAAACAGTGGTTTACTGTCACATATGGGGTATCAGCGTACTCAGGACAAATTGGACAACAACTTTTGGGGTCCATTTTCTCCTGTTACCCTTGGTAAAATAAAACAAATTGGAGCTGAAGTAAATTTTCTGTGAAAAAAAGTAAAATGTTCATTTTTATTTAAACATTCCAAAAATTCCTATTAAACACCTGAAGGGTTAATAAACTTCTTGAATGTGGTTTTGAGCACCTTGAGGGGTGCAGTTTTTAGAATGGTGTCACACTTGGGTATTTTCTATAATTTAGACCCCTCAAAATGACTTCAAATGAGATGTGGTCCCTAAAAAAGAAATGGTGTTGTAAAAATGAGAAATTGCTGGTCAACTTTTAACCCTTATAACTCCCTAACAAAAAAAAAATTTGGTTCCAAAATTATGCTGATTTAAAGTAGACATGTGGGAAATGTTACTTATTAAGTATTTTGTGTGACATATCTCTGTGATTTAATTGCATAAAAATTCAATGTTTGAAAATTGCGAAATTTTCATAATTTTTGCCAAATTTCCGTTTTTTTCACAAATAAACACAGGTACTATCAAATAAATTTTACCACTATCATGAAGTACAATATGTCACGAGAAAACAATGTCAGAATCACCAGGATCCGTTAAAGCGTTCCAGAGTTATAACCTCATAAAGGGACAGTGGTCAGAATTGTAAAAATTGGCCTGGTCATTGACGTGCAAACCACCCTTGGGGGTAAAGGGGTTAAAATAAAAAATATTGATATATTCACCTATCCGGCGGCCCCTGGACGTCACCGCGGGTAACTGGCAGGCTTCTTTGTTTAAAATGAGCGCGTTTAGGATCTGAGAATGACGTCGCGGCTTCTGATTGGTCGCGTGCCGCTCATGTGACCGCCACGCGACCAATCACAAGCCGCGACGTCATTCTCAGGCACTAAACTCCTCATTCTAGGAATTTAGGACCTGCGAATGACGTCGCGGCTTCTGATTGGTCGCGTGGCGGTTACATGAGCGGCACGCGACCAATCAGAAGCTGCGACGTCATTCTCAGGTCCTAAACGCGCTCATTTTAAACAAAGAAGCCTGCCGGTTACCCGCGGTGATGTCCAGGAGCCGCCGGAGAGGTGAATATATCAATATTTTATATTTTAATTCTTTATTTTACACATTAATATGGATCCCAGGGCCTGAAGGAGAGTTTCCTCTCCTTCAGACCCTGGGAACCATCAGGATACCTTCCGATACTTGGTGTCCCATTGACTTGTATTGGTATCGGATATCGGTATCGGCGATATCCGATACTTTTCGGGTATCGGCCAATACTATCCGATACCGATACTTTCAAGTATCGGACGGTATCGCTCAACACTATTGATTAGGCAAGAATGGGTTACCCTACTGTTACGGTTTAGTCCAGTAGCTGATATCCTGCATGCCAGGGCGTATTGCATAAGTTTTAAAAAATAAGGGTCAACATTGTAAATATTGAGTCTTTCCATAAACCTAATGTATTTGTCAATGTAAATTTCTAAAGTGAAATGCTTATACTTCAGTGACGATAGAACACCTGACTAATGCTAAGTTTACATTAGTGTTTGGGGGCTTTGTGGAGGGCTGCTTACGCCCTCCGCTAAGCCCCACCTACTTCCACATACTTCTGCATGCGTCCTGCGCACCTATCTTTAACCCCTTTTAGACATACTATCCCATTGAGGTGGGCCCGTATGCCCACCAACGGGATAGTACGTCATAGCTGACTATCGCAGCTGACATCCAGCACTATGTACCAGGAGCGGTCATGGACCGCCCCCGGCACATTAACCCCTGGCACACTGCGATCAAATATGATCGCAGTGTTCCGGCGGTATAGGGAAGCATCGCGCAGGGAGGGGGCTCCCTGTGGGCTTCCCTGAGACCCTCGAAGCAACGCGATGTGATCGCGTTGCTCCGAGGGCCTCCTACCTTCTTCTCCCTGCAGGCCCCAGATCCAAAATGACCACGGGACTGCATCCGGGTCCTGCAGGGAGGTGGCTTCACAGCGCCTGCTCGGAGCAGGCAACGGGAAGCCTCCCTGCTGTGCACGTCAGATCGCTGATCTGACATAGTGCGCAGCAAAGTGTCAGATCAGCCATCTGTCACTTTACTGTGATGTCCCCCTGGGGCAAAGTAAAAAAGTTGAAAAAAAAATATTTCCATGTGTACGAAAAAAAAAAAATCCTAACTATATAAAAAAATATATATATTGTTCCAATATTCCAATAAATGCATTCCTTTATCTAAATTAAAAAAACAATAAAAGTACACATATTTAGTATCACCATGTGCATAACGACCCCACCTATAAAATTGTCCCACTAGTTAACCCCTTTAGTGAACACCGTAAAAAAAATTTAAAAAATGAGGCAAAAAACAACGCTTTATTATCATACTGCCAAACAAAAAGTGGAATAGCATGCGATCAAAAAGGCAGATATAAATAACCATGGTACTGGTGAAAAGGCCATCTTGTCCCGCAAAAAACGAGCTGCCATACAGTGTTATCAGTGAAAAAATAAAAAAGTTATAGTCCTCGGAATAAAGCGATGCAAAAATAATTATTTTTTCTATAGATGTTATAGTAAAAAAGCACCAAAACATAAAAATAGATATGAATGAGGTATCGCTGTAATCGTACTGACCCGAAGAATAAAACTGCTTTATCCATTTCACCAATCGCAGAACGGTATAAACGCCACCCCCCCCCCACAAAAAAAAAATTCATAAATAGCTGGTTTTTGGTCATACTGCCTCACAAAAAGCAGAATAAAAAGCGATCAAAAAAGTCACGTGCCCGAAAATGTTACCAATAAAAATGTCAAGTCGTCCCACAAAAAATAAGACCTCACATGACTCTATGGACTAAAATATGGAAAGATTATAGCTCTCAGAATGTGGTAACGCAAAAAAATATTTTTTGCAATAAAAAGCGTCTTTTAGTGTGTGATAGCTGCCAATCATAATAATCCGCTAAAAAAACCCGCTATAAAAGTAAATCAAACACCCTTCATCACCCCCTTAGTTAGGGAAAAATAATAAAATAAAAAAAATGTATTTATTTCCATTTTCCCATTAGGGTTAGGGCTAGGGTTAGGGCTAGGGTTAGGGTTAGAGCTAGGGTTAGGGCCAGGGTTAGGGCTACGGTTAGGGTTGGGGATAGGGTGGGGGCTAGGGTTAGGGTTGGGACTAGGGTTAGGGTTGTGGCTAGGGAGAGGGTTGGGGCTAGGGTTATTGTTTGGATTACATTTACGGTTGGGATTAGGGTTAGAGGTGTGTCAGGGTTAGGGGTGTGGTTAGGGTTAGGGGTGTGTTGGAGTTAGGGGTGTGGTTAGGATTGGGATTAGGGGTGTGTTTGTGTTAGGCTACTTTCACACTAGCGTTGGTACGGGGCCGTTGCCATGCGTCGGTCCAATGTACCGACGCACGTTGTGAAATAAATGAACAACGAGGCAGCGGATACAGTTTTTCAACGCATCCGCTGCCCCATTGTAATGTCCGGGGAGGAGGGGGCAGAGTTTCGGCCACGCATGCACGGTCGAAAATGGCAGACATGACACACAAAAAAAGTTACATGGAACGTTTTTTGTACCGAGGGTCTGCCTAAACACGACGCATCTGTCGCACGACGGATGCGACGTTTGGCCATACGTCGCAATGCATCGCTAATGCAAGTCTATGGAGAAAAACGCATCATGCAGGCAACTTTGCAGGATGCGTTTTTTCTCCAAAACTACGCATTGCGACGGCCGTCACACGACGCTAGTGTGAAAGTAGCCTTAGGGTTTCAGTTAGAATTTGGGGTTTCCACTGTTTAGGCACATCAGGGTTCTCCAAACGCAACATGGCGTCCGATCTCAATTCCAGCCAATTCTGCGTTGAAAAAGTAAAACAGTGCTCCTTCCCTTCCGAGCTCTCCCGTACGCCCAAACAAGCGTTTACCCCAACATATGGGGTATCAGCGTACTCAGGACAAATTGGACAACAACTATTGGGATCCATTTTCTCTTGTTAGACTTGACAAAATAAAAATTTGGGGGGCTAAAAAAACATTTTTGTGGGACAAAAATTATTTTTTATTTTCACAGCTCTGCGTTATAAACTGTAGTAAAATACTTGGGGGTTCAAAGTTCTCACAACACATCTAGATAAGTTCCTTTGGGGGTCTAGGTTCCAATATGGGGTCACTTGTGGGGGGTTTCTACTGTTTAGGTACATCAGGGGCTCTGCAAATGCAATGTGACGCCTGCAGACCAATCCATCTAAGTCTGCATTCCAAATGGTGCTCCTTCCCTTCCGAGCTCTGCCATGTGCCCAAACGGTGGTTCCCACCCCCCACCCCCCACATATGGGGTATCAGCGTACTCAGGACAAATTGAACAACAACTTTTGGGGACCAATTTCTCCTGTTACCCTTGGGAAAACACAAAACTGGGTTTTAAAGATAATTTTTGTGGAAAAGAAAAAGATTTTTTATTTTCACGGCTCTGCGTTATAAACTGTAGTGAAACACTTGTGGGTTCAAAGCTCTCACAACACATCTAGATAAGATCCTTAGGGGGTCTACTTTCCAAAATGGTGTTACTTGTGGGGGTTTCAATGTTTAGGGGCTCCCCAACGCAACATGGCATCCCATCTCAATTCCAGCCAATTTTGCATTGAAAAGTCAAACAGCGCTCCATCCCTTCTGAGCTCTGCCATGCACCCAAACAGTGGTTTACCCCCACATATGGAGTATCAGCGTACTCAGTACAAATTGCACAACAAGGTTTGGGGTACAATTTCTTCTGGTAACCTTGGGAAAATAAAAAATTGGGGGTGAAAAGTTCATTTTTGTGAAAAAATATTAATTTTTATTTTTACAGCTCTACAATATAAACTTCTGTGAAGCACTTGGTGGGTCAAAGTGCTCACCACACATCTAGATAAGTTCCTTAGGAGTTTCAATGTTTAGGCACATTAGTTGCTCTCCAAACGCAACATGGCGTCCCATCTCATTTCCAGCCAATTTTGCATTGAAAAGTCAAATGACGCTCCTTCCCTTCCGAGCTTTGCCATGCACCCAAACAGTGGTTTAACCCCACATATGGGGTATCCGGGTACACAGGACAAATTGTACAATATTTGGGGTCCATTTTCTCCTGTTACCCTTGGTAAAATAAAACAAATTGAAGCTGAAATAAATTTTTTGTGAAAAAAAATTAAATGTTCATTTTTTTTAAACATTCCAAAAATTCCTGTGAAACACCTGAAGGGTTAATACACTTCTTGAATGTGGTTTTGAGCACCTTGAGGGGTGCAGTTTTTAGAATGGTGTCACACTTGGGTATTTTCTATCATATAGACCCCTCAAAATGACTTCAAATGTGACGTGGTCCCTAAACAAAAATGGTGTTGTAAAAATGAGAAATTGCTGGTCAACTTTTAACCCTTATAACTCCTTAACAAAAAAAATTTTGTTTCCAAAATTGTGCTGATGTAAAGTAGACATGTTCCAATAAATACATTTCTCTATGTGATTAAAAAAAACAATAAAAGTACACAAATTTAGTATCGCCGCGTCTGTAACGACCCGACATATAAAACTGTCCCACTAGTTAACCTCTTCAGTGAACACCATAAAAAAAACTAGACAAAAAACAATGCTTTATCATCATACCGCCGTATGAAAAGTGAGACTCCCTTCTTCCGCTTTTCATATGTATTTGCGTCTTTCTATCACTTGAAGAATACTGGCAGAACAGGGGACATACACAATAGAAAGGGGAATATATATGCCAGGATGGATACAGAATGAGAGACATACACTAATGGCTGAAAGTGTTGTCACCTTTGAAATTGTTCCAGAAAATGAAGTATTTCTTCCAGAAAATTATTGCAATTACACATGTTTTGTTATACACGTTTATTTCCTTTGTGTGTATTGGAAGAATCCCCAAAAAAGAGAAAAAAAGACAAATTGGAAATAATTTCACACAAATCCCCCAAAATTGGGCAGGACAAAATTGTTGGCACCCACAACTTAATGTTTAGTTGCAGTTCCTTTGGAATAAATAACTGCAATCAATTGCTTCCTATATCCATCAACAAGCTTCTTACACCTCTCAACTGGAATTTTTGGCTACTCTTCTTTTGCAAACTGCTCCAGACCTCATTTGAAGGGCCCCTGGAAAGGAGACATTACTACATAATAGGGAGGCGGTCAACACATATGTAGGGTTTAGAATGCCACAAGGGCCCATATATCTAACCAACATGCGGGGAGGGGGGCCCAGGTCCAAATTTTGCACTGGGGCCCATCGGACTCTAGTTATGCCACTGGGAGGAGGGGGCTTTATTCAGAGAGGCAACGTGGGGGAGATATAGAAAGATATAGTTTGGCTGAATATCTTGCAGAGAGAGGCGGTGTGGGGGTGGGATAATATGGAGAGGGGCAAAGTGGGGGTCTTTAAAGAGAAGGGCAGAGTGGGGCGGCATTATAGAGAAGGGCAGAGTGGTGGGACATTATAGAGAGGAGCAATGTTAAGGGGATATGGAGAAGTGTGGGAGGAATATTATCAAGACAATGTGTGGAGGAATACTATGGAGAGGGGCAGTGTGTGGGGGATATTATACAGAGAGACATTGTGGAGGAATATTATGGAGAAGGGCAATGTGGAGGGACATTATGGAGAGAGGCAGTGTGGGGGGAACATTATGGAGAGGGGCAGTGTGGTGGAAGCATTAAGTAGGGGACAGTGTGAGAGGGTATTTTGTGCAGGAAGCACAGTGATGGGCAATTATTTATTTAGTGGCACAGCATAGGAGATATTTTTATTTATGCGGCAGCATAATTATACTTTTATTTTTAAGAGCACCTTGTTGAGAAGTGCTGCTGAAGATGGAGAAGAGGCAAGCTCTGGGTGTAAAATCTCATTATGGTGTCTGAACAACATAGTGACAAATAGGATGGGAATGACTCCAATCAGAGAAGATGTCACTTACAGTATAATGTATCTGGGTATAAATGTTTATTTGTGATACTGAATTCATCTAATCAGTACTGTAGTTAATTTATGGTTCACAGTGTGATGATGGCTATTAACAAATTCCAGTATCTCCTTACCATTATTAAGAACATACTGGGATTTGTTGAATCATGCAATGCAATTACTATAGGGTTCATCTGTCATTACAACTGATTGTTGTTTTATGCTTGATGCCTATACATGTACTGAAAGTGGTTCTAGAGCTGTATTCATGCATTGACATTGTTTCTGGTGCTGCATTCATGTACTGATGGTGGTTCT
The DNA here is from genome assembly GCF_032444005.1 of Ranitomeya imitator. Taxonomy (NCBI): domain Eukaryota; kingdom Metazoa; phylum Chordata; class Amphibia; order Anura; family Dendrobatidae; genus Ranitomeya; species Ranitomeya imitator. The sequence continues at coordinate 226,443,572 of NC_091282.1, forward strand.
GGTACTGCATTCATGTACTGATGGTTGTTCTGGCACTGCATTCAAGTACTGATGGTGTTCTGGTGCTGCATTCATGAACTGGCAGTCTTTCTAGTGCAGCATTCATGTACTGATGGTTGTTCTGGCATTGTGTCAAGTACTGATGGTGGTTCTTGCACTGCATTCATGTATTGAGAGTGGTTCTGTTGCTGCATTTACGTGCTGATGGTGGTTATCTTGCTGCATTCATGTGCTGATAGTGGTTCTGACACTGTATTTGTGTACTGAGGTGTTTCCTAGCACTGCATTCCTGTACTGACAGAGGTTCTGGCACTGCAATCCTGCACTGACAGTGGTTCTAGCACTGCATTAATGTATTAAAGGTGGTTCTGCTGCTGCATTCATGCACTGATGGTGGTTCTGACTTGGTCACGTGTAGCAATCCATAACATGCTTCATGGCTATGTTAAAAATTCAAAATCCTCAAAAGTTAGAGATTTGAGAATAAGGGTATGTTCACACGTTCAGGATTTCCATCCTTTTTTTTTCCTGACTGTTTTTTAAAAAACTGCAGCTCTTGGCAGAAAACGCAGGTCCTTTTTTTGGTCCTTTTTTGGTCCGTTTTTGATGCGTTTTTTGATGCGTTTTTTGATGCGTTTTTTTGATGCAGTTTTCTAGCCAGAGTCTGTGTGTTTTCTTGGAATTTTTTTAGGGTTAAAATGGCTGAAAATACCCTAACCCTACCCCTAACCCTACCACTAACCCTACCCCTAACCCTACCCCTAACCCTAACCCTACCCCTAACCCTACCCCTAACCCTACCCCTAACCCTAACCCTACCCCTAACCCTAACCCTACCCCTAACCCTAACCCTACCCCTAACCCTACCCCTACCCCTATTCTAACCTTAGTGAAAAAAAAAAAAAAAAAAATTCTTTATTTTTTTTATTGTCCCTACCTATGGGGGTGACAAAGAGGGGGGGGTGTCATTTACTATTTTTTTATTTTGATCACTGAGATAGGTTATATCTCAGTGATCAAAATGCACTTTGGAACGAATCTGCCGGCCGGCAGATTCGGCGGGCGCACTGCGCATGCGCCCGCCATTTTGCAAGATGGCGGCGCCCAGGGAGAAGACGGCTGGACGGACACCGGGACGCCGGGTGAGTATAAGGGGGGGAGATTAGGGCACGGGGGGGGCATCGGAGCACTGGGGGGGGGCATCGGAGCACTGGGGGGGGGCATCGGAGCACGGGGGGGCGGGATCGGAACACGGGGGGGGCAGCCACACTCCGCCCACGCACTTCCGCCCGCTCCCCGCACTTCCTGCTGCAGCGGTTCTGCACATCAAACCGCAGTAAAACCCGCAGATATATTTTTGATCTGCGGGTTTTACTGCGGTTTGGACCTCACAATGGAGGTCTATGGGTGCAGAACCGCTGCGGCTCCGGAAAAAGAATTGACATGCTCCTTCTTTTTTCCGGGAGCTATTCAGCGCGTCTTTTTTTTTACAATTTCCGGACCATGTGCACAGTGTGTCCTGTTTTCCATAGGGTACAGTGTACTGTACCCTGCATGGAAAACAGCTGCGGAACCGCAGCGGCAAAACCGCCGCGGTTCCGCGGTAAAAAACGCACTGTGTGAACATGGCCTTAAGGTTTGGTGAGTTTCTGCTTCAAAAACTCAGTTTAAATTAGCGTGTGTTCACACATGTTATTTTGAGCAGAAACTCTCCAAATCCTCCTCGATTACTCAAAATTTGGGTCTGCTGCTTAACTAATGTACGGATGGTGTTTCTGGTGATGTATTCATGTAAGTACCCCTTTATGATCTTGGACATATAGGTACTTCCAAGGTCGTCTCTATGGATTCGATGCAGGCTTTGGCGCTGAGTTCGCATCTTTCCCTGGACATGTCAGCTGGTCTGATCAGCTATTATGGGCATCTAACAGCCGCAGGTGGATCAGCCATCCATTCGTGACTGTTAACAAGTTAAATGCCGCTGTCAATCTCTGACAGCAGCATTTAACTTCTGAGAGCCAGAAGTGTGTCATAAGACACACCCATCGGCACCCATATCATGTGATCTCGGGCCGCCGATGGGTTGTCATGACAGCCGGTGTTCTGGAGATTCCCCCCCAGGACTGTTGTTGTAAATCCCATATGATCTCCTATCTTGAGGCTGGTGGTCAAAGGAGTGTTGCATAGTTTGGTCGGAGAAGAAATTTGTGAGAGTAGATTATATGGGGTAATTCAACTTTATCTTCACAGAACATGTGGTACATGCATCAGCTGCTTAATACAGTATAAAAGGAAGTCTGAAAGGACATTTTGCGAGAGAGAAAATGAAACAAAAGTACAAGTATATGCATTACAACATCGCCATCTACTGTCAGAAAAGCGTAAACTCCTCCTGCACACAAATAAGTCTGTATCCGTTGCATATTTGCCAACAAGGAGATTATGATTTACTAGATGGTGGCCCGATTCTAACGCATCAGGTATTCTAGAATATGTATGTAGTTTATTTATGAAGTTTACAGAATAATGCAATTTATACACAGGATTCGGCCGGCCGGGCGCGACCAATTAGTGAAGCGTGGTTCAAATTCCGCGCCAATTCGTGGCCTGACTGCACCTGTCGCTGATTGTTCGCGGCCGGCCGGGCGTGATCAATCAGTGAAGCCAGGGCCGGCTCCAGGTTTTTGAGGGCCCCGGGTGAAAGAGTCTCAGGGGGCCCCCCTCTTTAACACATACCACGATTCATGATGCACAGATACAGCAGAGAAATATACCACAGCCCTCGTAGCATATAACACAGCCCTCGTAGCATATAACACAGCCCACGTAGCATATAGCACAGCCACGTAGCATATAGCACAGGCCATGTAGTATATAGCACAGGCCACGTAGTATATAACACAGCCCACGTAGCATATAGCACAGCCCACGTAGCATATAGCACAGCCACGTAGCATATAACACAGCCATGTAGTATATTGCCCAGCCATGTATATTGCACAGCTACATAGTACATAGCACAGCCCACGTAGTATATAACACAGCCACATAGTATATAGCACAGCTCAAGTAGTATATAGCACAACTCACACAGTATATAGCACAGCCACGTAGTATATTGCCCAGCCACACAATATATTGCACAGCTACGTAGTATATAGCACAGCTCACGTAGTATATCGCACGCTCACGTAGTATATAGCACAGCTCATGCAGTATATAGCATAGCCACATAGTATATTGCCCAGCCATGTAATATATTGCATAGCCCACGTAGTATATAGCACAGAGAAGCAGTATATAACACAGTTCATGCAGTATACAACACAGCCCACATAGTATATAGCACAGCGATGTAGTATATAGCACAGCCCACGTAGTATATAGCACAGAGACGTAGTATATAACTCAGCCCACGCAGTATATAACACAGCCCACGTAGTATATAACACAGCCCACGTAGTATATAGCAATGTGGGCATCATATCCCTGTTTAAAAAAAGAATTAAAATAAAAAATATTTATATACTCACCTTCCGTCGGCCCCCGGATCCAGGCGAGGCATTTAGCGATGCTCCTCGCGACGCTCCGGTCCCAAGAATGAATTGCAGTCTTGCGAGATGATGACGTAGCGGTCTCGCGAGACCGCTACGTCATCATCTCGCGAGACCGCAATGCATGGCCCGGAGCGTCGCGAGGAGCGGGAAAGGCACCGGAAGGTGAGTATATAATGATTTTTAATTTTTTTAATTATTTTTAACATTAGATCTTTTTACTATTGATGCTGCATAGGCAGCATCAATAGTAAAAAGTTGTTCACACAGGGTTAATAGCAGCGTTAATGGACTGCGTTGCACCGCGGCATAACGCGGTGTAACGCAGCCATTAACCCTGTGTGAGTGCTGACTGGAGGGGAGCATGGAGGGGGCACTGACAGAGAGTAGGAAGGCGCGAATTCACCAATCAGCGACGTGGGATTTCCGTGACAGACAGACAGACAAACAGACGGAAGTGCCCCTTAGACGAATATATATATACTAGATTGTGGCCCGATTCTAACGCATCGGGTATTCTAGAATATGCATGTCCCTGTAATATATGGACAATGATGATTCCAGAATTCGCGGCAGACTGTGCCCGTCGCTGATTGGTCAAGGCAACCATTATGACATCATCGTCGCCATGGCAACCATTATGACATCATCGTTGCTGTGCCCGTTGCTGATTGGTCGAGGCCTGGCGGCCTCGACCAATCAGACGCGGGATGTCTACGTCCTTTATGACATCATCGTCGCTGTGCCGATCTCTGATTGGTCGAGTCCTGGTGGCCTCGACCAATCAGAGAGCCGGGATTTCCAGGACAGACAGACAGACAGACAGACAGACGGAAAAACCCTTAGGCAATTATATATATAGATATATATATATATATATATATACTAGCTGAAGAGCCCGGCGTTGCCTGGGCATAGTAAATATCTGTGGTTAGTTATAGCACCTCACTTCTCTTATTTTCCCATCACGCCTCTCATTTTCCCCATCACATCTTTCATTTTCTCCCTCACACCTCTCATTTTCTCCCTCACACCTCTCATTTTCCCTCTCACACCTCTTATTTTCCTCCTCACATCTCTCATTCCCCCCTAACACTTGTCATTTCGACCTCACAGCTGTCATTTTCCGATCACTCCACTATTTTCTCTCACTCCTCTCATTTTGCACTCACACCTTTTCATTTTCACCTCACACCTCTCATTTTCACCTCAGTATATACAGTACAGACCAAAAGTTTGGACACACCTTCTCATTTAAAGATTTTTCTGTATTTTCATGACTATGATAATTGTAAATTCACACTGAAGGCATCAAAACTATGAATTAACAGATGTGGAATTATATACTTAACAAAAGAGTGTGAAACAACTGAAAATATGTCTTATATTCTAGGTTCTTCAAAGTAGCCACCTTTTGCTTTGATGACTGCTTTGCACACTCTTAGCATTGTCTTGACGAGCTTCAAGAGGTAGTCACCGGGAATGGTTTTCACTTCACAGGTATGCCCTCTCAGGTTTGATAAGTGGGATTTCTTGCCTTATAAATGGAGTTGGGACCATCAGTTGTGTTGAGCAGAAGTCTGGTGGATACACAGCTGATAGTCCTACTGAATAGAGTGTTACAATTTGTATTATGGCAAGAAAAAAGCAGCTAAGTTAAGAAAAACGAGTGGCCATCATTACTTTATGAAATGTAGGTCAGTCAGTCCGAAAAATTGGGAAAACTTTGAAAGTGTCCCCAAGTGCAGTTGCAAAAACCATCAAGCACTACAAAGAAACTGGCTCACATGAGGACCGCCCCAGGAAAGGAAGACCAAGAGTCACCTCTGCTTCTGAGGATAAGTTTATCCGAGTCACCAGCCTCAGAAATCGCAGGTTAACAGCAGCCCAGATTAGAGACAAGGTCAATGCCACACAGAGTTCTAGCAGCAGACACATCTCTACAATAACTGTTAAAGGGAACCTGTCACCTGAATTTGGCGGGACTGGTTTTGGGTCATATGGGCGGAGTTTTCGGGTGTTTGATTCACCCTTTCCTTACCCGCTGGCTGCATGCTGGCTGCAATATTGGATTGAAGTTCATTCTCTGTCCTCCATAGTACACGCCTGCACAAGGAAAGATTGCTTTGCGCAGGCGTGTACTATGGAGGACAGAGAATGAACTTCAATCCAATATTGCAGCCAGCATGCAGCCAGCGGGTAAGGAAAGGGTGAATCAAACACCCGAAAACTCCGCCCATATGACCCAAAACCAGTCCCGCCAAATTCAGGTGACAGAGTCCCTTTAAGAGGAGACTTTGTGCAGCTGGCCTTCATGGTAAAATAGCTGCTAGGAAACCACTGCTAAGGACAGGCAACAAGCAGAAGAGAGTTGTTTGGGCTAAAGAACACAAGGAATGAACATTAGACCAGTGGAAATCTGTGCTTTGGTCTGATGAGTCCAAATTTGAGATCTTTGGTTCCAACCACCGTGTCTTTGTGTGACGCAGAAAAGGTGAACGGATGGACTCTACATGCCTGGTTCCCACCGTGAAGCATGGAGGAGGAGGTGTAATGGTGTGGGGGTGCTTTGCTGTTGGGGATTTATTTAAAATTGAAGGCATACTGAACCAGCATGGCTACCACAGCCTCTTGCAGTGGCATGCTATTCCATCCGGTTTGCGTTTAGCTGGACCATCATTTATTTTTCAACAGGACAATGATCCCAAACACAATTCCAAGCTGTGTAAGGGCTATTTGACCAAGAAAGAGAGTGATGGGGTGCTACGCCAGATGACCTGGCCAGACCGGAACCCAATCGAGATGTTTTGGGGTGAGCTGGACCGCAGAGTGAAGGCAAAAGGGCCAACAAGTGCTAAGCATCTCTGGGAACTCCTTCAAGATTGTTAGAAGACTATTCCCGGTGACTATCTCTTGAAGCTCGTCAAGAGAATGCCAAGAGTGTGCAAAGCAGTCATCAAAGCAAAATGTGGCTACTTTGAATAACCTAGAATATAAGACATATTTTCAGTTGTTTCACACTTTTTTGTCAAGTATATAATTCCACATGTGTTAATTCATAGTTTTGATGCCTTCATTGTGAATTTACAATTTTCATAGTCCTGAAAATACAGAAAAATCTTTAAATGAGAAGGTGTGTCCAAACTTTTGGTCTGTACTGTACATGTTTGTCATCTCCCTTATATATAGTATACACCTGTATGTCATCTCCTGTATATAGTATATACCTGTATGTCATCTCCCCTGTATATAGTATATATCTGTGTGTCATCTCCTCCTGTATATAGTATATACCTGTATGTCATCTCCTCCTATATATAGCATATACCTGTATGTCATCTCCTCCTGTATATAGTATATACCTGTAGCTCATCTGCTCCTGTACATAGTATATACCTGTGTGTCATCTCCTCCTGTATATAGTATATACCTGTACGTCATCTCCTCCTCTATATAGTATATACCTGTATGTCATCTCCTCCTATATATAGCATATACCTGTATGTCATCTCCTCCTGTATATAGTATATACCTGTAGCTCATCTGCTCCTGTACATAGTATATACCTGTGTGTCATCTCCTCCTGTATATAGTATATACCTGTACGTCATCTCCTCCTCTATATAGTATATACCTGTGTGTCATCTCTCCTGTATATAGTATATATCTGTGTGTCATCTCCTCCTGTATATAGTATATACCTGTGTGTCATCTCCCCTGTACATAGTATATATCTGTATGTCATCTCCTCCTGTATTAGACCTCGTTCACACATTATTTGGTCAGTATTTTTACCTCAGTATTTGTAAGCTAAATTGGCAGCCTGATAAATCCCCAGCCAACTGGAAGCCCTTCCCCTGGCAGTATATATTAGCTCACACATACACATACACAGGTCATGTGACTGACAGCTGCCGTATTTCCTATATGGTACAGTTGTTGCTCTTGTAGTTTGTCTGCTTATTATTCAGATTTTTATTTTTGAAGGATACTATCAGACTTGTGTGTGTTTTAGGGCAAGTTTCGTGTGTCAAGTTGTGTGTGTTGAGTTGCGTGTGGCGACATGCATGTAGCGACTTTTGTGAGATGAGTTGTGTGGCAACATGCGTGTAGCAACTTTTTATGTGTCGAGTTGCATGTGACAGGTTAGTGTAGCAAGTTGTGTACAACAAGTTTTGCGCATGGCGAGTTTTTGCGCGTGGCGAGTTTTATGTGTGGTGCCTTTTGAGTATGTGCAAGTTTTGTGTGAGGCAACTTTTGCATGTGATGCAACTTTTGTGCATGTGGCAATTTTTCCGCGTGTGCAAGTTTTGCGTGTGGCGAGTTTTCCATGAGGTGAGTTTTGCACGTGTGGCGAGTTTTGCGTGAGCCTAGTTTTGCATGTGGCAAGTTTTGCGCGTGGCGAGTTTTGAGCGGTGACTTTTATGTTTCGACTTTTATGTGGCGAGGTTGGTGTATGTGTGGTGAAATGTGTGCTGAGGGTGGTATATGTGTTGAAGCACGTGGTAGTGTGTGGCGCATTTTGTGTGTGTGTTCATATCCCCGTGTGTGGTGAGTATCCCATATCGGGGCCCCACCTTAGCAACTGTACGGTATATACTCTTTGGCACCATCGCTCTCATTCTTTAAGTCCCCCTTGTTCACATCTGGCAGCTGTCAATTTGCCTCCAACACTTTTCCTTTCATTTTTTCCCCATTATGTAGATAGCGGCAAAATTGTTTGGTGAATTGGAAAGCGCGGGGTTAAAATTTCACCTCACAACATAGCCTATGACGCTCTCGGGGTCCAGACGTCTGACTGTGCAAAATTTTGTGGCTGTAGCTGCGACGCCTCCAACACTTTTCCTTTCACTTTTTCCCCATTATGTAGATTGGGGCAAAATTGTTTGGTGAATTGGAAAGCGCGGGGTTAAAATTTCACCTCACAACATAGCTTATGACGCTCTCAGGGTCCAGACGTGTGACTGTGCAAAATTTTGTGGCTGTAGCTGCGATGCCTCCAACACTTTTCCTTTCACTTTTTTCCCCATTATGTACATAGGGGCAAAATTGTTTGGTGCATTGGAACGCGCGGGGTTAAAATTTCGCCTCACAACATAGCGCATGGCGAGTTTTGCGCATGGTGAGTTTTATGTGTGGTGCGTTTTGAGTATGTGCAAGTTTTGTGTGAGGCAACTTTTGCATGTGTTGCAACTTTTGTGCATGTGGCAATTTTTCCACGTGTGCAAGTTTTGCGTGTGGTGAGTTTTCCATGAGGTGAGTTTTGCATGTGTGGCTAGTTTTGCATGAGCCTAGTTTTGCATGTGGCGAGTTTTGCATGTGGTGAGTTTTGCGCGTGGCAAGTTTTGAGCTGTGACTTTGTGTTTCGACTTTTATGTGGCGAGGTTGATGTATGTGTGGTGAAATATGTGCTTAGGGTGGTATATGTGTTCAAGCACGTGGTAGTGTGTGGTGCATTTTGTGTGTGTTCATATCCCCGTGTGTGGTGAGTATCCCATGTCGGGGCCCCACCTTAGCAACTGTATGATATATACTCTTTGGCGCCATCGCTCTCATTCTTTAAGTCCCCTTTGTTCACATCTGGCAGCTTTGCCTCCAACACTTTTCCTTTCACTTTTTCCCCATTATGTAGCTGGGGGCAAAATTATTTGGTGAATTGGAAAGCGCGGGGTTAAAATTTCGCCTCACAACATAGCCTATGACGCTCTCAGGGTCCAGACGTGTGACTGTGCAAAATTTTGTGGCTGTAGCTGCGACGGTGCAGATGCCAATCCCGGACATACACACATACATACATACATACATATACACACACACACACACACACACACATTCAGCTTTATATATTAGATATATGCTACACATAGCAGGGCTGAAGCACTGCTATGTATAGCACAGACGATAGCAGCTTCAAGTTTTCTAAGGGGATTATTGAAGCCAGTAAAAACTAAAAAAAATGTTTGAAAAATATTTAAAAAGTAAAAAAAAATATAAAAGTTCAAATCACCCCTTTGTTCTCCATTCAAAATAAAACAGAAAAAATTACACATATTTGGTATTGTGGTGTTCAGAAATGTCTGATCTATCATAACAATGTAAATTAATTCGATTGGTAAATGGTGTAAAGAGAATTAATGGCAGAATTAAATTTTTTGTTAGCCATGACATTGCAATAAAATGCAATAAAATACAAAACACTGTATTTACCCCAAAATGGTATCAATAAAAATGTCAGCTCCGTGTGCAAAAAATAAGCCCTCAACCAGCCCCAGATCATGAAAAATGAGAGGTTATGATCTCAGAAAATGGTGACTTTTTTTCATACAAATGGAATTTTTTTAAATCACGTATATAGAAAAGAACTTAAACATGTGCGTACTTGTACTGACCTGGAGAATCATAATGGCAGGTCAGTTTTAGCATTTAGTGAACATGGTAAATAAAAAAACAAAAACAAAATCAATTGTGGTTTTGCACTTTTTAGTTTTACAATTTCACCTTACTTGGAATTTTTTCCTAATTTTTCAGTAGCTATATGGCAAATTAATGGTGTCATTCAAAAGTACAACTTGTCCCGCAAATAATAAGTTCTCACATGGTCATAGTGGCGGAAAAATAAAAAAGTTATGGCTCTGAGAAGAAGGGGAGCAAAACACAGGAAATTGCAATAGGTGTGAAGGGGTTAAACCAATACAATTTTGGAGAAAAGTAGTAAGCAACAAAACAAAAAAAAGAACTGTGTGTACAACTTAACATCTGAATTTCCCATTATGGGATATCTGGAGAACACAGTAAGTGAGGATAGACAGACATGGATATTGTGAGAATTATAAATCTAAGGGGACTATATGTAACAATTTGTTAAAGAGAATCTGTCAGCAGGTTTTTGCTATGTATTCTGTCACCAGCTTGATGTAGGGACAGAGACCCTGATTCCAACCGTGTCACTTATTATATTTATTACTTGTTAATTGCAAACCTAGCAGAGCACAGTTGTTGAGCTGTGATAACCTAATCTACACCACAACTTTCGGTGTACACTGTGTACTTGTAAAGCTGAGAGAGGGGTTGGACTAGGATGCACTGAGACTAGCTGTATTGCAGTGATATAATCTCCGGCTGATAAAACACTGATTGTATTGAAGCAATAAAACACATCCCAGTAAGTGACATATTACTGTAAATAGGGTCTCTGCTCCTACATAATGGTGCTCTCAGATTACATAGTTCATTCAGTTTCCCTTTAATTATAAACACTACAAGTACAATAGTTGACCCAATTTTTTGGTTTTGCAAATCTAGCAATATACATAAGCTAAACAAATTTGTTGTTAGATTTTTTTTTAGAGTTGCTTGTCTTGCAGCTGACCTAGTCACATTATCTAACAATGTACACTACGGTTCCAAAGTTTAGGGTCACCCAGACAATTTTTTGTTTTCCATGAAAACTCATACTTTTATTAATCAAATGAGTTGCCAAATGAATTGAAAATCTAGTCCAGACATTGACAAGGTTCGAAAAAAAGATTTTTATTTGAAATAATAATTTTCTCATTCAAACTTTGCGTTTGTCAAAGAATGCTCCTTTTGCAGCAATTATACCTTGTGGGAATAAAAGGACTAGAAATAGGAAAAACCCAATGTGGCTAAACAAAGAAGTAAGACAGGCAATTAACAGTAAAAAGAAAGCATTTGCACTACTAAAGCAGGATGGCACCATTGAAGCTCTAAAAAACTATAGGGAGAAAAATACTTTATCTAAAAAACTAATTAAAGCTGCCAAAAAGGAAACAGAGAAGCACATTGCTAAGGAGAGTAAAACTAATCCCAAACTGTTCTTCAACTATATCAATAGTAAAAGAATAAAAACTGAAAATGTAGGCCCCTTAAAAAATAGTGAGGAAAGAATGGTTGTAGATGACGAGGAAAAAGCTAACATATTAAACACCTTCTTCTCCACGGTATTCACGGTGGAAAATGAAATGCTAGGTGAAATCCCAAGAAACAATGAAAACCCTATATTAAGGGTCACCAATCTAACCCAAGAAGAGGTGCGAAATCGGCTAAATAAGATTAAAATAGATAAATCTCCGGGTCCGGATGGCATACACCCACGAGTACTAAGAGAACTAAGTAATGTAATAGATAAACCATTATTTCTTATTTTTAGTGACTCTATAGCGACAGGGTCTGTTCCGCAGGACTGGCGCATAGCAAATGTGGTGCCAATATTCAAAAAGGGCTCTAAAAGTGAACCTGGAAATTATAGGCCAGTAAGTCTAACCTCTATTGTTGGTAAAATATTTGAAGGGTTTCTGAGGGATGTTATTCTGGATTATCTCAATGAGAATAACTGTTTAACTCCATATCAGCATGGGTTTATGAGAAATCGCTCCTGTCAAACCAATCTAATCAGTTTTTATGAAGAGGTAAGCTATAGGCTGGACCACGGTGAGTCATTGGACGTGGTATATCTCGATTTTTCCAAAGCGTTTGATACCGTGCCGCACAAGAGGTTGGTACACAAAATGAGAATGCTTGGTCTGGGGGAAAATGTGTGTAAATGGGTTAGTAACTGGCTTAGTGATAGAAAGCAGAGGGTGGTTATAAATGGTATAGTCTCTAACTGGGTCGCTGTGACCAGTGGGGTACCGCAGGGGTCGGTATTGGGACCTGTTCTCTTCAACATATTCATTAATGATCTGGTAGAAGGTTTACACAGTAAAATATCGATATTTGCAGATGATACAAAACTATGTAAAGCAGTTAATACAAGAGAAGATAGTATTCTGCTACAGATGGATCTGGATAAGTTGGAAACTTGGGCTGAAAGGTGGCAGATGAGGTTTAACAATGATAAATGTAAGGTTATACACATGGGAAGAAGGAATCAATGTCACCATTACACACTGAATGGGAAACCACTGGGTAAATCTGACAGGGAGAAGGACTTGGGGATCCTAGTTAATGATAAACTTACCTGGAGCAGCCAGTGCCAGGCAGCAGCTGCCAAGGCAAACAGGATCATGGGGTGCATTAAAAGAGGTCTGGATACACATGATGAGAGCATTATACTGCCTCTGTACAAATCCCTAGTTAGACCGCACATGGAGTACTGTGTCCAGTTTTGGGCACCGGTGCTCAGAAAGGATATAATGGAACTAGAGAGAGTACAAAGGAGGGCAACAAAATTAATAAAGGGGATGGGAGAACTACAATACCCAGATAGATTAGCAAAATTAGGATTATTTAGTCTAGAAAAAAGACGACTGAGGGGCGATCTAATAACCATGTATAAGTATATAAGGGGACAATACAAATATCTCGCTGAGGATCTGTTTATACCAAGGAAGGTGACGGGCACAAGGGGGCATTCTTTGCGTCTGGAGGAGAGAAGGTTTTTCCACCAACATAGAAGAGGATTCTTTACTGTTAGGGCAGTGAGAATCTGGAATTGCTTGCCTGAGGAGGTGGTGATGGCGAACTCAGTCGGGGGGTTCAAGAGAGGCCTGGATGTCTTCCTGGAGCAGAACAATATTGTATCATACAATTAGGTTCTGTAGAAGGACGTAGATCTGGGGATTTATTATGATGGAATATAGGCTGAACTGGATGGACAAATGTCTTTTTTCGGCCTTACTAACTATGTTACTATGTTACTATGTTACTAATTACAGCATTGCAGACCTTTGGAATTCTAGCAGTTAATTTGCTGAGGTAATCTGGACAAATTTCACCCCAGAATCCCCTCCCTAAGTTGGTTTGGCTTGATGGGCACTTTTTACTATCATACGGTCAAGCTGCTCCCACAACAGCTCAATGGGGTTGAGATCTGGTGACTGCGCTGGCCACTCCATTACAGATAGAATACCAGCTGCCTGCTTCTTCCCTAAATAGTTCTTGCATAATTTGGAGGTGTGCTTTGGGTCATTGTCCTGTTGTAGGATGAAATTGGATCCAATCAAGCGCTGTCCACAGGGTATGGCATGGCGTTGCAAAATTGAGTGATAGCCTTCCTTTTCAAAATCCCTTTTACTTTGTACAAATCTCCCACTGTACCAGCACCAAAGCAACCCCAGACCATCACATTACCTCCACCATGCTTGACAGATGGCATCAGACACTCTTCCAGCATCTTTTCAGTTGTTCTGCATCTCACAAATGTTCTTCTGTGTGATCCAAATAACTCAAACTTGGATTCTTCTGTCCATAACACTTTTTTCCAATCTTCCTCTGTCTAATGTCTGTGTTCTTTTGAGCATATTATTTTTTTCCTTTTATTAGCCACTCTCAGATATGGCTTTTTCTTTGCCACTCTGCCCTGAAGGCCAGCATCCTGGAGTCGCCTCTTCACTGTAGACGTAGACAGTGGCGTTTTGCTCAGTTGTGCAACGGGGCCTCCCACTTCTCTTTCTACTCTGGTTAGAGCTCTCCCCTGAAGGCAATTTCTGGCATGGAATAGCCTTCATTTCTAAGAACAAGAATAGACTGTCAAGTTCTTTTTTCTGGCCATTTTGAGAGTTTAATGGAACCAACAAACGTAATGCTCCAGATTCTCAGCTAGCTCAAAGGAAGGTCAGGTTTATAGGTTCTCTAATCGGCCAAACTGTTTTCAGCTGTGCTAACATACTGGCACAAGGGTTTTCAAGGGTATTCTAACCATCCATTAGCCTTCTTACACAGTTAGCAAACACAAAGTACCATAAGAACACTGGAGTGATGGTTGTTGGAAATGGGCCTCTATACACCTATGAAGATATTGTATTACAAACCAGATGTTTGCAGCTAGAATAGTCATTTACCGCATTAACAATGTATAGAGTGTATTTCTGAATCGTTTAATGTTAGCTTCATTGGAAAAAACTGTGCTTTTCTTTCAAAAATAAGGAAATTTCTAAGTGACCCTAAACTTTGGAACGGTAGTGTAACTCGTATATTTGTAATTTTATCAGTCAAAACGGTGGAGTAGCAAGTACTGTATTTATGGGGCCTAATTCTTGATACAGGTATTATTTAATAACTACTACAAGAGGACCAAATATTACAATGCAGTTATTGAATATTATCTCTATATGTTTACAATAGACAATAGCAAGACACACCATACAAAGACTAATATTTCCAGTGATACAATTGTACAAGTGTTACCAAAACGTCAAGGTGAACACCGTTACCACTGCATTGTGACTAAATAATGTGTCCATAGTGTTACTGTATAAGAAACACTACATAAATTCTACACAAATCAACATGGGATTTCTGCGGACTGTGTAACACAGCACAATACGGTTGTAACCAGTGACAGCTGACAATATGATTAAAGTTATTCACTTTTCTAGAGTTATCCATCTTGCCCAAGCCGTTGTAACATTTTCTCCCAGGTGTGACTTATGTCTGCAGAGTTTGCTGCTTAGGCTACTTTCACACTGGCGTTTTTTTTTAATACATCGCAATGCGTCGTTTAGGGGAAAAAACTCATCCTGCAAAGTTGTTTGCAGGATGCATTTTTGCCCCATAGAGTTACATTACCGACGCATTGCGACGTATTGACACACGTCGCAACCGTCTTGCGACGGTTGCGCCGTGTTGTGGCGGACCGCCGGGAGCAAAAAACGTTAAATGTAACGTTTTTTTGCAGCCGACGGACAGCTTTTTCCGACCACGCATGCGCGGCCGGAACTCCGCCCCCACCTCCTCGCACCTCACAATGGGGCAGCGGATGCACCGGAGAAATGCATCCGCTGCCTCCGTTGTGCGGCACAACAAACGCTAGAGTCGGAATCTCAGCCCGACGCAATGCGATGGGCCGAATCCGACGCTAGTGTGAAAGTAGCCTTAGATATTTCAGGACCTTACTATTCCAACACCTTCCCTACCTTATCATAACATACCATATATAAACTTCCCCTGCTTGATGCTACCCCCAATTCCACAAGTCTTTGCTTGTTACACCACCATGTATCCTATTAGTATATCTGCTTGGTTGTGCCAAATACTGTAATTATGAAATAATGCATGACTATATTTACCCTCACAAAATAGTGCAAACATATTGTGACTAGGAAAGCAATAATGTACGATGGATAATGCACCTAAAATTAAAAGTGCCAGCCTGTGTCCCACACAGTAACAGTGCCCCTTTTAGATCCCTCACAGCAATACTACACAATTAGAACACCTACCCTTTTGACCCCTTTATGCCCCCTAAACATAATAATGCAGTCTTCTCCCTCAACACAGTGATAATAACCCTCCTTGTGACCGCAACACAGTAGGTGTCCAACTTTGTGCCCCTGCAAAGTAAAAATGCCCCCACTGAGCCCCTGCTCACAGTGGTGTTTATAAAGAATAAAACTGAATCCTTAGAATAGTAGAGAATGAAAGCCTTTATATCAAACACTTGGAAACCATACCTTTCTCCTTCTTGTAATGATGACATCAGAAGAGTGAATGTGACCTTACATTACAAATGTTCACCATAAAGTTCCATTGTTTACCAGTAGATGGCGCCTTAATTGTCATGAAAGATTATAAATTGCTATCGAGCAAGCTAATGCATGACAGCGAGACTTTTTAAAGAAAATTAATATGTAAAAAAGTTCCACATGATTTTATTGTATTTTTTTAGTCTTCACCAATTTGCTGATTTCTAGAGTCTTATACGGCCTTCCTCATAATGGTACATTATTTTTTACTCATGCACATCATACTAATTTATTTTAGTTCTACCATCCTCTGTTGTTCTTTTGATGTCCTCTTGGAGCAACTGAGTAATGTGGCCAGAGCCTGTGGTCTTGCAAAAATAAGCTCAATACCCTCACATCTAGGGGCGTAACGACCCCGTCCAGATGCTTGTGGGAGGGGCCTCCAGGATGACGCTGCACGTCATGATAGTAGTGAAAGGTTAGAATAATAATTTGTTTCTTTTTAAAACATGCTGAAGAATGAAGAACATTATTGTTGGAAGGAGCCCAAGATGGGAAACATTGTACTATGAAGGGGCCCAGGAAGGAGGACATTATACTAGGAAGGGGCCTAGGATGAGGAACATTATACCAGGAAGGGGCCCAGGAAGGAGGACATTATACTAGGAAGGGGCCTAGGATGGGGTACATTGTTATAGGATGAGGGGCATTAGTACATGAAGAGGTCCAGGATAAAGGACATTAATTCAATAAGGGACCAGGAGGGGTCAGGACAGGGCATTATTACTGTAAGGGGTCAGGAAGGGGAACATTATTACATTGTGGGGGCAAATACGCATGGTTTTATAAGTTATAGAATGCTACAAGGACCCATACATCTGACCAAAATGCAGGTAGGAGCCCAGGTCCAAATTTTGCACCAGGGCCCATCAGAATCTAGTTACCCCACTAATTACATCCTTTTACAGCATGGGTTAAGTTGGTTATTGTCACTTAAACAGCC
This sequence comes from Ranitomeya imitator, assembly GCF_032444005.1. NCBI lineage: Eukaryota > Metazoa > Chordata > Amphibia > Anura > Dendrobatidae > Ranitomeya > Ranitomeya imitator. Next base: position 226,460,554 of record NC_091282.1, read on the forward strand.
ATGTTACTGTAGGAGGGTGGTGCTGTTATGAACAGTAAGGAACACACTGTTACTTTAAGAGACTGCACCCCCTTGTCTGGCGTGATGGAATGTTCTGCTTCTCCCCTGCAATAGACTGTATGAATGGACTGGACTGTGCAGATGGCAGGAGTGGAGCCTGAACTGTGTGTGTGAGCGGAGGCGGCTGCAGAGAGAACTTTGTGCTGATAGCTGCAAGAGATGAGAACTGTGTCCTGGTATAGCTGCAAGAGAGGACCCCCAGCGTGTAACGGAGTGGACTTGTGAGATTTGACAGACGTTTCTGGGTGCAGCGAAGGTGGCTGTCCTGTGTTAGTTCGAGGAGCCACAAAGATACTGAGAAAGGGATTTATAGTTTCCAGGGGCACCTCCAGGACACAGAAGCAAGGAGAAGACCACGTTTCACGGAGCTGGCAGAGAGCCGTGTGCCCCACTGTACTAGACTGCTGGGGGCCCCCCGGGACTGGATCTAAGTCCCCAACATCACCGTGAGTTTGTTCCTGTTATGTGCACATGTCAGGGCCTAGTGTATGCTTCAATACTCAGAACACGGCAGCCGTGTGGCCTGCTTAGTAAAGGCCAGGGAGGTTATACGTAGAGTAGCATAATTCTTTGCTTATTGTTTATATTTACTTGTGTAACATATATTGAGTCTGTAACAGTTGGAGCACCATGCTGTTTTACGGACAAGCTAAAGAATATAACTCTTGTAAATTATCTTTTGCCATTGCATACCCCTGTTTGCATCTTCCTCATCCACTTCATTCCTTGCCTTCCAATAAATCTACCCTTTGTTGTTTGCACCTCATCTTCCTGCACCATGGTGGTCCCCGGCCATCACTTCATTACACTTAACGTTTGCAACACTCAGATAGGGGACAGATCCTTAGCAGTTTAGTACATACGAGATGGAACGAGATGCACAGGGGATCTCATCTGTCTGTGTCCACCTCTGGCCTGCACCATGCCTCCCAGTTTCCAACCCTCCATTAATCCTCAGTAGGCAAACTTATTCTTCTAGCCTCCTGTCCACCATCATTCCTGGTGTGCAAGCCAGCACCAGCTGGCCTCACTCCTATCTCACAGGCCTACTACAGCTCCAATGGACCATCTACTTTGCCTCCTATAAGAGCCCAAAACTCTCTCCTTTATCTTTTCTTGACTGCTCCTCTGAATAGCTTTGTGTCATAGTGTGATGGTGCAGAACATTGGCACCACCATGCACATCTCCAGACATGTCTGCTCTCCCAGTTTTTAGTCACCCTCATCCTGTCTCCCTTTTTGTTTCTGGAGTCCCACAGTTATAATAAAAATAATAATTAAAGTAAGTCCGCTGTGGTCATAGTACAGGGAGAAACCTTCAATGTTGCAGAACTGGGTAACTTTCTAGATGTGAGTAGTGGTGAGAGTGACATACCCTGCACTACACTTTGTGAGTATGGGTACAGGACATGGGCATGTTACACTGGACACTGTTACACTGAGAGTGGAGGAGGAAGTGTCCAGCATGCTTTGTAAAACTTCTATTTTATTATGTTTTCTTAAAAAATCAATTCCTCCTGCAATGTTTATTTCATCAATGTATAAATATGTTTAGAATGTAATTGGTCTTAACATTTTACAGTAAATGACTCCAGTGTAGGAGATTCTTTTGTGGTATTTCCGGATGAAGGAGTTCTTTGAAACACGTTGAATAAAGACTACTTTTAATAATACCTTTGGACTACATGATTCAGCAACGCAGAATTTGACCACGTTCTCCTACATTGTATTCTGAACGGCCGGTCCCTCGTGGATCCGCAGATCTGAGGCAGCGAATCTCTCCAATGCTTGTCTTAAGGTACCTTCACACATAACGATATTGTTAACTATATCGTTGCTTTTTGTGACGTAGCAATGATATCGTTAATGAAATCGTTATGTGTGACAGCGACCAACGATCAGGCCCCTGCTGGGAGATCGTTGGTCGCTGAACAAAGTCCAGAACTTTATTTCGTCGCTGGACTCCTGCTGACATCGCTGGATCGGCGTGTGTGACACCGATCCAGCGATGTCTTCACTGGTAACTGGCTGTGAGCGTCGGTCAGCCGGAAAGCAGAGCGGTGACGTCACCGCTCTGCTTTCCGGCCGCTGTGCTCACACAGACAGTACAGGAGGAGAGCAGAGCACAGCGCTGGAGGACAGACGGCGGTAGGTAAGTATGTAGTGTTTGTTTTTTTTTACTTTTAGGATGGTAACCAGGGTAAACATCGGGTTACTAAGCGCGGCCCTGCGCTTAGTTACCCGATGTTTACCCTGGTTACCAGCATCGTTGGTCACTGGAGAGCGGTCTGTGTGACAGCTCTCCAGCGACCAAACAGCGACGCTGCAGCGATCCGGATCGTTGTCGGTATCGCTGCAGCGTCGCTTAATGTGAAGGTACCTTTAAGCTACGTCTGGTGAGTGCTTTTACCTTGCATTGACTGCTTAATCTCGGATAAAACCCTATTGCGCTATTTTCCTCCAACAGTTTTTATATTAAATGACTCCAGAAATTTGTAAAATATGCGTTAGATAATAGTTTCACTGCTGCTCTAGTTCATAACAGAAAACTTGATGAATAAAATATAAAACTTATGTAACCACTTATGTAATCTGAAAGATTAACAGATGCACTAGCGCTTTACGAACCTCCTGAGTTGTTGGAGGCGGCTATGGCGCTGGCCATACGCATAGATAGACACAGTAGGGATTGACCTGTTGTGACTCCACCCCCCTCGGTACTCCCTAAAGCTGAGGTTCTCCCTGTGTGCTCTGAAGAACCGATGAAATTAGAAGGGGCCTCCCCTCGGTTTCAGTCTCTTGCGGCTTGCCACACAGGGTTGTTTTTTCTGTGGTCAAAAGGAGCATTGCATGGGAGTCTGTCCTTCTTTACCAAAGAACAAAAAGCTGTCAGAAACTTTCCCAGTTTGTGTTGAGGATAACAACCTGGGTGTATATATGTCCTGCACATGTGTATCTCAGTTTTTCTTACCAGTAGAAGTGGGTATTAATGTGGAAACTGAGAAAATATCTATCCTCTTGAGTAGTGGATTTGGAATAAAGATGAGCAAACTTGTTCCGAAAACGTTTGCCAATCTCAAATTTGGCACGAATGTAGCACATTGGGATTCGTGTTCGGTTTCTCAAAGTCAGCAAAATTCTGTCACAGTTCGGTAAATCATCGCATTTCCACTAATGCTTTTGTTATTACTTTGGCTAGGATATTGGTACTGTATGATGAGCGTGGGGTACGGGGGGACATGTTTGATGAGGGGAGTGGGTGTGGAGAGGTTAGAGGAGTGGCACACTCTTTGTTTCTTTTTATCCCTTTAACTTTATGTGTGTTGATTCCAGCAGCCAATCAGGGAGCCGGAATCATCCACAACGTCTTGATACAAGGTCTTATGTGCTTGGCTACCCAAGTCACATGTCCCTGGCCGTATAAAATGCGGACATCTTCTTTTGCTGGCGACATTTTCTGAGTGTCATAGTGCAGAGAAGTCGCTCCTGCTAGTGCTGCAAGTGAACTTGTCAGTTAGCTAGATAGGATTCTGTCCTGTGTGAATTTGATCTTCCAGGAGACCCATTTGCTATTCCAAATCATTTGTGATAATAATAATAATAATAATCTTTATTTATATAGCGCCAACATATTCCGCAGCGCTTTACAGTTTAACAGTTTCAAACACAAAAGTCATAAGTAACAACGTTAACAATACAATAATTAAAGCAAAATAAGATGACCCTGCTCGTGAGAGCTTACAATCTACAATGAGGTGGGGGAGATGCAAAGTACAGGTGTGTGTTTACAATGATGTATTTACAATCATGGTCCAGCCATCTTCAGGGGTTGGAGAATAGATGGGGATAGTGAATGGGCTACACACACACAAACATAACATAACTTTGATTAGTGAACGTGATAGGCCGCTCTGAACAAATGTGTTTTGAGCAAGCGCCTAAAACTATGCAAATTATGGATGGTCCTAATATCTTGGGGTAGAGCATTCCAGAGGATTGGCGCAGCACGGGAGAAGTCTTGGAGTCGGGAGTGGGAGGTACGGATTAGTGCAGAGGTTAATCGAAAGTCATTTGCAGAGTGCAGTGGTCTGTTAGGCTGATAGACAGAAATGAGGGAGGAGATGTAAGGGGGTGCCGCACTGTGGAGAGCTTTGTGGGTGAGAACAAGTACTTTAAATTGTATCCTGTAATGAATGGGTAGCCAGTGTAACGACTGGCGAAGAGCGGACGCGTCCGAGTAACGATTAGCCAGATGGACGACCCTGGCTGCTGCATTAAGGATGGACTGGAGAGGGGAAAGTCGAGTGAGGGGGAGGCCAATTAATAGAGCGTTACAGTAGTCCAGGCGGGAGTGGATCAGGGCGACAGTGAAGGTTTTAGCTGTCTCCATGGTGATGGTGATAAAACTGTGTAGCAATGAGAAATTAGAAAACCAGAGTTCCACTTAAAAATCTTAAGGCCTAATATTGGGGTGCATCCAGGAGGCCCAATTTCTTAATCCCAACCGTTTGTGATAAAACTGTGTTTCATTGAGAAATTAGAAAGCTACATTTCCTCGTAAAAATCGTTAGGTATAACAGTGTTGTTCAGGCACACTATCTAAAAAAATAAATAGTGATTGTTCAATTCGTGACAGGTGACTGACAGGTGTGGACCTAAGGTTGTGAAACAGCAGGTTACAAGAAGGGAAGGGTATATACAACATGAGTGGGAAAAAGCAAGGTTGTAGTGGAAGGGGAAATAGGCTTGGTGTTCAACGTGTACGTTGGTTAGGTGTTAATGTTAATGAAAGATCAACTGAACAAACACCATCTTGTCCTATCCAAAGACCATTGACAACTGTTACTGGACAGGGTACTCCACTCCCTTTCTTTGGCAGCCGCACAGCGGTATGCCTTATAGATGAGGGCCAGAAAGAGCATATGCTCCAGTGGATGGAAAGCACTCCATCAAGTGACCTCTCCTCATTTTCTTCTAACTTAGCATCACATACAGTACAATCCTCAGAGGTGGCACCCCAATCACCTTTGTTTTTCAGCGCATCACAAATTTCCAAATGCCTGACTGCAGAGCTGTTCACATATTCTATTCCTGGGGCATCAGAGCTCTGCACCAAAGATTCACAGGATCCAGAGGAGGAAAGCATTTGCACCAGGGCCAGACTGGCCATTTGGCAATTCTGGCAAATGCCAGAAGGGCCTGTCTGGTTGTGGGCTGTCTTACTGCTACATTGTTAACATAATCTGTGTTATCAGGACACCCATACTGTTAAGAGTTGTGACGGAGCACAAAGTCACTGATTTCTTTACTTACCCCAGCAGGCCACGGGTATCATGATACATATTGGTCTTGTAGTAAATCTTGTTTTCCCTCCATCCAGGGTAATATTAGTAATATGTCCCATCTGGTGCTTGGTGACGGGGACAGCATGGGCCTGTGTGATTTCAAATGCCAGGGCTGAATTTCAGCCCCAGTCCGTACCCGATTTGCACCGATGCCCAAAACTTCCCAGAATCTAGACTGTCATCACCAGACATTAGCCTCCAGGTTGGAGGTGATCCTGATGAAACTCAGATACCAGAGGTACATGTGGTCTGTACTATGGTGTCAAGGCAGGAAGAGGAGTAGGTTGACTCTCAGAGTGATAATTGTGAGAACAGAGAGAATGATGATAAGGTTGTAGATCCTAGTTGGTATGAACCCAGACATATGCAACATATGCAGCTGAGTAGCTCAGCAGAGAAGGAGGAGGAGGGGGAAGACAAGGAGGTTACATTATGGATTCCCACTCAGACACGAAGTGATGCAACCACAATAGAGTACTGCATACTAAGCCACAACTATGACTGTGGCCAGCAATGGTAGTGAGTCTACATCTCGCAGGGGCAACAAGGGTTGCCTAACCTGGACCTTTTTTGAGACCACAAAGGATGACCCAACTCACGTTATGTGCCAAATTTGAAAAACAAAACTCAGCAGAGTCAAAAATTGCAATAATTTGACAACTACATGCATGAACCAGCACATGCGTGATCAACATGACTTAGTGTTGGAATCTCACTGTGCTGAAATGCTAATTAGTGGGCCTCACCAACCACCGGCTATCCCATCAATCACATCTGCTACTTCTTCCACCTCCGTCACCATGCCAAGTTTTCTCACACATGTCTCCGGCCGCAGAAACTCCACTTGTTTGCCCCCTACAGTCAGGGTGATATAAAGCCCGTCAGCTGTTACGGAAGTAGACATGCCTGCTATTTTTGACTGATCGTAGATCTTAGCACACCCCATTACAATCCAACATAACATCTGCGCGTGCACCTCACTCACAGTACAGCAGTTTGTCCTGTTCTCCGTACTTTACCCTCTCTCAGAACAGCAGCCAGCCCTCGGTCCCTCAGTTCTGGTCACCTAAAATAATGTTTCCTCCTACATATGTCAAAGCTAAGAGCTTGAACTCCACCATCTACAATCTGTTGGCTATGGAAATGTTGCCTTTCTGCCTGGTAGATACAGATGGTTCCTGAAAGTTGAAGTACCAGTACCCAGGTACTAGTACCAGTTGCCCAGTCACCATTACTTCTCTAAGAAAGCTGTGCTGGCATTACACCAGCATGTCGCAGACAACATCACACATTCCCTGAAAAAAATGTATGTCTGCCAGGGTGCATTTCACCACTGAAACCTGGATGAGCAAGCATTGGCAGGGGCGTTACATTTCACTGACTGAGCACTGGGTAGAGTCAGTGGCTGTGGGGGCAGGCAGTCAAGGTGCTGCTCCACAAGTCTTTGAGCCCCCAAGGCTTGCAGGATAAACCACTGTATCTAACAGTTCCTCCACTACTTCTAGCTCCTCCACCTGCTCTAGGGCCTCCACCTGTGCCCTCATCCTCACCCTTAATCAGACACGTGTTCCAACAGTTCTGAATTCCCCCACCTCCGTACTGCACAGCCATGGCTCACCGCAATCAGGCAGTGTTCAAATTAATTTGCCTTGGAGATTGCAGTCACACAGCTCAAGAGTTGTAGACAGCTATCCAGTCTGAGTTAAGGTACCTTCACACATAACGATATTGTTAACGATATCGTTGCTTTTTGTGACGTAGCAACGATATCGTTAATAAAATCGTTATGTGTGACAGCGACCAACGATCAGGCCCCTGCTGGGAGATCGTTGGTCGCTGAAGAAAGTCCAGTACTTTATTTCGTCGCTGGATCTCCCGTGGACATCGCTGGATCGGCGTGTGTGACACCGATCCAGCGATGTCTTCACTGGTAACCAGGGTAAACATCGGGTAACTAAGCGCAGGGCCGCGCTTAGTAACCCGATGTTTACCCTGGTTACCATCCTAAAAGTAAAAAAAACAAACAGTACATACTTACCTAACGCTGTCTGTCCTCCAGCGCTGTGCTCTGCACTCCTCCTGTACTGGCTGTGAGCGTCGGTCAGCCGGAAAGCAGAGCGGTGACGTCACCGCTCTGCTTTCCGGCCGCTGTGCTCACACAGACAGTACAGGAGGAGTGCAGAGCACAGCGCTGGAGGACAGACAGCGGTAGGTAAGTATGTACTGTTTGTTTTTTTTACTTTTAGGAAGGTAACCAGGGTAAACATCGGGTTACTAAGCGCGGCCCTGCGCTTAGTTACCCGATGTTTACCCTGGTTACCGGCATCGTTGGTCGCTGGAGAGCGGTCTGTGTGACAGCTCTCCAGCGACCAAACAGCGACGCTGCAGCGATCCGGATCATTGTCGGTATCGCTGCAGCGTCGCTTAATGTGAAGGGGCCTTTAGAGCAATTGCTGCCTCCACTGAATCCGGAGCCAGGAAAGGTTGTGTCTGATAACTGTGCAAACTTGACGGCGGCCCTATGCCAGGGAAATCTCGCACACGCCTTGAATGGCTCACGTCCTCAACCTGATAGTACTGCAATTTTTACGCCACTATCACAGCCTGGATGCTCTACTACAGAATGCACGGTCGCTGTGTGCTCACTTCCGACGATCGCACCCCGCAGTCATCAACTTGCATCGCTACAGAGGTCTTTCGGCCTACTTGTTAACTACGGTTTAGATTTGCGATGTTTCGACACAGTGGAATTCCACTCTGCACATGTTGCAGTGATTGTGGCAGCAGCGATGAGCCCTGGTGCAGTATGTCCTTTTGCATAGCCTGGGCCAATGCAGTACAGACAATGCAGTACAGACGTGGTGCAAATCACGCTTGCGTAGTGGGCACAGAGGAAGGACCTCTGCACCCTTCTGCACAGTTTTAAAATTGCTACTAAGATGGTTAGCGCTGATGATTCTGGCATCAGCATCACTGTTCCAGTCATCTACATGCTGGAGCACACTTTGAATAGCCTGCTTGAGGAGGTGGTGGTCCCAGAGGAAGAAGGGGAAGCAGAGGAGGATGCAGAAGGGATAACAATATCTCAAATTTTCGGACTGCCATTGTACAGGTGGGTGCCACTGGAGGCTGGCTTACAGCGATTGAGGGGGGCTCATTGTACCAGAAAAACTGTTAGTGAAGGTGTATGAGCTGAGGAACATATGGAGGAGGACAAGTTAATGGACGCACAACAGTCAGGAGATGAAGAGGATAATGATCCCCTTTCTGTTGTCCGTGGTCGCGGGAGGAGACGGAGGAAGCAACCTTGATTATTACCCGCCACCAACACACCATGGACTTGGACCTCATGGAAGCCCAACACATCAGCGCCTTATTGCTGCACTATCTTCAACATGATGCCCGCATTAGGGTTAGAAATAATGCTGACTACTGGGTTGCCACTCTGTTAGATCCACGATACAATAGTAAATTTAGCCAGATGCTTCGCCAGTGGAAAGAGACCAGTGCATGCTGGAGTAACGAAACACGCTTGTAGACAAGAGTGGTTTTCCCCAAGACAGCAGTGAGGCACAAAGTGTGCATCGCAGTTCTAGACTTCCAAACTCAAGAATGTCAAGGCGTCATCACAAAAACATTAGCAGCAGCAGTGTATGGCTAGTTTCACATTTGCGTTTAAAAATGCAGCGTTTTAAACGCAAACGCAGGTGGTGAAAAAAATGCATGTAAACGCGTGCAAACGCTGCGTTTTTTAGACGCATGCGTTTTTGCATGTGGTAAAAAAAGCGGCGTTTTGACGCGTTTACATGCGTTTTTTCCTGCGTTTGCGTTTTTGAAACGCATGATGAGAAGTGTGTGACAGCTGCCAATCATCAAAATCAACTAGAAAACCCACTATAAACAGAAATAGCTAGGGTTAGGGTTAGGATCCCTAGGGTTAGGGTTAGGATCCCTAGGGTTAGGGTTTGGATCCCTTTATCACCTTTATGGGTTAGGGATGACTTATCAGTGTGTATTCTTGTTTTTTTCTATTGAAACACATGTGTTTAAAAACGCAAGCAAACGCATGTGCTTAAAAGCGCATGCGTTTACATAGACAGCAATACGTTTTTTTGCAGCGTTTTAAACGCAAACGCAGGTGGTGAAAAAAATGCATGTAAACGCGTGCAAACGCTGCGTTTTTTAGACGCATGCGTTTTTGCATGTGGTAAAAAAAAGCGGCGTTTTGACGTGTTTACATGCGTTTTTTCCTGCGTTTGCGTTTTTGAAACACATGATGAGAAGTGTGTGACAGCTGCCAATCATCAAAATCAACTAGAAAACCCACTATAAACAGAAATAGCTAGGGTTAGGGTTAGGGTTAGGATCCCTAGGGTTAGGGTTAGGATCCCTAGGGTTAGGGTTAGGATCCCTAGGGTTAGGGTTTGGATCCCTTTATCACCTTTATGGGTTAGGGATGACTTATCAGTGTGTATTCTTGTTTTTTTCTATTGAAACACATGTGTTTAAAAACGCATGCGTTTTTTTGCCGCAAAAAAACACCTCTAGAAATTACTACATGTTGCATTTCCGCAACAAAACGCAAGCATAGAAACGACGCATGCGTCGTCAAATGCGGCAAAACGCATGCAAAAAAAATGCATGTGTTTTTAATCTTAAGTATAGGGAAAAAACGCATGCGTTTTTTGTGCTAAAACGCAGCGGCAAAAAACGCAAGTGTGAAACCAGCCTAAGTGGCATAAGCAATTTCTGTGAGTCGTTTCACTCATTTTTTAGACCAACGAAACGAAAAAGGTCTGCGTCTTGAAGGGGTTAAGGCGCTGTGTATACATTTGGTTTGGCCTCCCATTGAATTTAATGGGTTTCGGGTACATTCGCCGAACTGTTCGGCGAATATGCTTAGAAAACGTCTAAACATTCGCAAATCGATCCGAATCTTAAAAGGTTCACTCATCTTTAGTAGGGAGCTAATATGGTGGATGCTCAGTGCTAACTGGACCTTGGTCTTCCCTGTAGTGCTCTGGTGAAGCCCATCCCCATATTTTCAATTGACTCTGCACCTCTCGGTCAGGGAAATTTTAAGCAAGACGTGCATAATGTGAACCTGCGCCTAGGGACTCTTCACAGGGAGCTCATTTTTTGTTATATCTTGGAATGACTCACTACTTCTATTGTGTTAGGCCTTCTCAGGCTAACTGTGTATGATCCGGTTATTGACTGGCAGTCCAGAGAAATAGTCAAATGCAGTAATTTCTGCAAAAATTATTGCCTAGGTACTATCATTTCTACTGTTTAGACTAAAACCATACCCTCTTTTCTGTCTGATTTTGTGGATGTCATGGAGACACAGGGTCAGAGGGTGTCTTTAGAAAGCTGGCTGGACCAGGGCTCATATCACTGATTGCCTGGGCTCTCTTCCCATGGGCAAAACACTACTCAGACAACACAGAATGAGGGTGAAACATTGTAGCACTAATTTATTGAACCACCAACAAACAATATATAGATCAACCCCTGCAAATACCCAAGATGGTGCAAATTACAGTCTCACCCTTCCGCTGACTCTCCGGGATTAGTGCTGCTTCCAGGGTGGGCCGATTACCCCCACCAGTGGCACCCTGCTTTTGGTGGGGCCTCACAGAGAGGCAGTAATGACAAGCTTTGGAAGTCTCTTTATATAGTTCACAACTGTCCTAGAAGCCAGCATTCAGAGGTCAAGAGAAACATGTGTTTTGGTTAATTTGTATTGTTTGCTTATTTATAGTTTATCCTTCAATGTTTGCAAGTCAAACTGCATGGCCCGGTACAATGTGTAATCAACATATCAGCAAAATCATTATTCAGTGATCCTGCAAACCTGTTTTGCAAAGATAACAGTACAATAAACTGTAGAAGCTGATATAGGACGTAAATAACCATTTGTCCATTTACAAATATCAATTCAAACTACAAGAAGAGTCAACTTCAGACTGATTCTGGGCCTACTGAATCTGGCATAATTAAGAAGAAATGCTGTGTCATCACAGATGTGTTCTCAGGAAAGGGGTGCCTGGAATTGCCTCCCCACCGTGTGTATGATTGCCCCGTAGACTTGCTCCCTGGAGAGAAATTACCCAAAACTAGATTATTCAATCTGTCTGGCCCTTACGGATTACATCTATGAGAGTCTTGCTAAGGGACATATTACGCCCTTTTCTTCACACATAACGTTGGGGTTCTTCTTCGTTAAAAAGAAATATGGGTGTTTGCATCCCTGTTAAAATTTTCCTGAGTAAAATCGGATTACTATCCGGGACCCTTATCCCCTCCCACTCATTCACAACTTATTTAATCAGGTTGTTCGGGCAAAATGGTTCTCTAAACTGGACCTCAGGAGAGCCTATAATATGGTTAGGATCAAGGAGGGAGATGAATGGAACATGGCTTTTTACACATTATGAAAATATTGTCATGCCCTTTGGTTTGATAAATGCTCCCTCCGTTCTCCAACATTTTGTTAATGACATTTTTGGGCACCTTGTGGGTAGATTTGTAGTCGTATATCTTGACTATATTTTAGTATACTCACCTGATCACAAGTCAGATCAGGTACATGTTCAGCAGATGTTACAGGTTGTGCAGGATAATAAACTGTGTGCCAAATTAGAAAAAAATGTGTATTTGCCATACAAGAGATTCAGTTCCTGGGTTTCCTAATGTCTCCGGCGGTTTCTGGTTGGACCCTGATAACGTCCATGCAGTTCTGGAATGGATTCTGCCAGAATGCACTGCAATGCTTTTTGGAGTTTGCCAACTACTATAGTAAGTTTATCAAAAACTTCTCGTCAACTGTCAAACCCCTCACTGACATGACAAAGAAAGGTACGGATTTCTTGAGCTGGTCCAACTGCGCTTGTCAGGGATTTTCATCTATCAAGTGAAGAAATGCTTTTCCACTGCTCCTGTACTCATTCATCCCAATATTTCCCAACCATTTATTGTTGAGGTTTTTGGCCATCAAGTTGGCTTTTGAGGAGTGGCGTCACTTTTTGGAGGTGGCAGTCCATTCCATCACTGTCAATACTGATCATAAAAGTGCGTTGTACCTCGAATCCGCTAAAAGTCTTAATCCTAGACAAGCTAGATGGTCTTTGCTTTTTACCAGGTTTAATTTTATTGTCACTTATCGTCCTGGAATTAAGGACATCAAAACTAACGCTTTGTCTCGAAGTTTCCTGGGGGGTTTGCTTTCTAATGACTCTGTCCCTATTTTACAGGAAGGGGTTGGATACATCATAGCTCAGCTCTCGCTGGTCATCCAGGTAGTAAAGCAATCTTGGATCTCTTTTCTCGTTGCTTTTTTGGTGGCCAAGTCGCATCAGGATGAAGTCAATATTGTGTCTTCCTGTAGTGTCTGTGCGCATTCTAAGACCCCATATACTCGTCCATCTAGAGTTCTTCTACCGTTAAGCATTCTCAACCAGCCATGGACACATTTATTCATGGATTTTATTCCAGATCTTCCTTCCTCCTCTGGTAAGACTTTTATCTTAGCTGTGGTGGATAGGTTCAGTAAAATGGCGCATTTCATTTCTTTATCTGCTCTCCCTAATGCTAAGACCCTGGCTCAGGTGTTTGTCAACAAAATCATGAAGCTTCACGGGGTTCCCTCCGATGTGGTGTCATATTGGGGGACTAAGTGTGAGAACGCTAGAGGAACTCCAAAGGTGGACCCTCTGGACCGCCACAGCAAACCCTCCTAAGGCGAGTAGACCTGGTGGAACCACCCCCTATACAGGGAGTGTTTGGGGCAGGCCCAAGGGAGACTACTGCTGTGGCAGCTAGTACCCAGAGGAGAGGTACAGGAGAGAATGTAAAACGGCAGGGGCACAGGAATATCAACTGAACAGAGATACTGGTAAACTTAGAAAGAGCACAGGGAAGACGGACAGGACTGAGATGAAGGTATTATTGGCGGAGACCAAAAGAGTACAGGACACATGGTGTCACGATCCATGTTTGGATCTGTGGCAGATCTGGTTTCCCTCAGATATAAACTTTTTTCCTTTCTGGTCATTGGGTGTTAATGCAGTTTACTCCCCCGGTGGCCGCTGGTGTTATTGCATTGCAGCTGGGTCAGCTGATGTTTGTGACCACTCCCACCATCCTTTATAAGGTCACCTGGTGCTTCAGCTGACTGTTGGTTATACAGGTCCTTTGGATACCAACGTTGCTGGAAAAGGAGCTTACTGAGTGCTGTTGCTCTTCAGCTAAATACTCATTCCTGGTGCCTTACTCTGCTGTGCGGTGCATTGCAGCAGAGAAAGCTAAGTGTGGTGTTATTGTTTCTTTGTCCCTGTGTAGTTTGTGCATTCACCTTTTGCTTTCATGTTCCTCTCAATATTGTTTATTTGCTTTGTGGTGCTGTTTTCTCTGTTCACCTCCTGGGGTGGGGGTTGGGGGTTTAGTTCAGGGTTTAACAGGAGACAGGGAAAGTTCACCGACTTGGGCTTCCCTACCTTCAAGGGTACCCCCAAGTTAAGGAAAGACAGGGCTTCCCCTAGCCTGAGGGGCAGTTCAGGGGCCCAGATTCCTCATCTCCTGTTTTCCTATTTCTGCATCGTACCATTATAACCAACCATCCCATTTTTTTTTTTCTGGTGAGCTATGGCTCAAATGCAGGCCTTTGCCCAACTGCTTCAGACCCTCACTGATGAGTTTAAGGTGCTTCGTGGTGAGGTGGTGCAGCAGCTGCAGCAGTTGGTGGGGTTTTGGGCTTCGGCCCAGGTACATGCTCAACCAGAGCACAAGATATCTCTTCCTGACAGGTTCTCTGGAGGGAGAGATACATTTTTGGTTTTTCAGGAAGCCTGTAAACTTTACTTCAGGCTCCGCCCCCGTTCATCAGGGAGTGAGGAACAGCGTGTGGGGATTATAACCTCCCTTCTTAAGGGTGATCCCCAATCCTGGGCTTTCTCCCTGCCGGCTGGTTCTCCATCTTTACGGTCAGTGGACGAGTTTTTTGTGGCCTTGGGGCTTGTGTATGGGGACCCTGATGGCGTCTCGCTGGCAGAATCCCGACTGCGCAAAATCAAGCAGGGGGCTAGGCCAGCTGAGGATTACTGCTCGGAGTTTAGGAGATGGGCCACTGACACACAGTGGAATGACCCTGCCCTTAGGAGCCATTTTAGGCAGGGTCTGTCTCCAAGGTTGCAGGATGCTGTTGTGCAGTATGCCGCCCCCAGGTCATTGGAGGCCGCCATGTCCCTTGCCATCCGGGTAGATAGACGCTTGAGGGAGAGACATACACCTAATGTGTCTCCGGTAGTCCTTGCTAGGGAGGAGGACACCCCTGAGCAAGTGGATGAACCCATGCAGGTGGGAGGAGTTGTTTCTCAAATGGGGTTGCCTGCGGTTCGCCGTGGTGTGGGGGCATGTTTTTACTGTGGGCAGACTGGTCATTTTATCGGTGTCTGCCCAGCTCGCACCAAAAAACCTGTACCACCTAAGAAGCCGCATTCCCCTGGTCGTGTGGAGGGAGGCGACCAGGGAGTGTATATTTCCTCCATATCTTCTCCTCAGTGTAACCTGTCAGCTGAAGTAGTGGTTGGCGGGGTAACTGAGTGTATACTGGTGTTTGTGGACAGTGGAGCAGGTGTCAATCTGGTGGATGCTCATTTTGTCCAGACCCATGGCCTGAGGTGTAGAACACTAAAGGTACCTTCACACTGACCAACTTCACAACGATATCGCTAGCGATCCGTGAAGTTGCAGCATCCTGGATAGCGAAATTGTTGTGTTTGACATGCAGCAGCGATCTGGATCCTGCTGTGACATCGTTGGTCGGAGCAGAAAGTCCAGAACTTTATTTCGTCACTGGATCTCCCGCAGACATCGCTGAATCGGTGTGTGACGCCGATTCAGCGATGTCTTCACTGGTAACCAGGGTAAACATCGGGTTACTAAGCGCAGGGCCGCGCTTAGTAACCCGATGTTTACCCTGGTTACCAGTGTAAATGTAAAAAAAAAAAAAACACTTCATACTTACATTCCGGTGTCTGTCGCATCCCCCGGCGTTCTGCTTCCCTGCACTGTCAGCGCCGGCCAGCCATAAAGCAGATAACAGCGGTGACGTCACCGCTGTGCTTTTTTCGGCCAGCCGGCGCTCACAGTCAGTGCAGGAAAGCATAGCGACGGGGGACAGACACCGGAATGTAAGTATGTAGTGTTTTTTTTTTTTTTACATTAGCACTGGTAACCAGGGTAAACATCGGGTTACTAAGCGCGGCCCTGCGCTTAGTAGCCCGATGTTTACCCTGGTTACCAGGGGACTTCGCATAGTTGGTCGCTGGAGAGCTGTCTGTGTGACAGCTCTCCAGCGACCACACAGCGACGCTGCAGCGATTGGGATCGTTGTCTAGATCGCTGCAGCGTCGCTAAATGTGACGGTACTTTAACTAAACCCCTAAGTGTCCAGGCCATTGACTCTGTACCACTCAGCCAGGGGTGGGTGACCCAAGTCGTGGATGATATACACCTGCGTATAGGGACTCATCATGAGGAGTTCCTGTCGTGCTACGTCTTGGGGGGAATACCAACACCCATCGTTTTAGGACTCCCTTGGTTGAAAAAACACAACCCGGTCATAGATTGGCAGTCAAGGGAAGTGGTCAGCTGGGATCAGTCGTGTGAGGGCTGCAGCCCAGGGGCAACTGTCTCTGCCGACCTTCTACAACCTACCCCTTCCTCTCCAGTGGGAGCAGCAGAGATGCTGCTAGAGAGTAGGGGCAAGACTCTTCCCTCACTACATGCTAACCTGGTGTGTCAGAGACCTCTTAGGAGGAGGGGTCAGAGGAGGGTGGTAGTTCCCTCTGAGCATAATGGGGGTGTGAGTTTGGTGACACAGGGGGACGCCTCTGTTGTCAATTCCTCTAGAAATTCACCATCTTGTGGCAGACGCATGCATGGATATAAACGTTCAGGTCCGGGCCTGGGTGTGAATGAGTATGTATGGGTTTCCACCAAAAACATCAGGTGGCAGTGTGCAACTGGGTCCTGGAGTTCCAGGGTGATTGGGCCATATCGGGTGTCAGCCATTCTCAGCCCAGGGACTTATCAGTTGGAGTTACCCCCAGTTATGCATATACACAACTCATTCCCCAGGTCGGCAATCTGGAGGTTTGTGGCGCCTCCGGAGCCCTCACTGGCGGCATTTTCATCAGGCTTCATTTGCCGTAAACCTGAGAGTCAGGTGACTGCCGAGGTGAACGTTGGTGGATCTGGGCGTCCTCACCATAGGTTGTTATGTGGTGAGGTCTGATGTTGAGTGTCCAGAGGCCACTCTGTTATGAACAGGTGATTCAGAACCACAATTGACCTAGTGGTTAAGAGCACGCAAAGTGACCTGATAGTTACTAACATAGGACGAGCTCTGAGACGTGGGAACTCTGCTGACCGCAATCCCTAATCCTATCATACCACACTAGAGGTAGCCGTGGATTGCGCCTAACGCTCCCTATGCAACTCGGCACAGCCTGATAAACTAGCTAGCCCTGAAGATAGAAAAATAAGCCTACCTTGCCTCAGAGAAATTCCCCAAAGGAAAAGGCAGCCCCCCACATATAATGACTGTGAGTTAAGATGAAAATACAAACACAGAGATGAAATGGACTTTAGCAAAGCGAGGCCCGACTTACTGAATAGACCGAGGATAGGAAAGATAGCTTTGCGGTCAGCACAAAAACCTACAAACAACCACGCAGAGGGAGCAAAAAGACCCTCCGCACCGACTAACGGTACGGAGGTGCTCCCTCTGCGTCTCAGAGCTTCCAGTAAGCAAGAAAAACCAATATAGCAAGCTGGACAGAAAATATAGCAAACAAAAGTAACACAAGCAAAACTTAGCTTATGCAGGGCAGACAGGCCACAAGAACGATCCAGGAGAAAGCAAGACCAATACTGGAACATTGACTGGAGGCCAGGAACAAAGAACTAGGTGGAGTTAAATAGAGCAGCACCTAGCGACTTAACCTCGTCACCTGTGGAAGGAAACTCAGAAGCCGCAGCCCCACTCACATCCACCAGAGGAAGCTCATAGACAGAACCAGCCGAAGTACCACTCATGACCACAGGAGGGAGCTTGACCACAGAATTCACAACACCACTCATTGAAAGGGGTGTACTGTCACGATCCATGTTTGGATCTGTGACAGATCTGGTTTCCCTCAGATATAAACTTTTTTCCTTTCTGGTCATTGGGGGTTAATGCAGTTTACTCCCCCCGGTGGCCGCTGGTGTTATTGCATTGCAGCTGGGTCAGCTGATGTTTGTGACCACTCCCACCATCCTTTATAAGGTCACCTGGTGCTTCAGCTGACTGTTGGTTATACAGGTCCTTTGGATACCAACCTTGCTGGAAAAGGAGCTTGCTGAGTGCTGTTGTTCTTCAGCTAAATACTCATTCCTGGTGCCTTACTCTGCTGTGCGGTGCATTGCAGCAGAGAAAGCTAAGTGTGGTATTATTGTTTCTTTGTCCCTTTGTAGTTTGTGCATTCACCTTTTGCTTTCGTGTTCCCCTCAATATTGTTTATTTGCTTTGTGGTGCTGTTTTCTCTGTTCACCTCCTGGGGTGGGGGTTGGGGGTTTAGTTCAGGGTTTAACAGGAGACAGGGACAGGTCGGCGACTTGGGCCTCCCTACCTTCAAGGGTACCCCCAAGTTAAGGAAAGACAGGACTTCCCCTAGCCTGAGGGGCAGTTCAGCGGCCCAGATTCCTCATCTCCTGTTTTCCTATTTCTGCATCGTGACACATGGACTGGATAAGGAAGCAGACTGACAGGAATGGAAAAGGCACAGGAGACTGGCAGGAGAGGATAGAGAAGCACAGCAGCAAGGACTTTAAGGGGAAACTGGAAGACTGGCACAATAAGGAAAAACAAAGGAGAGAGGACAGAGAGGAAATAGGCAACGAGGCAAACAAAGGGCTACAGGCAAATAGGGCAAACCGGTGGAGCGGAGAGCCAAAAGGACGTGGGGCCAGAAGCAAATGTGAAACACAAATGACAATCAGGCACCGCCGAGAAACAAAGGCAGCCTGATAAGGGGAGTGAAGACATACCTTCCGGGTCAGAGTCCACAGAGCGGCGCAGAAGGCACGGCCAGGATCAATGAGTGATGTGTGCGCGTGCGCTGCAGAACCCAGAGCATGCGCGCACCCGAGGAGGACCAGGAGCCGAGCGCGTACGAAGAGCAGAAGACTGGAAGCGAGCAGGGATGCGCCGGGACGCCGCAGCGTGGTAAGTATGAGACACATGCGGTGAGGCAGGCGGGAGCATAACACTAAGGTTGTATCTAAATTCTGGAAAGCATTTTGTTCTTGCCTAGGGATGCATCTATTGTTTTTTTCAGCATTTCATCTTCAAACTAATGGTCAGACTGAATGTCTAAACCAAAGTCTGAACACATACCTCAGGTGTTTTGTGTCTGTTAACCAGAGGGATTGGTTATTTTTTTCTACCATTAGCTGAGTTTGCCTTAAACAATCGTTGCATTGAGTCCACTGGTAAGTCGCAATTTTTTGGTGCACATGGCTTTCATCCTCAGTTCTTTACCTTCAGTAAGAAGAGGTCTTCAGCACTCTCATATATATGGCAAGGGATTCAACACAACTTAAAGATCATGGGGGACAGATAAAAACACAAGGCTGAAAAGAAATGGTTGTCAGGTCCGGACCTTTTTGTGAATGTTTTAGTATGACTGTCAACCAGAAACATTAAACTGAAAATTCCTTGCTGGGAAATTAGGTCCTAGGTTAATTGGTCCTTACAAGGTGGTCGCCTTAATTAACCCTGTTGCGCTTTGCCCTGAGCTTCCTCTGTTAAAATTCACAACATTTTCCACAGGTCATTGATTGCCACTGCCACCAATTATTTTTGATGGTAATTTGGAGTTTTAGGTGGCAAGAATTGTGGATTCTCATATGGTTCGCCACTCTTTACAATACTTGATGCACTGGAAGAGGTATGGTCCTGATGAGAGGATGTGGGTACTAGCATCTGAATTTAATGCTAGTAAACTAATTCAGTCCTTCCATGTAGCCCATCTTGATGAACCCGGTCTTGAGGGAACAGTGGCCCCTTGTAGAAGAGGGGTACTGATAAGAGAGTGACATGTCCACCTGGAAGACCTGGAGTTAGAAAGTAACCTTGGGTAATGAATCGCAGGTCTTCTTTAGAGATGGTGGGATTTGTGTCCCATATTAAATGGATTTGTTTCCTCTGCTGCTGAAGAGGTTACCGACCCTTCCTATGCTGGTCAGAAACATGCAGCTCCATTTCAACTGTTTTGATCTGATCTGGTCATTACCTCTTCCTATAAAAACTGGTCAGAATTTCTTGTCCCTGTCAGTGAAAACTTCATCTTCCTGTGCTTTGTGCTGAAGCTAAGTGGTTGGAGTAGAGTTATTGTAGTATTGTTCTGTGGCTTTCTGTAGTACTTGTGTGTTTATCTCCTGGTTCCTGTTCCCATTTAGTTTATTCCTACCTGTACCTATCGTCCTCCCTATTGTTATTGTGACGCCCAGGAGACCGGGGTACCCAGCACCGGACCAATGGGGTCTGTCTCTTAAGCGGGATGTCACGGGAGGCTTGACCCGGTGCTGTGGCCTCAGGCAATGCACAGTGTAAGGGGTATCATGAGGGAACGGGCACTTACTTGATCAGCAGCAGGTTCTCTCAGCGGTGATGATCCTGATCCCGGATAGATAGCTATTGTCCAAATGAAAGTCTGAGGCACTGAAACGTTTAACCAGTTTACTTCAACATAAAGGGATTTACAACCAATCCTGTCACCGGAGTCTGTATGGGAACTCTGAGTTACTTTGACCCTGCCGGGGTCTTCGCCTCTTATTGTACGCAATTTCTGTGTGGCCCTGCTGCTGTATGTGAACTGGCTGCCGGCCCAATCTGTCCCCTCCGGGTCCTGGTTTGACGGGCAACCCGAGTCCTTTTATCGGCTTACCCCCTCCAGGAGTACCGCTGAACTCTGTGTCTGTTGCTGCGTCCGGCCCTAGTGAAGCTGATATCACCTCACGTTTTTTCGGTTGCTGTATTATATATAATGAATACAGCCACGGATCCGGTATCCGTCTTTGCGCCTGTTCTGGGTAGTAATTAATGCTACCCGATTCTCACAATGTCCTTTTTCTCTGTCCCTTTTCTCCTCAGGCCGATGATTTGGGCCTGGAAACCGTCATAGGGCTGTTAGAAATTCAGCTGTATGACCTCTCACTTTCAGCTCCTTAGCCCAACTGCCAGTTTTTCTCTCAGACCAGAATGGATCAAGGGAAGTCTCTGGAGCTCCCCCTTCTGGCCGGAGGTGGTAGTGCAGTTTTGCTATCTTATTACTTGTATTTAGTGTCAGTAACTATTTTTGTGGCAAATACCCCTAGGGGTGCCACATTCCCCCTTAGTTAAGAACAGTACTCCGGGACTGTGGGACGATAACATTTTGAAATAACAATTAATATGTACAGAGTCTTAAAAATGAAAAGTTACAAAAACCACTCAAGGAAACAAAAATAGAGTTCTGTAAAAAGTCACTTCAAATAGCGTCCATTAATACAGTTCTACCCTTGAAGGTACTCAATAGAAAGTCTAAAGAAAGTTCAAAAAGAGCAAAAAGCAAAGTTCAAAAAGCAGTCTTTCCGGAGCTTTGATTTAGTGCCTCCGGGCTGATAAAAAGTTCAAGAATATGCAATAAGTTCATACAGACAAGTCTCTGTAGGTACTGGGCTTAAACGTTGCAGACTGATAACAATGACTATACTACATATTCTGTTTAACTATATACGGCATAACATATATACAATTCACATTATGAGCTTTATAGTTGGTAATCTGCATACCTGGCCGGTAATTGACCCTGGGTACTACGCTGTGATCTACGTAATAGCGGTGTCTCTTCATGTGGTGTACTACTGTCTACTGCGGATGTAGTATCTGCCCGCTCTGCTAAAGATAATTCCACGACTATGGAGTTGGCATGTCCACCGTGAATGGGATTACTCTGATCAGGAATCTGTTCTTCCTGGCCTGGAACCTCCCGTAGTACGGGGTCAGCCTCTTCCTGTCTTGGGACTTCTGGTATTGGGTTCGGTGTTGGGTAAAAGGCCACCATGGGAACCACTACTGCACCATGGTATGTTAGTAGAGTTTTGGGAAAGTCTCCTATACAGGAGTGATACATTTCCTCTTCTTTTTCCTTTACTGGTTGAACCTGCATGGGTTGAATAACTTCTGGTTCTGGCTGGACAACGTCTGGCTCTTTCAATGCTTCCGGACACAATTTAAGATTGTCTCTTGACACTAGTTCAGATGTTAAGCCTCCGTTTTTGCTAATGAGACACATTTTAGGATTATCCATTCTTGTTGGTAAAACTGTGTAGGGTACGGCTTCCCACTGATTGTCTAGTTTATTGGTTCGACGATTTCTCTTGAGCACTTGGTCACCCGGTCTTAATGGGGTCGCTAGAGCATTCTGGTTGAAAGTTCGCTCTTGTCTTTCTCTAGTTTGCTGAAGGCTTCTTTCCACACTCTCTTGCACTTGGCGATACTGCTTTTGCCGTATGATATCCCAATTGGAGTCTTGAACTTCTGCGTCTGGTTTCAGAATTCCCATTTCTAGATCGATTGGTAATTGGCCGGGTCTTGCACGCATAAGGTAAGCTGGGGTGCAGTTGGTGGAGCTTACCGGGACATGATTATATAGATCTACCAAGTCAGGCAATTTCTCTGGCCATTGATTCCTTTCTGTCTCAGGTAAAGTCTTTAGTAGATCTATTATAATATGGTTCATCTTCTCGCATAAGCCGTTTGTTTGTGGATGATAGGCCGTCGTCCGGATCTTTTTGCAACCATACATATTACAGAATTCTCTGAAGATCTCTGATTCAAAGGCTGTACCTTGGTCGGTGAGAACCTGTTCCGGATATCCATGGGGTCTACAAAAGTACGTTTGGAACGCTTTGGCTGCTGTTTTTGCCGTCAGATCTTTTACGGGTACTACTACCAAGAAGCGTGAATAATGGTCCACGATGGTCAAGGCATAGACATAGCCGGACCGGCTTGGTATTAACTTCACGTGGTCTATGGCTACAAGTTCAAGTGGTTGTTTGGTGATTATGGGTTGCAGTGGTGCTCTTTGGTTCTTTTGATCGTTTCTTCTGAGGTTGCACGGGCCACAATTTCTGCACCACTGTTCGATTGATTTTCTCATCCCGACCCAATAAAATCTTTCTCTTAGAAGTACTTCTAACTTTTTCCAACCGAAGTGACCAGCACCATTATGGTAAGCTTCGAGGACCATCTTGACATCTTGTTTAGGCACGATAATCTGCCAAACCAATTCATGTGTTTTCGGATTGGTGTACCTTCTACAGAGCTTCTCTTGATACAGGAACATTTTGCCTCTCTCTTTCCAGAGTTGATGCGTCTCTTCTGGGGCATCCTCATCGGGATATGCACTTTGGTCAGTTAACAGTTCCTTCACCAACTTCACAGCCGGATTGCTGTCTTGGGTGTCAGCCCATCTATGGTGTGCTAACGGATTAAAATTCACCTCTTGTTGTTTCTGATAGGTACTTGACTGATGATGTTTTGCCTTGGGATGATGGAAGGCTGGTAGTTCAATTTCTTCAAGCTCCCCCGTTTCTTCTTCTACATCTCTCAAGTGTGGCATCCGGGATAGGGCATCGGTATTTCCATTCTTGCGACCTGCTCGATACTTGATTATGAAGTTGTAATTAGATAACCGGGCTATCCATCGCTGTTCTAACGCACCTAATTTGGCTGTGTCCAGGTGGGTCAACGGATTGTTGTCAGTATAGACAATAAATTCTGCAGCGGCCAGATAGTGTTTGAAACGTTCCGTCACAGCCCAAACTACTGCCAGTAGTTCCAATTTGAAGGAGCTATAATTTTCTGGATTTCTTTCAGTAGGCCGGAGCTTTCTACTTGCAAAGGCGATGACTTTCTCCCGACCTTCTTGCTTTTGTGACAGCACCGCTCCTAGTCCCACATTACTGGCATCGGTATAGAGGATGAAAGGTTGATGGTAATCTGGGTATGCCAGAACCTCTTCTCCGGTTAGTGCCTTCTTTAGTTGTTCAAAGGAGTCTTCCCTTTCGTCGTTCCACTGAAAAGGAGGGTTTCGGTTTGAAGGTTTCTTCGTCTGCCCTACCAAGGTGTCTTGCAAGGGTGCTGCCAACTTGGTAAATCCTTTTATAAATCTGCGATAGTAGCCCACCAATCCCAGGAATTGTCTCACTTCTTTTGCGCTGGTAGGTCTTGGCCAATCCCTTATGGCGCTTATTTTCTCGGGATCTGGTGCTACTCCCTCCGAACTCACGATGTGTCCCAGGCACTGTACCTTTGGCTTGAGAAGGTGACATTTGGATGGCTTGACTTTCATGCCATACCTGGATAAGGCTTCGAACACTTCTGCCAGGTCTATTAAGTGTTGTTCGTAAGTCTTTGAGTAGACGATCACATCATCTAGGTACAGGAGGACGGTCTCGAAGTTCTTGTGTCCGAGGCAGCATTCCATCAGCCGCTGGAAGGTACCGGTTGCGTTGCAGAGTCCGAACGGCATGTGATTAAATTCACATAGACCCATTGGTGTGGTGAATGCCGTCTTTTCCTTATCTCTCTCAGCCACAGGGACTTGCCAATACCCGCTTGTTAAGTCTAAGGTGGAAAAATAATTAGCAGATTTCAAAGCAGTTAAGGACTCTTCTATCCTAGGCAAGGGGTAGGCGTCTTTATGGGTGATGTTATTAATCTTCCGGTAGTCTACGCACATTCTCATGGTTCCGTCCTTTTTTTTGACAATCACTAGAGGGGCCGCCCAGGGGCTACAGCTGTCTCTTATTACCCCGGCCTGTTTCATCTCCCGCAGCATATCTTTTGCACACTGATAGTGAGCGGGCGGTATGGGTCTATATCTTTCTTTTATTGGGGGATGGTCACCGGTGGGGATTGTGTGTTCTACCCCTTCTATCCGTCCGAAGTCCAATGGGTGTTTACTGAAGACTTGTTCATATTCCGTCACTAGCCTATACACCCCTTGTTTTTGATGGGTAGGTGTTGAATTTATGCCCACGTGTAGCTGTTGGCACCAATCCTCCAATTCTCCATCTGAGCCGTTGACTTCCACCTGACAGGTTGGTTCTAAGGGCTCAATGGTTGTGATGGCATTGTTAACAGTATATAGCTTTGCCACTGTAGCATACCTTGGCAAAGTGACCTCTTCCTCTCCACAGTTCAAAAGTCGTACCGGCACTCGTCCCCGGTGTACCTCGACTACCCCTCGTGCTGTGAGTATAGTGGGCCTGCTGTCGGTGTACACTGGTTCTATTAAGGCTTGATAATCTCGTCCCTTAGTACCAATGGCTGCTCTACACCATACCAGCATTTCTGTTTTTGGTGGGATTACAATAGATGTCGGATCACTTACCCTTACACTGCCGATTTCTCCACCTGCAACTTCTACCTGTTGCCTTAACATCAATACTTTTATTTCCCTCCGGAGAACTCTCTGCTGGTAGGATTGGGCAGTTTCAGCAATTTGCTGTAAGACAGAAATAACTTCGGCAAAGCAGTTCTCTAACACATTCATTCCTATCAATACAGTTGGTTCACAGTTCCGCCGGTCAACATCAACAACAATTATACCCTGTTTCTTCAATTCTACTTTACCAATCTTTATGGTCATCTCCCTGAATCCTAGTTTCGGTACCAACTTACCATTACTGGCCCATATATCTAGTTCAACATCAGAGGGCCCTTTATCAATATCTGCATCAGCCCAGTACCTCTTATAAAGGATATACGGTATAGATGAAATCTGGGAACCTGTGTCCAGCAAAGCGTTGAGGGGAATTCCGTCCAGCACGATAGGGATAATGGGTCGTCCTCCGATGTACCTGTCGTGCCAGGGTGTTGGGCCTTAAAAGTTCATTCCTGCGAAGCGGCCCGCATTCCCAGGGGATTCCCGTTTAAATCACAATCTCGTGCAAAGTGGCCTGGCTGCTGGCAATGGCGGCAAATGGGCTGTCCATCCGGTTGGTAGCGGTCGCGGGGTCGTCCTCTCCATGTCGGGTATCTCTGGGGTCTCATCCATGGAACATCTTCTCTACGGTTTGCCAACTCCATCTTGGGTCCTCTCATCTCCTGCATGATTTTAGCAATTGAAGCAACAACATCAGTTAAAGAGTCAAGCTTTTGTTGAAGAGCCTCATTAGTACTGCGCCCCAGGGGCTTAGCAATGGCCCCGGACATAGCTGATGTCACTGGCACTCCCTGTTGTTGAGGAACCTCTGCCATGGGTTGCACAGGCTCCTGATCCCGAGGTGCCTCTGCCAGCTGGAGACGTATAGCGCTCTCCTTTAATTGGGCAAATGTCAATTCAGGGTTCTTAAAAACAAGCATGCTCACATGCCCCCGGTGAGAAGGGGTGTAGAGTCCCTCAATAAATTGATCTCTTAGCAGTTTATCCGCTCCGGTGTTAAAAATGGGTTCAGCCAGTGTAAGTGATTTAAGGGCTTCCTGCAGGTTTAAGGCAAAGTCTCTCACACCCTCATTAACTTTTTGTTTGCAATTAAAGAATCGTACTTTAGCTTTGCTGCTGGCAGTGGTTTCAAATGTAGCTATTAATCCAGCAAATATGCATTCAACAGTGCCTTTTAGATCAGCTGCCCATGCTGTGACTTCTCGCTTAGCATGGCCACTTAACTGCATCATCAGGAGACTAACACGCTGAACTTCACCCACGGGGAACATGTTAAAATGGGCCAGCATCTTTTCTCTGAAATCGTCAAGGGTATTAGGCTCACCTTCATACATTGGAAGCCACGGGCCACCCGGGGTATATGGTATCAGCACAGGCATGATGGGCGCCACTCCTTGCACCGCTGCGCTACCGGACTCTCTATCGACACTCTGTCTTTCAGCTGCATTAGCGTCGCCGGGTGCTGCGGCGTCTCCGTGCTGCGACATACTGTGCCCCCTTCGTTAATCCGGACCCTTCCAGTCCTCCGCTTCCGTCGGGATAGTGTAGATTCGTTCCGCTGTGCAGCAGGATTGGTTTTCCCCTTGCTCTGACGTCACAGCGCTCAGCTTGGTGCCGCCCACAATGACACGCCCCCTGCTGCTCCCGCCCGCCACGCGCTCTGTAATGGCGGATTCTGAAGTTTTTCAGTTAGACTGGGGCTCAGGTAATGGTGTAGCTCAATTAACAGTCTCGTGCCTAACGGTTATGAGGTGATGGCGGCCATCTTTACTCCATTATAACCAATGGGGAAAAGTCACTTTCAATAGTTTTCAATGGGAAATGGAATTTTCTTTAATAAAGTCAATTTTCAAGATTTTTCATCCAAGTTTTCACAGTTTTGGGCTCCAATCACGGCACACAATACCCGGTATACGGGCTGGCTGAATCCTGTTCGTGACGCCAATTGTGACGCCCAGGAGACCGGGGTACCCAGCACCGGACCAATGGGGTCTGTCTCTTAAGCGGGATGTCACGGGAGGCTTGACCCGGTGCTGTGGCCTCAGGCAATGCACAGTGTAAGGGGTATCATGAGGGAACAGGCACTTACTTGATCAGCAGCAGGTTCTCTCAGCGGTGATGATCCTGATCCCGGATAGATAGCTATTGTCCAAATGAAAGTCTGAGGCACTGAAACGTTTAACCAGTTTACTTCAACATAAAGGGATTTACAACCAATCCTGTCACCGGAGTCTGTATGGGAACTCTGAGTTACTTTGACCCTGCCGGGGTCTTCGCCTCTTATTGTACGCAATTTCTGTGTGGCCCTGCTGCTGTATGTGAACTGGCTGCCGGCCCAATCTGTCCCCTCCTGGTCCTGGTTTGACGGGCAACCCGAGTCCTTTTATCGGCTTACCCCCTCCAGGAGTACCGCTGAACTCTGTGTCTGTTGCTGCGTCCGGCCCTAGTGAAGCTGATATCACCTCACGTTTTTCCGGTTGCTGTATTATATATAATGAATACAGCTACAGATCCGGTATCCGTCTTTGCGCCTGTTCTGGGTAGTGATTAATGCTACCCGATTCTCACAATGTCCTTTTTCTCTGTCCCTTTTCTCCTCAGGCCGATGATTTGGGCCTGGAAACCGTCATAGGGCTGTTAGAAATTCAGCTGTATGACCTCTCACTTTCAGCTCCTTAGCCCAACTGCCATTTCTTCTCTCAGACCAGAATGGATCAAGGGGAGTCTCTGGAGCTCCCCCTTCTGGCCGGAGGTGGTAGTGCAGTTTTGCTATCTTATTACTTGTATTTAGTGTCAGTAACTATTTTTGTGGCAAATACCCCTAGGGGTGCCACATTAGTAAAGGTACCTTCACACTAAGCGACGCTGCAGCGATACCGACAACAATGTCGATCGCTGCAGCGTCGCTGTTTGGTCGCTGGAGAGCTATCACACAGACAGCTCTCCAGCGACCAACGCAGGGACGCGCTTAGTAACCCGATGTTTACCATGGTTACCACCGTAAACGTTAAAAAAACAAACACTACATACTTACCTTCAGCTGTCTGTCCCCGGCGCTCTGCTCTCCTCTGCACTGTCAGCGCCGGTCAGCCGGAAAGCAGAGCGGTGATGTCACCACTGTGCTTTCCGGCTGGCCGGCGCTGGCACAGGATGCAGGAGGAGTGCAGAGAAGCACAGCGCCGGGGACAGACAGCTGAAGGTAAGTATGTAGTGTTTGGTTTTTTTACGTTTACGCTGGTAACCAGGGTAAACATCGGGTTACTAAGCGCGGCCCTGCGCTTAGTAACCCGATGTTTACCCTGGTTACCAGTGAAGACATCGCTGGATCGGCATCACACACGCCGATCCAGCGATGTCAGCGGGAAGTCCAGCGACGAAATAAAGTTCTGGACTTTCCTCAGCGACCAACGATCTCCCAGCAGGGGCCTGATCGTTGGTCGCTGTCACACATAACGATTTCCTTAACGATATCGTTGCTACGTCACAAAAAGCAACGATATCGTTAACGATATCGTTATGTGTGAAGGTACCTTTAGTGTTTTGTATGATAGAGGTTTTCTGTTATCACTGTTTTGTCTTTGTGTCTTGTTTATCTTAAATTTCTGTCCCATGCCTGATGGGTGGGAAAGGGGACAGATCAGGGTTTAACAGGAGCATAGTAAGGTCGGATACTAAAGCCTCCCTACCTTCAAGGTTACCCCTGGTACAGGGATATCGAGGGCCCCAGTCCCTGTGGCCGCATGTTTTGCAGCTGTTGGACAGCAACAAAACATGTGGGAATTGGCCCGGTATTTCAGGCAATCCCCACATGTTTTGTGGTTGTCTAACAACCGCAAAACATGTGGCCGTGGGGATGGGAACATCTCACTCGAGCACCCATGATACTCAGTGCATACTAGAGCACCCTTGCAAATTCGAGTAATGAAGACTTGCGCTCATCACTAGTGCTCAGCTGTTTTCAGGACTCCAATTCGAGAAAATGTAGAGTCATGCATGCTCTCAATTCACAATGGCTGCTAGAAGTGTGCAGGTGGGATACCCATCCCTAAAACACTTGTGGTACACCCAAGTGATATGCCATAAAGTTCTAAGATGAGAATACCCATTAAGCAGAGGTTGGAGTTCTTGAGATTTTGCAAATTTTTTTTAGATTTAGTTTCAAGCATACGAATATGTGACTGCTCATTTATAGACTGCTTGCTTCCCTGAGAAAATGTGCAGCTGCAAATGGTGCCTTTGGGAATAAAATAAAGACCTGAAGAGACTCTATGTGACACATGCCTCAGAGGGTTAATTAAGTGGAATCTTTCAGTACTCTTGGTGAATGTTATTATTCTTTTAAACCTATATATTGTTAGATTTAGTTGCTATTTAGTTACCCCTAGTTTATAATTTACATGGAATCAAATGCAATTGAATATACACAATGCAATGGCCTGCAAATCAATGTATATTCTCTTGTCTTTTTTTGTAGTTCTTTTAGTATTCTCATCAGCCCTGTGGATAACGATAATTCTTCTATTTTTCCTGGGCTCAATAGTCTGCACATTTATGCAATTATAAAATTCAATGTCTGGCTGACAAGCCTCATCTGATACCTATTACAGGGTTCCAGTTGACCAGGTTTCTTCTATTTTAAAAATGCAGCAATGAGTCTTATAGTTTTAGCATTAAAACATTCTGGTTCATGAGGAATTTCTGAAGCAGTCTGTATTGTATCAGGTATAATGTAATGTAGCTTTACCTCCTTTTTTTTAGGTCAAAAACACTGCAGCCAGATGTTACTTTAACGTTTATATCAAATTATTGATACATTTGCATGCGCTTTGTTTTTAACACCATTACGATGAATGAGGGACATAACATGTCATGAGCGTGCGTCAGTTCCCGCATCGTGACTTGCTATGTCCATCATGGGTTAAAACTGTATAACAATTTTTAAAAAAATTAAGAGGAAGATTGAAAAAAATTCTATTAAAAAAAATATATATATTACACCAATAAATATACATTTACATAGAAATAAAGAAAAAAGTACACATATTTGGTATCGGTGCATCCAGAAGGACCGATCTATAAAACTGTCACACTAGTTAACCCCTACAGTGAACACCATAAAAAAATATTAACAAGCGTGGCAAAAAACTATGGTTTTTCATCATGCAGCTGGAAAACTGGAATCAAAAGCAATCAAAAAGACAAATATAAATAAAAAATCATATTGCTGAAAACGTCAAGCAGCCGCACGCTCCGGACCCAATTGTCGACGGCAGTGCAGGGACTTGATGCGAGAGACTTGCACGAGTTTCTCGCATTGAACTTGCAAGTGTGACCCCGGCCTAATGAAGAAGATGGAGGACTGTGGGCATATAAGGGGCACGTGTGTGGGTCAGGCACACGTCTCCCAGCAGCAAAGTATCACGGCAGCTAAAGTACTGTGAAGTGCAGTTATTTCAACGGCAGTTAGTCACGGCAGGAGTCAGGACCCCACTCTATGAACCAGTCTATTTTGGGTATGTCTGCTGAATAAGCACTTCTTATTACTTGGATCTAGCTTTTGTATTAACCCACCTTACGCCTTCACCATGTTTACATATGCTCTTACAGTGTTTGCTCCACTAATCCTCTCTTTCCTTCGCTATCCACAAACCCCAGCATCCTCTAACCAAATAATCATCTCCCCTTCCCTCTTACCTACCCACCTGTCCTCCTCTGCTGATCTGCTCCTCAACCTCAGATCTCTCCTAATGAAACATAAAACAAGCCGGCCACTCTCCTTCTCCCACCTGCACTCCCTTTCTCTGCTTCTGCTCACATATCTCCCAACCCTAGACCCCCACAGCTCATACCTCCCATTACTACCCACTGCTACCGCTCCCTATCTAATATGAACTACCACAATATTTCCAACATAAAACCCGTGCCCCTGACGCCCACCCCCCTGCTCCCTCTCTCTGGAGCACTCTGGACTGCCTGCTCAATCTGCACTAAGCTTCATGTGATTCATGACCTTTTTCTCTTTCACAAGCTTGCCTTCCTTGGCCTCACAGAAACATGGCTAACACCCTCTGATACCGCCTCCCCTGCTGCGCTGTGTTACGGCTGCCTCCACTTCACCCACACCCCTCGACCCGGCAACAAACATGGTGGAGTGGGCCTTCTGCTTTCTTCAAACTGCACCTTTAACCCAATCTCATCTCTACCCTCCCTTGTGCTCCCCTCTTTTGAAGTCCACTCTGTCCGCATCTACTCTCCCTCCAACATCCTAGTGGCCGTCAAATACTGACCTCCGGGCCCTGCCACTGACTTTTTTGACCAATTCTCCACCTGGCTTCTTCCCTTTCTTCTGACATTCCCACCATCATCATGGGTGACTTCAACATACCCACTGATACCCTTCAGTCAACAGCCTCCAAACTTCTGTCCCTTACTTCATCTTTTGGACTTACTCAGTGGTCCTCCGCAGCCACCCACACAGATGGACATATGCAGCGCCCCAGAGATCTGGTCATTGCAGTATGACACTCTGCCACTAAGGGGAGTGATGGTACGTCTGATGGCACTGAAGGAATTCTACTGACCAGGTATCACCAGCACACATTACACTTCACACTCCGGCCACTAGGGGGAGAAAAAGGCTTTATTTATTGGGCCACTCCTCACACTGGTAAAACTAGGGGTTGGATAGGAAGTTAGTCAGAAGCTGACTGGGTTGGATTCAGGCAACATCCCGTGGCAGGGGGTGTTGCAGGGAGAAGACACAGGGGGATCCCTGTCGGGCGTGGGAACCTAGCAGGTGCCTAGCGAACAGAGCAGAACGTAACGGAACCGCGCCTGCACACCCCGCAGCAGTATCCTAAGAGGGAGACACGAAGGGAAGGATATTGTGGAACAGTGAGAAACGAGATCAAGCACAAAGAAGAACCAGTAGGAGTCGTGCCGTGAGACCGAGGCAACATCCTACTGAGGCGCGTAGCTGGTGGCCGGAACACCGCGGGAGTAACTGACTCTAGGCCTTACTTCGAACTCCGCAGGAGTTAATTATAGGTTGGCTGTCTACCTTAAATTTCCTACGAAGACATAGGGGGCAACGCGTGGAGAGGGGCGTCTCTAGGGTCCCGGAAGAGCTCCGAGCCTTCCCGTCATACGGGTGCGTCCTAGCCATAACATACCTGGGGGACGAGAAACTTGTAACATCTGGAACAAGCGAGAGAGAATTAGAAAGAACAAACGAAGCAGAACAGCAGTTGTGAGGACTAATCCGAATGCTCAGCAGGGTAGCACTACAACACACAGGCGCTAGTGGTAGGCACTGATTTCCACCTGCAAAGGGAACTCTGGATGTGCCCATCGGACCGGCCAGTCTCAGACAGCCCTGTTAACCATGCTCTGGATTGAGGATCCTGAAGTCTTCAGTAAAGAGGTAAAGAGACTGCAACCTTGTGTCCTCGTTATTGACTGCACCTCACACCATCACCATCCACCTTACTGGGAAGCCCTGGGGACATACTTCACCTGTGGGAAGGTATACCACCCAGCTGCCATTCCATCACCCCAGCGGACCCCACAGCAGCGTCGGTCACCCTGACCGAATACCACAGGTGGCGTCACGAATCCCTGACAGCCTGTACCACCTTTATTGGACGCCCCTTAGCAGGGTCGCGGACCGGGTCCAGCCACCGTGACAGCCTCAGAACTGAACCAGAGAGGCCCGGTACCGAGAACTCGTGGCCCTGTGTCTGGGGGCGCTCCACATACACTAGACTGGTCTTCACCCGTCTCTGCTCTCTATCTAACTTCACCATCTCCCCTCTCCCTCTATCTGACCACCATCTGCTCACTTTCTCATCCCTGTCCTCCTGTCCAGTCACCCAGGTCCAGCAACATGCACACCCCTGCAGAAACCTTGCACACCTAGACACCCACACACTCTCTGAATCTATCCTACCACTGGCATTCATATTCTCACTCCACGACACAGACAGTGCCACTGCTTTCTACAATGCCACTCTCACATCAGCTATTGACACGGTTGCCCCTCTCGTTCATGGCAGAGTGCAACGTATCAAAGGACAACACTGACACAATAACACCACTAAAAAGCTCCGGCAAGTGTCCAGGGTTGCAGAGCAGCATTGGAAGAAAACACATTTGCAAGACGACTTCACTGCATTCAAACAGGCAACACTGCGCTCACATCTGTTAAACAGGCCTACTTCACAACCCTCGTATCTTTCCTATCCTACAACCTCAAAGTTATTCAAAACCTTGAACTCCCTCTTCCGCCCCCCAATGTCCCCTCCAACCTCCCTCATCTCTGCTGAGGACTTTGCCACACACTTTATAAATAAGATCGACCAAACAAGGCAAGTCTTCATTGTTCAACCACCACAACCCCTTTGTATACCAGACCAATGCCCGAACCCCATAACCTCCCTATCCAACATCACTGAAGGGGGGCTTAACTGTCTCCTCTCCAAATCGCACCTCACCACCTGTGCGCTCGACCCCATTCCATCCCACCTTCTCCCCAACCTCACCACCACTCTTATCCCATCCCCAACCTTCAACCTATCACTCTCTTCTGGCACCCTCCCTTCTGTTTTGAAATATGCCTCAATCACGCCTGTCCTTAAGCCAATCCTTGACCCAACAGCTATGTCCAGCTATCGCACAATATAGCTGCTCCCATTCGCTTCCAAACTTCTAGAGCAACACGTCCATGCTGAACTTTCCTCCCACCTCTCATTAATCTTTCTCTTTGAAAATCTACAATCTGGTTTCTGCCCCATCACTCAACTGAGACAGCCCTGACCAAAATTACTAACGACTTACTTACTGTCAAAGCTAATGGACAATACTCTGTACTCCTCCTCTTAGACCTTTCCTCTGCTTTCGACACAGTTGACCACTGCCTCCTACTACAGATCCTCTCCTCCGTTGGCAGCAAAGACCTCGCCCTATCCTGGATCTCCTCATACATTTCCAACCACACATTCAGCGTCTCCCACTCTCACATTACCTCCTCATCCCACCCTATCTCTGTTGGAGTTCCCCAAGGCTCTGTTCTAGGACCCCTACTCTTCTGAATCTATACACTTGGCCTGAGACAACTCAAAGTCCTATGGATTACAGTACCACCTTTATGCTGATGACACTCACCTTTCTGGCCAAGACGTCACCTCTCTGCTGTAAAGAATCCTGGAGTGTCTATCTAGCCATAACCTCCTTCTTCTCCTCTCGCTTCCTCAAACTCAATGTGGACCAATCTGAACTCATCATCTTTCCTCCATCTCATAGATCTTCCTTACCTGACCTATCTATTGCAATTAATGACATCACGCTTTTCTCTGTACTGGAAGTCCGCTGCCTCGGTATGACCCTTGACTTTGCCCTGTCCTTCAAACCGCACATCGAAGCTTTTTCCACCTCCTGTCACCTAGAGCTCAAAAATATCTCCAGAATCGGTCCTTTCCTCAACCGTCAATCTACTGAAATGCTTGTGCTTGCCCTCAACGTCTCCCACCTCGACTATTGCAACATCCTTTTCTATGGCCTCCCTGCTAACACCCTTGCACCTCTCCAGTCCATCCTCAACTCTGCTGCCCAACTAATTCATCTCTCTCCTCGCTACACTGGCGCTTCCCCACTCTGCAAATCTTTTCACTGCCTCAGCATATCCAGTTCAAATTACTAATACTAACCTACAAAGCCATACATAACCTGTCTCCTCCATATATCTCTGAACTAATCTCCTGATATCTTCCCTCATGCAATCTCTGGTCCTCCCAAGACCTCCTTCTCTCCTCCACACTTATTCGCTCCTCACCCAATCGCCTCCAAGACTTCTCCCGAATATCCCCCATCCTCTATCAACCACATTCGGATCCTTCAGACTGAACCTGAAAACCCACCTCTTCAGGAAAGCCTACAGCCTGCACTGACCCCACTGCCTCCTCACCACTACCAAAGCAACCACCTCACCAACACCAGAGCTCCTGCAACCCTCAACCTATTGTCTCCTTCCTCACCATCCTGTAAAATGTAAGCCCGCAAGGGCAGGGTCCTTGCCCCTCTGTATCAGTCTGTAATTGTTAGTTTGCTTATTGTAAGTGTAATTTGTATATAACCTCTTCTCATGTACAGCACCATGGAATCAATGGTGCTATATAAATAATAATAATAATAATATGATCCGGTGGTGACCGTCTTTTTGGGCGTGCATATAAGCGCGGTCGGCCACACTTTTGTGTACCTCTGAAAAGCCAGATCCCGTCGAACAGAAGCTAGACTGAGTCCAGAGAATTTCTGCTGCCTCATTAGTGAATGGATTCTTTGGTGGTTTCACCAGAATCACATATTTTCTAGATTTAGTTGGAAACCTTGATGTAATTGATCAGCATAGAGCACAAGATAAATGTGAATTGACCTAAAATTTTCTCTACTCCAAAATGCTACCAATAAAATCTACTCAACCCACAAAAAAACAAGTCCCCATTCAAGTTCATGATTTATACAAATATAGGGGGTGTCCACATTACTGGTAGCAAAAAGGCTCTGGAAAAGTGATGTGGCTCCTACCAAAAGAAATCAATCTAAATCTGTTCTCCTAAATCCAAATGCTTCCTTCTCCTGAACCCCACAGTGTGCCTAAACCACAGTTAGCATTCACATCTTTGGCATTTCATTACGAGGTGTAGTTTATAAAATGTGGTCACTAGGGTTGAGCGACCTTTACTTTTATAGGATCGGGTCGGGTTTCACGAAACCCGACTTTTGAAAAAGTCGGGTCGAGTGAAATCGGCCGATCCTATAAAAAAGTCGGGGTCGGACGAAACCCGAAACCCAATGCAGTGCATTGGGTTTCCATGGTTCCCAGGGTCTGAAGGAGCGGAAACTCTCCTTCAGGCCCTGTGATCCATATTTTAATGTAAAATAAAGAATTAAAATAAAAAATATCGCAATACTTACCCTCTGACGCGCCCTGGTACTAACCGGGAACCTTCCTTCCTTAGAATCAGCCTTCCAGGACCCTGCGGTGACGTCGCGGCTTGTAATTGGCTGCGCGGCCGCCCATGTGACCGCTCGCGCGGCCAATCACAAGCCGCGACGTCACCCGCGACGTCACCGAAGGTCCTGGAAGGGCTGATTCTTAGGAAGGAAGGCTGCCGGAAAGAAGCAGGGCGCGTCCGAGGGTGAGTATATACCTAATAGGAATATACTCACCCTCGGACGCGCCCTGCTTCTTTCCGACAGCCTTCCTTCCTAAGAATCAGCCTTTCCAGGACCTTCGGTGACGTTGCGGGTGACGTCGCGGCTTGTGATTGGCCGCGATAGCGGTCACATGGGCGGCCGCACGGCCAATCACAAGCCGCGACGTCACCGCGACGTCACCGCAGGGTCCTGGAAGGCTGATTCTAAGGAAGGAAGGTTCCCGGTTAGTACCAGGGCGTGTCAGAGGGTAAGTATTGCGATATTTTTTATTTTAATTCTTTATTTTACACTTAAATCTGAATTCCGATACCAATTCCCGATATCTTAAACATATCGGGAATCGGTATCGGAATTCCGATTCTAGATTCAAAAGATCGCCGACTTCATGGCCGACCCCACACTAGGGTCGGGTCGGGTTTCATGAAACCCGACCTTGCCAAAAGTCGGCGACTTTTGAAAAATTTCGACCCGTTTCGCTCAACCCTAGTGGTCACCTATGAGGTTACTGCTGTACTGACACCTCAGAGGCTCTGCCAATGTGACATAGCATCTGCAAACCATTCCAGGCAAATTTGCACTCCAATATGGCACTCCTTCCCTTCTGAGCTTTGGACTGTGACTAAAAAGTAGTTTTTATAGCATATGGGACATTGCCGTTCTGTCACGATC
This sequence comes from Ranitomeya imitator, assembly GCF_032444005.1. Taxonomy (NCBI): domain Eukaryota; kingdom Metazoa; phylum Chordata; class Amphibia; order Anura; family Dendrobatidae; genus Ranitomeya; species Ranitomeya imitator. Next base: position 226,497,386 of record NC_091282.1, read on the forward strand.
CCACCAGGGGGATGGTCAGCGTATGGCACGACACACAACGGGATGGAAGTGGGGAGAGGAAGGCCCTACCGATTGGAAATAAAGGATGGGACACCTCCTGAGCTCCAACCTCAGCTTGTTCCTGCAATCCCCTAATGCCCTAAAACGGGTCCTTCCCCCTGCCGCCATCACGAACCTCGTCCTTCGCTGTCACCTCGTACTGCCCTAGCTAGGGCACTAGCTGGCAAGAGCGCTATCCTCACTACTGCAGATGGTACAACACAGGGGTGGTGACATGGAGTGTTATGATAAGGTAATTCAGTACCACAATGGACATAGAGGTCAGAGCACATACAGTGACCTGACAATAACCCAAAAACATAGAACGAGCTCTGAGACGTGGGAACTCTGCTGACCGCAATCCCTAATCCTCTCCAACCACACTAGAGGCAGCCGTGGATTGCGCCTAACGCTCCCTATGCAACTCGGCACAGCCTGAGAAACTAGCTAGCCTGAAGATAGAAAATAAGCCTACCTTGCCTCAGAGAAATACCCCAAAGGAAAAGGCAGCCCCCACATGTAATGACTGTGAGTTAAGATGAAAAGACAAACGTAGAGATGAAATAGATTTAGCAAAGTGAGGCCCGACTTTCTGAACAGAGCGAGGATAGGAAAGGTAACTTTGCGGTCAACACAAAACCCTACAAAAACCACGCAAAGGGGGCAAAAAGACCCTCCGTACCGAACTAACGGCACGGAGGTACACCCTCTGCGTCCCAGAGCTTCCAGCAAGCAGAAAAAAACAAATAGACAAGCTGGACAGAAAAAAACAGCAAACAAAATAGCAAAGCGGAACTTAGCTATGCAGAGCAGCAGGCCACAGGAACGATCCAGGAGGAAACAGGTCCAATACTAGAACATTGACTGGAGGCCAGGATCAAGGCACTAGGTGGAGTTAAATAGAGCAGCACCTAACGACTTTACCACATAACCTGAGGAAGGAAACTCAGAAGCCGCAGTACCATTTTCCTCCACCAACAGAAGCTCACAGAGAGAATCAGCCGAAGTACCACTTGTGACCACAGGAGGGAGCTCTGCCACAGAATTCACAACAATGGAGACAGACAAGGTAAAAACACCACACTTAGCTTTCAGACTCCGCTGACAAACTCCACACCGCAGAGGACACAGAAACATGACTCCAAACTCCAAAAGTAGCTGACACCAGACAGCTGCAACTGCAAGGCTGGTCTCCATAGATTAACTATCACCAACAGTCAGCAGTTGCAGCAGATTGCCAGCAAGGGAAACTGACATTAACCACCGCTGGCTAGAAAGGAAAAAAGCTACATTTAAAACATAGTGGAACCAGAGCTGCCACGAATCCAAAAATGGATCGTGACACGTTCTCAGGAGACACTGGGTAACAAATGTGGTCCATTTTCTCCTATTAGCCCTTTTAAAATTTTAAAACTTGTGGCTAAAACAACATTTTAGTGGAAAAAATGCAATATTTAAATTTCACAACCCAAAGTTACACCACTCTGTGAAATACCTGGGAGTTAAAAATGCTCACTAAACCCCTAGAGGAATTCTCCGAAAGGTGTAGTTTCCAAAATGGAGTCACATGTGGGGGTTTCTGCGGCTCTTTAACCTTGGCGGTTTTCCATATGCGCATGGCTTCCACAATCTATTCCAGACAAATGCAAAAATCAAGTAGCCTCCTTCCCTTCCAACTCCTCCTGTGTGATTTTCTCAACACATATGAGGTATCCATGTACTCAGGAGAAATTGCACAACAAATTATGTGGTACATTTCCTCCTTGTTACCTTTGTGAAAATGAAAAATTTCTGGGGAAAAAAAGGTCCAATATTTTAAAAATTGCGCGAAGCACCTGAGAATTCAAGATGCTCACCACACCTCTAGTGCCACCGATTACAGTCATGAATATGCGGCTCCACCCCTATGGGAGGTGGAGCTGCATATTCATGACTGTAATCGGCGGCACCACGTGACCGCTCATACAGGAGAAGCTGGCGCAGAGAGGACACTGCGAGGGAGCCGGGTGAGTATTTTATTAACAGCGGGAGGGCGCACAGGGGGTGGGAGGGGGGAGGGGACAGGGATCTTTATTTTAAACACGAAAAAAAAAAAAAAAAAAGGATTTTTCATATCTTCTCTCCAGCGAGCGCTGCTGGAAAGAAGATATGAATGGCGGCTTCAGCACCACACTGGGGGGACAGCGCTTACTGTAGCGCTGTCTCCTGCATGGCACACAGACTTCACACGGACAGCGTCCGTGTGCGGTACGTGTTTTACACGGACCCATTGACTTTAATGGGTCCGTGTAATCCGTGCGCTCCCACGAACACTGACATGTCTCCGTGTTTTGCACACGGACACACGGTCCGTGAAAACATGCTGACATGTGCAGAGACACATTGATTTCAATGTGTCTACGTGAGTCAGTGTCTCCGGTACGTGAGGAAACTGTCACCTCATGTACCGGAGCCACTGACGTGTGAAACCGGCCTTATGGGGTATCGTCATACTCAGAAGAAATTGGACAACAAATTTGAATGTCATGTTACCCTTGCTAAAATGAAATATTTGGGGCTAAAACATTGTGGGAACAATTTAATTATTTTTCATTTTCTCGGCTCAACGTTATAAAATTCTGTGAAGCAGCTGGGATATCCAGGGGTTCACCACACATTTAAATAAATTCTTTAAGGGGTCTAGTTTCCAAAATGTGGTCACTTGTGGGAGGTTTCAAGTGTTTAGGCACATCAGGGGCTCTAGAAACGCTATGTCGCATGTTCTTGATTCCAGACAATTTTGCACTCCCCGTTTGGTGCGGGCTCCAGCACTGAGCCTGCACCTTTCTGGGCACATGACAGCTGATCTGTATAGCTGACATATGTACGCAACAGCTGTGAGTGGAATCGCAATCCACACGCGGTTGTTAATTAATTAAATGCCGCTGTCAATCTGACAGCGGCATTTAACTTGCACTTGCCAGAAGTGTGTAATAAATCCCGCGATCATGTGACGGGGTCACCGATGGGTTGGCATAACATCCAGGGGTTTCCAGCCGTCCTCTATGGTTGTCATTGCCAGATTGCTGTGAGCGCTACCCGTGGTCGGCGCTCATAGCAGATTAGAATTTCTGCTACACACAGGCGATCAGCTCATCACCTGTGTGTAGCAGAGGAGATCAGAGTACTGCAGCTTCTAGTCTCCCATGGAGGCTATTGAAGCAAGCAAAATGTAAATAAAAAGTTTTTAAAAACATAAAAAAAAATAATCTCAAAGTACAAATCACCCCCCTTTAAAGAAAAACAATAAAAATATATAAATATACACATTTGGTATCGCCGCTTTCAGAATCACCCGATCTATCAATTTAAAAAAAGAATTAACCCGATCGCTAAATGGCATAACGAGAAAAAAATTCAAAACATCATAATTAGGGTTTTTTTTGTCGCCGCTACATTGTAATAAAATGCAATAACGGGTGATCAAAAGATCGTATCTACACCAAAATGGTATCAATAAAAACGTCAGCTCAGCGTGCAAAAAATAAGCCCTCACCCAGCCCAAGATCACAAAAATAGACACTACAGGTCTCAGAAAATGGAGCTTTTTTTTTTTTTTTTTTAGCAAAGTTTGGATTTTTTTTCCGTCACTTAAATAAAAAGTAAACTAGATATGTTTTGTGTCTTTGAACTCGAAATTACCTGGAAAATCATAATGGCAGGTCAGTTTTAGCATTTAGTGAACATGGTAAAAAAAAAAAAAAAAACCATCAAAAAACAACTGTGGAATTGCACTTTTTTGCAAATTTTACCGTACTTTTTTCCCCTTCTTTCCAGTACATGATATGTTAAAACCAACGGTGTCATTCAAAAGTACAACTTGTGTTGCAAAAAACAAGCCCTCGCATCACCATTTTAAGCAAAAATGTAAAAAGTTATGGTTCTGAGAAGATGGGGAGTAAAAAACGAAAACGCAAAAACAAAAATAGCTCTGGTCATGAAGGGGTTAACTAAGTATGGTGGGGGGTTTTTTGTTTCTTGTCACAGTTTATATAGATTACTTAGCTCTCAAATGTTTCAGATCCAGAGAGACACTACCAATGTGTGGGAGATGTCCTGCTGCATCAGGAGGTCAGGGCTATGTTCCGAACTTTCTCATTGTGTCTGTGATGTCTTCACTCTTTGCTGTGCAGGTTCACAGCATGCATTACCTTCTGGGGAGGGGCTGGCAACTGTCTGTGTTCTGTACATTCTTCATTCATTTAATTAACTCAGTCTTATTTTTTTTTTAAGTGTGGTCTTCCCCAGGATTCGAACACCCAGCCTCTTGCATGGCAGTCATCAGCTGGAATAATGAACCAAAGGCTGGAAATCCCAGTATAGAATTTTCTCTTCTTGAATGTTCCTGTATTCTACACTACAGTCACATTTTACTTGTACTTAAAGCCACATCTCTATAGTCTAGTGCATTTCTATGTACATGTATTCTAAAGGCAAACTAAAAGTCAGGCAATTATTTCTTCCTCAAAAACTGCTAATAAAATACTTAAAAATAATTGCATTCATAACATTGTGAATGCAATTTTTTAAAAACAAATATCACAAATCAGTAAATAACAAGGACAGAGTTTGATAAAAGGCAAAAAAAATTGCTCAGCATGATCAAAAATGCCAAAAATAAACAATGGGATTTATCATTTGACTGAAAGTGACCTCGTGGTGATCTACATCCATTAATTGCAATTACAATATATCAGTAAATAGACACAATCTGTTAAAAAATACTTTTATTAATTCAACATTAAAATGCAGGCTGCCGGGAAGCTATTAAGATGCGTCTGGACGACAGCCTTTTCGCATATACACACAGCATGGCACTGACACACTTCCTTTTAAGCAGTTCTGAATTACTTATGTCATGACAGCCAGCAAATCAAACAAAACACACAAAAAAAAACTTCAAAACAACATACAATGATTGATACAGGATAAAAAGATCAGATCATTTTTGTCATTGAAACCTATTATAACAAAAACTCATGGTAATCACCATCTGAAGGTGGACTAACCCTTTCTATTCCTGTGCAAACTTGATAACTGGTATCTCTGAATAGATCAATAGTTTTCATTAAATGAAAAGAAACTCTTCTTAGGGGCAGCTAAGATATCATCTTAGTCCTGTCCTAAATTACCCAGATGACTGTACACTTAGATGACAAATGCAAATCTATTGTATAGCTGACAAATATAGGACGAATTGTAAGCAGAAGACAGTGTAGGCTGGGACAAAATGATTTCCAAATTGCATTAATGATTTCTTTACATTTTAGGCCTGTCTCACACGTCCAGATAATTCCGGTACCGGAGAAAACGGTACCGGAGTTATCCGTGTCCGTGTGCTCACGTAGGCCATCCGTGTGGGATCCGTGTGATGTCCGTGAGTACGTTTTTAGGGTCCGTGTGCTGTACGTGTGCTGTACGTGTGTCCGTGTATTGCAACAATTTTTACAATTTTAACCATATGACAGGAAAAACGCACACGGACAGCACACGGATGGCACACGGACAGCATCCGTATGCGGTACGTGTTTACACAGACCCATTGACTTTAATGGGTCCGTGTGATCCATGCGCTCCCACGAACACTGACATGTCTCCGTGTTTTGCAAACGGACACACGGTCCGTGAAAACACGCTGATACATTTACTTTAATGTGTCTACGTTTGGCCGGTTTCACACGTCAGTGGCTCCGGTACATGAGGTGACAGTTTCCTCACATACCGGAGACACTGACTCACGTAGACACATTGAAAGCAATGTGTCACTGCACATGTCAGCGTGTTTTCACGAACTGTGTGTCCGTGTGCAAAACACGGAGACATGTCAGTGTTCGTGGGAGCGCACGGATTACACGGACCCATTAAAGTCAATGGGTCCGTGTAAAACACGTACCGCACACAGACGCTGTCCGTGTGCAGTCCGTGCAGGAGACAGCGCTACTGTAAGCGCTGTCCCCCCCACGTGGTGCTGAAGCGGCCATTCATATCTTCTCTCCAGCAGCGTTCGCTGGAAAGAAGATATGAAAAATCCTTTTTTTTTTTTTTTTGTCCTCGTGTTTAAAATAAAGATCCCTGTCGCCATAACCCTTCCCTCCCACCCCCTGTGCGCCCCCCTGCTGTGACTAAAATACTCACCCGGCTCCCTCGCAGCGTCCTGTCCTCGCCGCACTTTCACCTGTATGAGCGGTCACGTGGGGCCGTCGATTACAGTCATGAATATGCGGCTCCACCTCCCATAGGGGTGGAGCCGCATATTTATTACTGTAATAAGCGGTGTAATGTCCACACGGTGTAAGGAATTTAAGAGAGAGTAAGCTTTAACTGTATTTTATTCTTCTCTTTTCCTCCAGCACACAGCATAACAGCAGCATGAGATTTCCTCCTCAGGCCAGAACTGAAACTGAAACTACTCTCAACTCCCGCCCTCGCTTTCTTAAAGAGACAGATCTAATTCTTATACATTACATCATCCCCCCCTTTTTTATATATATATATATATATATATATATATATATATATATATATATATTTACCCCTTCACCCCGGAGCTTTTTCCGCTTTATCATTTTCGTTTTTTGCTCCCCTCCTTCCCAGAGCCATAACTTTTTTGTTTTTCCATCAATATGGCCATGTGAGGGCTTATTTTTTGTGGGACGAGATGTACTTTTGAACGATACCATTGATTTTACCATGCCATGTAACAGAAAACGGGAAAAAAATTCCAAGTGTTTTTTTTGTTTGGCTTTTTTGCTAGGTTCACTAAATGCTAAAACTAACCTGCCATTATGATTCTCCAGGTCATTACGAGTTCATAGACACCTAACATGTCTAGGTTATTTTTTATCTAAGTGGTGAAAACAAATTCCAAATTTTGCTAAAAAAAAAAAAAAAAATGCGCGATTTTCCGATACTCGTAGCGTCTCCAATTTTCGTGATCTGGGGTCAGGTGAGGGCTTATTTTTTGCGTGCCGAGCTGTCGTTTTTAATTATACCATTTTGGTGTAGATACGTTCTTTTGATCGCCCGTTATTGCATTTTGACAAAAAGCTCCCTGGCTCGAGTTCATATGAGGACAACCAGCAGAGGGCGCCTCTTATGATCTCGAGCCAGGGAGCTTTCTAGGAAAGTTCCCACGATCTAGGAACAGCCAGCAGAGGGCGCCTCACCGCAAATGCAGGTAAATATAGGTCAATGACCTACTTTACCTTCATTCGCTGGGTTTTTGCAGGCACGAGTAGCGTTGCATTAGCAGAACTCCTGCCTGCAAAATATTTTAACCCCTTCAGATGGATTTACATCGTTGGACCTTACAGATCCTCGGAAGGTATGCATATTCTTGGTTTATTTTTTTTTTTGATTTACAGATCGAGGGTCTTCAGTGAGTGGATTGAGAGTAGAATAAATTAATACAACAACCTTTGTGTTTTTTTCATTAAATTAATTTTTAATAATGTGTTTGTGTATTTTTTTAACCCTTTACTAGTATTGGATTAATAATGGATAGGTGTCATAATTGACGCCTCTCCATTATTAATTTGGCTTAATGTCACCTTACAATAGCAAGGTGACATTAACCCTTCATTACCCCATATCCCACCGCTACACGGGAATGGGAAGAGTGGCCAAGTGCCAGAATAGGCGCATCTTCCAGATGTGCCTTTTCTGGGGTGGCTGGGGGCAGATGTTTTTAGCCAGGGGGGAGGCAATAACCATGGACCCTCTCTAGGCTATTAATATCTGCCCTCAGTCACTGGCTTTACTACTCTGGCGGAGAAAATTGTGCGGGAGCCCACGCCAATTTTTTCCGCCATTTAACCCCTTAATTTACTAGCTAGAACGGCCAAATTTTGCATAGACACACTACTGACATTAGTGATATGAGATGGTTTACTGTATGTAAACCATGTCTCATATCATGTCGGGTTTAGGAAGGAGATAGCAAAAGCCGGTAATTGAATTACCGGCTTTCTGCTATATCGCGCTGGATGAAATATTAATATATATACATATATGTGTCTACTGACATATATATATATATATAGAGAGAGAGAGAGAGAGAGAGAGACAGTATATATATATATATATTTTTTTTTTTAACACATGGATCCCTTGTATATCCGTATGTCGGTTTTGCAAGCCTGCGATAAAAACACGCAGTACGGATGACATACGGATTACATACGGAGGATGCCATGCGCAAAAAACGCTGAAACACCCTGCCTACGGAGGAGCTACGGACCACTATTTTCGGGACTTTTCAGCGTATTACGGCCGTAATATACGGACTGTATTTTCATACGCTGAGTGTGAAGCCGGCCTTAGTGGTGGAATGTGGCGTGTTGCGGTAATTGCGCAGGAATTTGTATAGTGACTGTTTCAGTGGGGTGTGCTCCAGGCTAGCTGCCTTGATTCGTTTCCCCATGGTGCGCATGAAACGTTCTACGATTCCATTAGCTTGCAGCCAGCAAGGTGTGATTTTTCTGTGGACGAACCCCAAGTATTCAGAAAACTGTGCAAACACATGTCCATTGAATGGAGGTCCATTATCTGTTTTGACCACTCTTGGAATGCCATATGCAGAGAATATGTCGTCCAGTTCTGGTATGACACTATTAGCAGACGTTGAAGAGATGAATGAAATGACAGGGTATCTAGAATATTCATCAATTGTTACTAGAATGTATTGGCCATTTGGTAATGGTCCATATATGTCGACTGCCACTTCCTCCCATACAGCAGTGGGTAACGGAGACATTTGTAATGGATCTAGAGTTGATGATGGAGTAATTAATTGACAAGTGGAGCAATGTCCAATCTTCTCTTCCACCAATTTATCCATATTTGGGAACCACACTTTTTCTCTGAGTAACTTTTTTATGCCAACAATTCCTAGATGACCTTCGTGTGCTATCTGTATGACTAGGTTGTGCAAGGCCTTAGGTACAACCAGTTTGGTACCACGAAGGATGAGTTGATCTTCAGTGACTGATAATTCCTCACGTACATTTGAAAATAGTTTTAACTCTTTCAGATCAATCCCATCTTCAGGAAATTTTTTCATTTGAATTTCATGCCACCTTCTATTTTGGATAATTTGTATTAAGGCACAGAGTGTCTTGTCACTTGTTGTCGTATTCACAAACTGATCAACAGAAAGTGCTTTTGGCACGGCGTGAGCTGCAACAAAGTAGATGTATTCTTCAATGGAGGAATGCACAGGTAAATCATCATTCGTGGGATGTCTTGAGAGATAATCAGCCGGATTGCTGTATTTTTCAGGTTTGTGAACAATTTTGTAATTATAGTCCTGTAGACGTAGACCCCATCGTTCAATCCGTGCTGGCATTTTAGCTCGGGGATTTCCAAAAATTGTAAGGAGAGCTTGATGATCTGTGACAATAGTGAAGGGAGCGCCATGGAGAAATAAGTGAAAGTGTTCACATCCCCAGACGACTGCCAAGCTTTCTTTTTCAGGTTGTGAATACTTTCTTTCAGTGCTTGTTAAGCTTTTACTTGCATAAGAAATGATGTGGGGACTTTGATTGTCATCCTTGTATTGTGCTAAAATTGCACCCAGTCCTACGGGACTAGCATCCACAATCAGTTCGGTTCGAAGAGCTGGATCAAAATAGGCCATGGTGGTTGTTGAGCAGAGTTCGTTTTGATTGTTTCAAAAGAGGCCTGACAGTCTTGGGACCATTGAAAAACGCAATTTTGTTTCGGAAGTTCCCTTAATGGAGTGCTGATTGTCGAAAAATTTGGAATATATCTAGCACAGTAACTTGCCATTCCAAGAAAAGAGCGCACTTCACTGGCATCCTGTGGAGTTGAAGCTGCTCTGATGGATTCCACTTTCTTGGGGTCAGGTCGTACTCCTTCCGCCGAGAAAATGTGACCATAGAACTCCAATGAATTTTTATCAAATTCGCATTTTTCTTTGTTTAAAGTGAGTCCAGCAGAGAGCAGACATTCAAAGATAGCATATAGAGCACGATTATGTTCAGCTTGAGTTTTCCCAAAAACCAGTGTCATCACTGTAATTAAAGGCATTTGGAATATGTTGAATGACGCTCCTTATTGTATCTTGAAACATTTCTGCTGCTGAGCAGACCCCAAACGTCAATCTTTTGTATCTTCTGAGACCCACATGGCTGGAAAATGTTGTTAAGTATCTGGATTCTGGACTCAATTCTAATTGATGATAGCCCTTATTGAGGTCGAGCTTTGAAAAAACAGTTGCTCCATTTAATAAATGAATAATGTCATCAATTGTGGGTGAGATGTGTCTTTCCCTTTGAATTGCAGTGTTGGGCAGGCGCATGTCAACACACAGTCTTACCTGCTCTGGAGTCTTTGGTTTTGGAACTACCACAAGTGGAGAGACCCACGGAGTGGGACCAGAAACAGTTTCAATGACATCATCATCCATGAGTAATTGGAGTTCCTTTTCTACCTTCTTTCTCAGGTGAAATGGAATATGCCTGTGAGCCTGGGCTACTGGACGGACACTGTCATCCACATGAAGATGCACTTGAGAGTCCTTTAATTTTCCTAATCCACTAAATAGGGAGGGAAAACTATTCACCATGGCTTGTACATCCAGGTCCGCAGGGTCGGTTATGGTATGAACAATCTGGATGTGTCCTAGCTTCAAGGCAGTGTGATAGCTAAGAAGACAGCCTCCTGATCCTTGTAATGTGTGAAAAGTGGTTTTCTGCCTATTTTCTTTATAGCTAAGTTCAGCATCAAATTGTCCCATTGTAACTAGAGGTGTTTTAGATCCATATGGGAAGATTTTAGTATGCACTTGCTGTAAGACTGGCTTTGTTTTCAACTGTTCATAAGTATTTCTGTCTATGATATCCACCGAAGCTCCTGTATCTATTGTAAAGGTGATATCCGTGTTGCAGATGGTGAGTGTAAGGCCATGTTCACACTATGCGTTTTTAACTGCGGAACCGCCGCGATTTTGCCGCTGCGGGTCCGCAGCTGTTTTCCATGCAGGGTACAGTACAATGTTACCCTATGGAAAACAAGAACCGCTGTGCCCACATTGCGGAAAATCCCGAAAAAAACCGCGCTGAATTGCTGCGGAAAAAAAGAAGGACCATGTCACTTCTTTGTGCGGAACTGCAGCGGTTCTGCACCCATAGACCTCCATTGTGAGGTCAAACCCGCAGTAAAACCCGCAGATGAAAAAATATCTGCGGGTTTTCTGCGGTTTGTGGTGCAGAAACCGCTGCAGCAGGAAGTGCGTGGGCGGAGTGTGGCTGTCCCCCCGTGCTCCAATCCCACCCCCCCATGCTCCGATGCCACCCCCCGTGCTCCGACGCCCCCCCCCGTGCCCTCATCTCCCCCCCTTATACTTACCGGGCCTCCCGGTGTCCGTCCGTCCGTCTTCTCCCTGGGCGCCGCCATCTTCCAAAATTGCGGGTGCATGCGCAGTGCACCCGCCGAATCTGCCGGCCGGCAGATTCGTTCCAGGCATATTTTGATCACTGTGATAACCTCACAGTGATCAAAATTAAAAAAAAAGTAAATGACCCCCCCCTTTATCACCCCCATAGGTAGTAACAATAATAAAATAAAGAATTTATTTTTTTTTCCCCCACTACAGTTAGAACTAGGGTTAGGGTTAGGGGTAGGGTTAGCGTTAGGGTTAGGGGTAGGGTTAGGGTATTTTCAGCCATTTTAACCCTTACTTCCTAGCAAAAAAACTTCCTAGCAAACACACAGACAATCTGCAGAGAAAACTGCATAAAAAACCGCACTAAAAACCGCATCAAAAAACGCACCAAAAACCGCACCTGCGTTTTCTGCCAAGAGCTGCGGTTTTTAGTGCAGAAAAATCCGCAGGGAAATCTGCAACGTGTGAACATGGCCTTATACATGGAGATTGCACTGAGCCAGTGACAGAAGTTGTGAACACATAGTTCTCAGCCACAGACATTTCTTCTATATCCTGATTTACCATTTTTATATTTGCAGGCTTTGTAATTGGCAGAGGAGACTTGTTGGGCGCTGATTTGCAGACAACTGCAAAATGGTTCCCTTTTCCACATTTACTGCAAGTTTGTCCATTTGTTCATGTGGTGAGGGAAATCTTGTCCACATCTATAACATTTCTTCTGTTGCGGGGCCTGCTTGCCTTGTGCACTGTTATGTTTGAGATTATGACGAGGCTGAAGTTGGTTTCTTATTCGTTCAGTTTCTTATTCGGAGCTGAAGTTGGTTTCTTATTCGTCGGTTTCTTATTCGGCAATTTTTTCTTTTCTGTTTTTTATAGGTTTAACAACAAAAAATGATCATCACAATAATAAAAGACAATGCAGCGAGGAGCCCTGATGTGAATACGCTTAAAAACGGCTACAAAAATAATAAAACTGGCACAAAAATGGGCATCAAAGTGGGCACCAAAGAGCGCTGAAGAAAGGGTTAAATGCCTTTGGGCCACTGATCTCACACTGCAGACATATAGAACAGGGCGCCCCACATCACAACCAGTTATTTCCAGCCTGGCCCAAATGGGTTCTTGGCATCAGAACTGGCATCAAAGTGGGCAGACAGTCAATTTTGGCCATCTGAATAAGTAGCTGATGTTTTTAAGGGGTTAAATGCCTTTGGGCCACTGATATGACACTTACAATACACAGAAAGTGATGCCCTGCATCAAACCCAGGTCTCTTCAGCCTGGCCCAAATGGGTTCTGGGCACCAGAACTGGCATCAAAGTGGGCAAACAGCCCATTTTCACAGATTTGAATAAGTAACTGATGTTTTTAAGGGGTTAAATGCCTTTGGGCCACTGATATGACACATAAAATTCACAGACAGTGATGCCCTGCATCAAACCCAGGTCCCTTCAGCCTGGCCCAAATGGGTTCTGGGCACCAGAACTGGCATCAAAGTGGGCAAACAGCCCATTTTCACAGATTTGAATAAGTAACTGATGTTTTTAAGGGGTTAAATGCCTTTGGGCCACTGATATGACACATAAAATTCACAGACAGTAATGCCCTGCATCAAACCCAGGTCCCTTCAGCCTGGCCCAAATGGGTTCTGGGCACCAGAACTGGCATCAAAGTGGGCAAACAGCCCATTTTCACAGATTTGAATAAGTAACTGATGTTTTTAAGGGGTTAAATGCCTATGGGCAACTGATATGACACATAAAATACACAGACAGTGATGCCCTGCATCAAACCCAGGTCCCTTCAGCCTGGCCCAAATGGGTTCTGGGCACCAGAACTGGCATCAAAGTGGGCAAACAGCCCATTTTCACAGATTTGAATAAGTAACTGATGTTTTTAAGGGGTTAAATGCCTTTGGGCCATTTTTTTGACACTTACAATACACAGAAAGTGATGCCCTGCATCAAACCCAGGTCCCTTCAGCCTGGCCCAAATGGGTTCTGGACACCAGAACTGGCATCAAAATGGGCAAACAGACCATTTTCACAGATTTGAATAAGTAACTGATGTTTTTAAGGGGTTAAATGCCTTTGGGCCACTGATATGACACATAAAATTCACAGACAGTGATGCCCTGCATCAAACCCAGGTCCCTTCAGCCTGGCCCAAATGGGTTCTGGGCACCAGAACTGGCATCAAAGTGGGCAAACAGCCCATTTTCACAGATTTGAATAAGTAACTGATGTTTTTAAGGGGTTAAATGCCTATGGGCCACTTATATGACACATAAAATTCACAGACAGTGAGGCCCTGCATCAAACCCAGGTCCCTCCAGCCTGGCCCAAATGGGTTCTGGGCACCAGAATTGGCATTAAAGTGGGCAAACAGCCCATTTTCACAGATTTGAATAAGTAACTGATGTTTTTAAGGGGTTAAATGCCTTTGGGCCACTTTTTTGACACTTACAATACACAGAAAGTGATGCCCTGCATCAAACCCAGGTCCCTTCAGCCTGGCCCAAATGGGTTCTGGACACCAGAACTGGCATCAAAATGGGCAAACAGACCATTTTCACAGATTTGAATAAGTAACTGATGTTTTTAAGGGGTTAAATGCCTTTGGGCCACTGATATGACACATAAAATTCACAGACAGTGATGCCCTGCATCAAACCCAGGTCCCTTCAGCCTGGCCCAAATGGGTTCTGGGCACCAGAACTGGCATCAAAGTGGGCAAACAGCCCATTTTCACAGATTTGAATAAGTAACTGATGTTTTTAAGGGGTTAAATGCCTATGGGCAACTGATATGACACATGAAATACACAGACAGTGATGCCCTGCATCAAACCCAGGTCCCTTCAGCCTGGCCCAAATGGGTTCTGGGCACCAGAACTGGCATCAAAGTGGGCAAACAGCCCATTTTCACAGATTTGAATAAGTAACTGATGTTTTTAAGGGGTTAAATGCCTTTGGGCCACTTATATGACACATAAAATTCACAGACAGTGAGGCCCTGCATCAAACCCAGGTCCCTCCAGCCTGGCCCAAATGGGTTCTGGGCACCAGAATTGGCATTAAAGTGGGCAAACAGCCCATTTTCACAGATTTGAATAAGTAACTGATGTTTTTAAGGGGTTAAATGCCTTTGGGCCACTTATTTGACACTTACATTACACAGAAAGTGATGCCCTGCATCAAACCCAGGTCCCTTCAGCCTGGCCCAAATGGGTTCTGGGCACCAGAACTGGCATCAAAGTGGGCAAACAGCCCATTTTCACAGATTTGAATAAGTAACTGATGTTTTTAAGGGGTTAAATGCCTTTAGGCCACTGACATGACACTTAAAATACACAGAAAGTGATGCCCTGCATCAAAACCAGGTCCCTCCAGCCTGGCCCAAATGGGTTCTGGGCACCAGAATTGGCATTAAAGTGGGCAAACAGCCCATTTTCACAGATTTGAATAAGTAACTGATGTTTTTAAGGGGTTAAATGCCTTTGGGCCACTTATTTGACACTTACAATACACAGAAAGTGATGCCCTGCATCAAACCCAGGTCCCTTCAGCCTGGCCCAAATGGGTTCTGGGCACCAGAACTGGCATCAAAGTGGGCAAACAGCCCATTTTCACAGATTTGAATAAGTAACTGATGTTTTTAAGGGGTTAAATGCCTTTGGGCCACTGATATGACACATAAAATTCACAGACAGTGATGCCCTGCATCAAACCCAGGTCCCTTCAGCCTGGCCCAAATGGGTTCTGGGCACCAGAACTGGCATCAAAGTGGGCAAACAGCCCATTTTCACAGATTTGAATAAGTAACTGATGTTTTTAAGGGGTTAAATGCCTTTGGGCCACTGATATGACACTTACAATACACAGAAAGTGATGCCCTGCATCAAACCCAGGTCTCTTCAGCCTGGCCCAAATGGGTTCTGGGCACCAGAACTGGCATCAAAGTGGGCAAACAGCCCATTTTCACAGATTTGAATAAGTAACTGATGTTTTTAAGGGGTTAAATGCCTTTGGGCCACTGATATGACACATAAAATTCACAGACAGTGGGCCCTGCATCAAACCCAGGTCCCTTCAGCCTGGCCCAAGTGGGTTCTGGGCAGCAGAACTGGCATCAAAGTGGGCAAACAGCCCATTTTCACAGATTTGAATAAGTAACTGATGTTTTTAAGGGGTTAAATGCCTTTGGGCCACTGATATGACACATAAAATTCACAGACAGTGATGCCCTGCATCAAACCCAGGTCCCTTCAGCCTGGCCCAAATGGGTTCTGGGCACCAGAACTGGCATCAAAGTGGGCAAACAGCCCATTTTCACAGATTTGAATAAGTAACTGAGGTTTTTAAGGGGTTAAATTCCTTTGGGCCACTGATATGACACATAAAATTCACAGACAGTGATGCCCTGCATCAAACCCAGGTCCCTTCAGCCTGGCCCAAATGGGTTCTGGGCACCAGAACTGGCATCAAATTGGGCAAACAGCCCATTTTCACAGATTTGAATAAGTAACTGATGTTTTTAAGGGGGTTAAATGTCTTTGAGCCACTGATACCACAGTGCATATGTCAGGAAATAGGAAGAAGTCCTGATTACTTCAATTACACATACAGCACTCTGAGCTGCAATTTCCTCTGCCTGCCCACACAAAGCTGGAATTCTAAGCCACTCTTTCTCCCTCCCCCCTCTATACAGCCGTAATGTACGACGAGCCTGCCAGCTTCATTGAAGAATTTATATGGCCCTGTGCTGCTGTCACGATAATGCCAAAAATTGTCATATTGTGAGTATAGTTTCAGAAGGACATGGCTAACCACACACTCACAATGCAGCTGCGACCCCTTGCTCTTCCCCCCACTCAGCTTCACTCCTACCCGAAACAAAGCCTATGATAGAGACTGGGCAACCTGATACTAATGGTGGGAAGGGTGTGGCTTTAAACTGCAGGTGACCAATCCAGCAAAGTCACCCGTTGTCCCTCCCCTCTCACTCAGGAATGCCTTTGTCTGAGACCTTAGAATAAGGTAAAGAACTGTCCGATCAGTGCATATCATTAACCAGCCCTTTAGTGATGTCACAAGCTCAGAAGTATAAATCACTATAGTCTTAGACCAGCCTTCAGTCTTGGCCGGGAAGCGATCTAACACAGCTTGGCAAAGCTGTTCCATGCATCTGGATGTATTTATCCTCCTAAGACACAGGCCAGCCAAGATAATAAAGTTGTCTGCAGGATGCATTTTTTCCCCATAGACTAACATTACAGACCATTGCCACACGTCGCAACCGTCATGCGACGGTTGTGCCGTGTTGTGGCGGACCGCCAGCACAAAAAAACGTTCAATGTAACTTTTTTGTGCATTATGTCCGCCAATTTCGGCCTCACATTCGCGGTTGAAGCTCCGCCCCCTCCTCCCCACAACTCACAATGGGGCAGCGGATGCGTGGAAAAAATGCATCCGCTGCCCCCGTTGTGTGGCACTTCCACAGCATGCGTCGGTACCTGGGCCCGACGATCTGCGACGGGCCGAGACTGACGCTAATGTGAAAGTAGCCTAAGCCACAGTGCCAGCCAAGATGATACCATGACATAACCTGTAAGTTCTCTTTTCAACGTTAATCCTTTTTTATTTTGTAATCTGTAATGTACCGTATTTTCCGGCGTATAAGACGACTTTTTAACCCCTGCAAAGCATCTCAAAAGTCGGGGGTCGTCTTATATGCCAGGTACGGCATGTGCAGGGAGCGGTCCTGTGTGGTTCCCAGGATCTAAATGAGAGGAGACTCTCCTTCAGGCCCTGGGATCCATATTCATGTAAAAAAAAAGAAAAGTAAAAAATATGGGATACACTTACCCTTCGACAGCGGCTCTCATCGGTGCAAGGGCCGGCCTCCAATCCTAAGGATGCATTGATCGAAGGACCTTCGGTGACGTCACGGTCACCCGACCGGTCACGCGACCGCGACGTCATCAAAGGTCCTTCGTTCAATACATCCTTAGGAACAGAGGCCGCCTCTTGCGCCGCTGAGAGCCGCGGGCCGTCGGAGGGTAAGTATATCCCATATTTTTTATTTTTATTCTTTTTTTTACATGAATATAGATCCCAGGGCCTGAAGGAGAGTTTCCTCTCCTCCAGAAAAAACCCTAAACATAAATGCCCTCTCGGCCAACAGGGGGCGTACCTCTAGGCCTGAACATATGAACCTAGAAAAACAAAACACCAAACCAACGGATAAAACCCTGATCCACAGGATCATAAAGGGAGAGGTAGTAAGCCCGGGTCAGTGTATACAAGATAGAGGTACTCCAAAAGTATACTAATATAATTTTATTAAAGTATTAAATATACAAACAAATACTAATAAAGAATATAACAGTAGAGACAAAAAACGGGTATTCGAAAGGAGCAGCTAAAATGTCATGTGAGAGATGGAAACACACAGTGCTAAAGATAGCAAGAGAAAATGGAGCACCCTACTCTGACTGCAAGCAAATCCATAAGGGAAAGTGCTCTGGGGTAATGCTCCTGAATGTACACATGATATGGGCAATGAGCAGACCCCTATGTACAGGCCTTGAAATATGGTGATAAACAGGGGATGTACAACAAGGCACAGGCAGCGTGATAACAAATACAGCAAACAAGCTGAAAGTCAAATACTGTTACCTTGAGACATAGCAGTGGTGGATAAGGAAGTGCTGCAGGCAGAGAGGGGAACCTCGACGCGCGTTACACCTGAATGGCTTCGTCAGGAGGCGTGGCCATTAAAAGAGAGGCTGGGGTTTAAGTAGGAGGATGGGAGAGCTAGAGGTCCAATTGGCGCACGATCCGGGATGATGCGAATGTCCATCGATGGTCCATCTTATCGCCATCCCCGTACGCTCTCACACTTGTTACTTTCCCGGCTCTGCGCCTCTCTATTTCTTCCTCTCCCTCCCGGCTTTCGGTCTGAGTGCACTCCGGGCATGCGCTGTGATCTCCAGGACGGCGTTGCGGGCTGGCCGCGTTGCCATGGGGATGGGCGGAGATGACGATTGTCCTCCCGCCCATGTCCTGTGGCGCGTGGCTCGCCCGGCGGCCCGTGGACATTCGCATCATCCCGGATCGTGCGCCGATTGGACCTCTAGCTCTCCCATCCTCCTACTTAAACCCCAGCCTCTCTTTTAATGGCCACGCCTCCTGACGAAGCCATTCAGGTGAAACACGCGTCGAGGTTCCCCTCTCTGCCTGCAGCACTTCCTTATCCACCGCTGCTATGTCTCAAGGTAACAGTATTTGACTTTCAGCTTGTTTGCTGTATTTGTTATCACGCTGCCTGTGCCTTGTTGTAACATAGTAACATAGTAACATAGTTACATTTGTCCATCCAGTTCAGCCTATATTCCATCATAATAAATCCCCAGATCTACGTCCTTCTACAGAACCTAATAATTGTATGATACAATATTGTTCTGCTCCAGGAAGACATCCAGGCCTCTCTTGAACCCCTCGACTGAGTTCGCCATCACCACCTCCTCAGGCAAGCAATTCCAGATTCTTACCGCCCTAACAGTAAAGAATCCTCTTCTATGTTGGTGGAAAAACCTTCTCTGCTCCAGACGCAAAGAATGCCCTCTTGTGCCCGTCACCTTCCTTGGTATAAACAGATCCCCAGCGAGATATTTGTATTGTCCCCTTATATACTTATACATGGTTATTAGATCGCCCCTCAGTCATCTTTTTTCTAGACTAAATAATCCTAATTTCGCTAATCTATCTGGGTATTGTAGATCTCCCATCCCCTTTATTAATTTTGTTGCCCTCCTTTGTACTCTCTCTAGTTCCATTATATCCTTCCTGAGCACTGGTGCCCAAAACTGGACACAGTACTCCATGTGCGGTCTAACTAGGGATTTGTACAGAGGCAGTATAATGCTCTCATCATGTGTATCCAGACCTCTCTTAATGCACCCCATGATCCTGTTTGCCTTGGCAGCTGCTGCCTGGCACTGGCTGCTACAGGTAAGTTTATCATTAACTAGGATCCCCAAGTCCTTCTCCCTGTCAGATTTACCCAGTGGTTTCCCGTTCAGTGTGTAATGGTGATATTGATTCCTTCTTCCCATGTGTATAACCTTACATTTATCATTGTTAAACCTCATCTGCCACCTTTCAGCCCAAGTTTATCACCATATTTCAGGGCTTGTACATAGGGGTCTGCTCATTGCCTATATCATGTGTACATTCAGGAGCATTACCCCAGAGTACTTTCCCTTATGGATTTGCTTGCAGTCAGAGTAGGGTCCTCTCCTCCAGACCCTGGGAACCATCTGCACCACACATGCCGTATAAGATGACTGGGCGTATAAGATGTCCCCCATCTTATACGGCGAATATATCCCAAACTCCATATTTTATATGGAAAAGTTGGGGGTCGTCTTATGTGCCCATTCATCTTATACACAAGAAAATATGGTATATATGAATTGTCTCCTTTCTAATATCTTTTTATACTTTGTAAACACTGCCTAATTTTTCATGGAGTAAAATATTTAATTGCTATCTTGTCTCTTCTGCTCTATAACGAACTGTGTACTCTGAAGTGAATTGCGCTACTGATTTGGGTTGGCTCCGGACCCGTTAATCGGAGTTGGTGGCAGCATACTTTGTTCTGTGCGATTGGGAATCTTTGCAGCGATGGCAGCGTTGATAATTATTGTTCCCGCCTGTGTGGGAGTAGTTATATCGCCCTCGCTGCAGTGTGCCCAATAGCCAGTACATAGCAGGCAGCCTTTCTGGCGACTAATTACCCTAGGTGCAGTACCCTGTTTGACCTGAGGGTAAGGGGGGTGCCAGAGAACTGCAAGTTCTAAACTTGAACTGGGAAGTGGGATATAGATAAAACTCCTTAGAATGAACTGGGCAACGAAACAACCCTGGTTCATGACAAATTGGTGTGAGTGGTGGGGATGATAAAGGTATCCTCCCCGTGATCCATGACAGAAGTATAAATAGATATTATAAAGAAGACAAATATCGTATGTACAGTACAATTGCAAATAAAATGGGATTAAAGTTGAAAAACACTTACATTTCGTTATGTCATTTCATCTAATGGCTGACCGTGTGCTGTGTAATGGCGAGCATAATTCCAGATGCATCACACCCCTGTCTCTCAGACCCAGGACAAAATAAGTGAAGACTGCTGCTTCACTCACTTATTTACCAGCCTAAAACCAAGGCACTCCCCCTGTGCTGACCTCGCTTAGAGGCTGAATCCTCCACTTTTCTTAGAGTTCTGGCAACCATTTTTATTCATAGCTCGCTGTAAGAACCTCCTATATGAAATACACAATGATCAGGATGTGCACCCCATTGGGGGGATTCCTTTAAGTGTAAACATGGCATAGTTACATAACCCGCTTACAGAGGAACCCGCTCCTTGCACTCATTGTGTTTAGCTCCTAGCGATTTCCGTGAGCTATAGAACTCTCGATGGACATCCAGAATATATAATCCTTATATCTACAGCTGTGATCTGTGCCAATATACATAACCTTTAAAGGAACAATAGAATCCCATGCTTGCTTTACTGGTTTTAGCTAGTGACAGGCGGAAGGGGGGAATGAGGAGTGTAGGGAGACTTGTCTGTCTCAGCACAGAGGCATAAACATTCCTGGTCTCACATTACAACTATATAGCAGGGCGGAGGGAGTTGCTTGCAGGCTTAGAATTCCAGCCTTCTGCTAGCAGGCACAGGAAACTGCAGCTGAAAACTCTGTATGTGTAATTGCCGTAATCAGAACTTCTTCCTATTTCCTGACACCTCCCCCTTTTTGACTGCGTTACGGAGGTAGAACCTCACGGTACTCCTCCATGCGCACTTCAACGTTTGCCGCGGCGGGACAACCCGTCTGCATTGTCATGCTCCCTGCCCGTTTTGTGTTTGACTGGAAAGTCGTACTGATCGAGGGCAAGGCCCCAGAGTAGCAACCTTCTGTTGGTTCCACACATGGCTTTTAGCCAGTGCAGAGGGTTGTGGTCGTTCACCACAGTAAAGGTGCGACCATACAGATAGGCCTGCAAACGTTGCAGGGCCCAGACTATGGCCCAGCACTCCTTCTCGATGGTGGAATAGGCCACTTCCGTCAACAGAAGCTTCCGGCTCAGGTACAACATGGGGTACTCTTGGTTCCCTGAGTCGACCTTGCTGAGCACAGCACCGAGTCCAAACTCGCTGGCGACGGTCTGCACCAAGAACGGTCAACTGCTGTCGACTGCTTTTTACACGTGAGAGTTGCACAGGGCTGTTTTCAATGCCTGGAAGGCTCCCTCACAGCCACAGGGATCCCAGGGAGGATATCTTTATCGTTCCCACTACTCACACCAATTGGTCATGAAGCGGGGTTGTTTGGTTGCCCCTGGTTCCTTCTGAAGGTGATTTACCTATATTACACTTCCCAGTTCCGGTTTGGAACTTGCAGCTCTCTGGCACCCCCTTACCCTCAGGTCAGACTAGAGACTGCACCTAGGGTAATTAGTCGCCAGAAAGGCTGACTGCTATGTACTGGCTATTGGGCACACTGCAGCGAGGGCGATATAACTACTCCCACACAGGCGGGAACAATAATTATCAACGCTGCCATCGCTGCAAAGATTCCCAATCGCACAGAACAAAGTATGCTGCCACCAACTCCGATTAACGGGTCCGGAGCCAACCCAAATCAGTAGCACAATTCACTTCAGAGGACACAGTTCATTATAGAGCAGAAGAGACAAGCTAGCAATTAAATATTTTACTCCATGAAAAAATAGGCAGTGTTTACAAAGTATAAAAAGATATTAGAAAGGAGACAATTCATATATACCGTATTTTCTGGTGTATAAGACGACCTCCAACTTTTCCATATAAAATAGGGAGTTTGGGATATATTCGCTGTATAAGACGAGGGTCATCTTATACGCCCAGTCATCTTATACAGCATGTGCGGTGCGGATGGTTCCCAGGGTCTGGAGGAGAGGAGACTCTCCTTCAGGCCCTGGGATCCATATTCATGTAAAAAAAGAATAAAAATAAAAAATATGGGATTTACTTACCCTCTGACGGCCCACGGCTCTCAGTGGCGCAAGCGGCGACCTCCGTTCCTAAGGATGCATTTAACGAAGGACCTTTAATGACGTCGCGGTCGCGTGACCGGTCAGGTGATCGTGACGTCACTGAAGGTCCTTTGCTCAATGCATCCTTAGGATCGGAGGCCGGCCCTTGCACCGATGAGAGCCGCGGGCCGTCGAAGGGTAAGTATATCCCATATTTTTTATTTTTATTCTTTTGTTTTACATGAATATGGATCCCAGGGCCTGAAGGAGAGTCTCCTCTCATTTAGATCCTGGGAACCACACAGGACCGCTCCCTGCACATGCCGTACCTGGCATATAAGACGACCCCCGACTTTTGAGATGCTTTGCAGGGGTTAAAAAGTCGTCTTATACGCCGGAAAATACGGTACATTACAGATTACAAAATAAAAAAGGATTAACGTTGAAAAAAGAACTTACAGGTTATGTCATGGTATCATCTTGGCTGGCCTGTGGCTTAGGCTACTTTCACATTAGCGTCGGGCCCGGCCCGTCACAGAGCGTCGGGCCCAGGTACCGACGCATGCTGAGGAAGCGCCGCACAATGGGGGCAGCGGAAGCATAGTTTCAACGCATCCGCTGCCCCATTGTGAGTTGCGAGGAGGAGTGGGCGGAGCTTCGGCCACGAATGCACGGCCGAAAATGGCGGACACAACGCACAAAAAAGTTACATTGAACGTTTTTTGCGCCGGTGGTCCGCCACAACACGGCACAACCGTCGCACGACGGTTGCGACGTGTGGAAATACGTCGTAATGTTAGTCTATGGGGAAAAAACGCATCCTGCAGACAACTTTGCAGGATGCGTTTTTTCTCCAAAATGACGCTAGTGTGAAAGGAGCCTTAGGAGGATAAATACATCCAAATGCATGGAACAGCTTTGCCAAGCTGTGTTAGATCGCTTCCCGGCCAAGACTGAAGGCTGGTCTAAGAGTTTAGTGACTTATACTTCTGAGCTTGTGACATCACTAAAGGGCTGGTTAATGATATGCACTGATTGGACAGTTCTTTACCTTATTCCAAGGTCTCAGACAAAGGCATTCCTGAGTGAGAGGGGAGGGACAACGGGTGGCTTTGCCGGATTGGTCACCTGCAGTTTAAAGCCACACCCTGCCCACCATTAGTATCAGGTTGCCCAGTCTCTATCACAGGCTTTGTTTCGGGTAGGAGTGAAGCTGAGTGGGGGGAAGAGCAAGGGGTCGCAGCTGAATTGTGAGTGTGTGTGTGTGTGTGGTTAGCCATGTCCTTCTGAAACTACATTCACAATAAGACATTGTTTGGCATTATCGTGACAGCAGCACAGGGCCATATAAATTCTTCAATGACGCTGGCAGGCTCGTCGTACATTGCGGTCGTATAGCGGGGGGAGGGAGAAAGAGTGGCTTAGAATTCCAGACTTGTGCGGGCAGGCAGAGGAAATTGCAGCTCAGAGCGCTGTATGTGTAATTGAAGTAATCAGGACTTCTTCCTATTTCCTGACATATGCACTGTGGTATCAGTGGCTCAAAGGCATTTAACCCCCTTAAAAACATCAGTTACTTATTAATATCTGTAAAAAAGGGACGTTTGCCCACTTTGATGCCAGATGTGGTGCCCAGAACCCATTTGGGTCAGGCTGGAGGGACCTGGGTTTGATGCAGGGCATCACTGTGTATTTTAAGTGTCATATCAGTGGCCCAAAGGCATTTAACCCCTTAAAAACATCAGTTACTTATTCAAATCTGTGAAAATGGGCTGTTTGCCCACTTTGATGCCAGTTCTGGTGCCCAGAACCCATTTGGGCCAGGCTGAAGGGACATGGGTTTGATGCAGGGCATCACTGTCTGTGTATTTTAAGTGTCATATCAGTGGCCCAAAGGCATTTAACCCCTTAAAAACATCAGTTACTTATTCAAATCTGTGAAAATGGGCTGTTTGCCCACTTTGATGCCAGTTCTGGTGCCCAGAACCCGTTTGGGCCAGGCTGAAGGTACCTGGGTTTGATGCAGGGCATCACTTTCTGTGAATTTTACGTTTCATATCAGTGGCCCAAAGGCATTTAACCCCTTAAAAACATCAGTTACTTATTCAAATCTGTGAAAATGGGCTGTTTGCCCACTTTGATGCCAATTCTGGTGCCCAGAATCCATTTGGGCCAGGCTGAAGGTACCTGGGTTTGATGCAGGGCATCACTTTCTGTGTGTTTTAAGTGTCATATCAGTGGCCCAAAGGCATTTAACCCCTTAAAACATCAGTTACTTATTCAAATCTGTGGAAATGGGCTGTTTGCCCACTTTGATGCCAGTTCTGGTGCCCAGAACCCATTTGGGCCAGGCTGAAGGGATCTGGGTTTGATGCAGGGCATCACTTTCTGTGTGTTTTAAGTGTCATATCAGTGGCCCAAAGGCATTTAACCCCTTAAAAACATCAGTTACTTATTCAAATCTGTGAAAATGGGCTGTTTGCCCACTTTGATGCCAGTTCTGGTGCCCAGAACCCATTTGGGCCAGGCTGAAGGGATCTGGGTTTGATGCAGGGCATCACTTTCTGTGTATTGTAAGTGTCATATCAGTTGCCCATAGGCATTTAACCCCTTAAAAACATCAGTTACTTATTCAAATCTGTGAAAATGGGCTGTTTGCCCACTTTGATGCCAGTTCTGGTGCCCAGAACCCATTTGGGCCAGGCTGAAGGTACCTGTGTTTGATGCAGGGCATCACTTTCTGTGTATTGTAAGTGTCAAATAAGTGGTCCAAAGGCATTTAACCCCTTAAAAACATCAGTTACTTATTCAAATCTGTGAAAAAATGGGCTGTTTGCCCACTTTGATGCCAATTCTGGTGCCCAGAACCCATTTGGGCCAGGCTGGTGGGACCTGGGTTTGATGCAGGGCCTCAGTGTCTGTACATTTTTTGTGTCATATCAGTGGCCCAAAGGCATTTAACCCCTTAAAAACATCAGTTACTTATTCAAATCTGTGAAAATGGGCTGTTTGCCCACTTTGATGCCAGTTCTGGTGCCCAGAACCCATTTGGGCCAGGCTGAAGAGACCTGGGTTTGATGCAGGGCATCACTGTCTGTGAATTGTATGTGTCATATCAGTGACCTAAAGGCATTTAACCTTTTAAAAGCATCCGTTACTTATTCAAATCTGTGAAAATGGGCTGTTTGCCGACTTTGATGCCAGTTCTGGTGCCCAGAACCCATTTGGGCCAGGCTGAAGGGACCTGGTTTTGATGCAGGGCATCACTGTCTGAATTTTACGTGTCATATCAGTGGCCTAAAGGCATTTAACCCCTTAAAAACATCAGTTACTTATTCAAATCTGTGAAAATGGGCTGTTTGCCCACTTTGATGCCAGTTCTGATGCCGAGAACCCATTTGGGCCAGGCTGAAGGGATCTGGGTTTGATGCAGGGCATCACTGTCTGTGTATTTTATGTGTCATATCAGTGGCTCAAAGGCATTTAACCCCTTAAAAACATCAGTTACTTATTCAAATCTGTGAAAATGGGCTGTTTGCCCACTTTGATGCCAGTTCTGGTGCCCAGAACCCATTTGGGCCAGGCTGAAGAGACCTGGGTTTGATGCAGGGCATCACTGTCTGTGTATTTTATGTGTCATATCAGTGGCTCAAAGGCATTTAACCCCTTAAAAACATCAGTTACTTATTCAAATGGCCAAAATTGACTGTCTGCCCACTTTGATGCCAGTTCTGATGCCCAGAACCCATTTGGGCCAGGCTGGAAATAACTGGTTGTGATGTGGGGCGCCCTGTTCTATATGTCTGCAGTGTGAGATCAGTGGCCCAAAGGCATTTAACCCTTTCTTCAGCGCTCTTTGGTGCCCACTTTGATGCCCATTTTTGTGCCAGTTTTATTGTTTTTGTAGCCGTTTTTAAGTGTATTCACATCAGGGCATCTCACTGCATTGTATGTTATTATTGTGATGATCATTTTTTGTTGTTAAACCTATAAAAAACAGAAAAGAAAAAATGCCGAATAAGAAACCGACGAATAAGAAACCAACTTCAGCTCTGAATAAGAAACTGAACGAATAAGAAACCAACTTCAGCCTCGTGAGATTATGCACATGTAAATTATCCCCACTCTCCATTGCACTTGCCTGATGATCTGCTATCTCTATAGCACGGGCCATCTTGAGTAAATCATGCAGAGAGAGATCCTGCTGCAGAGCTTTACGCCTTATGGTATTAGACGAGCAGGTGACAATTACTTGAGTTAGGATTTCATCATCTACGTCAGTAAATGCACACCCATGTGCTAGTTCTTTTAGCCGGGTGACATAGGTGTCTATGGATTCTTCTGGAAGCTGCTTAGCAATCCTGAACTTGTATCTTTCATATCTGATGTTTTGTTTAGGGTTGAAGTAGTCAGTGAGAGCTTTGGAGCATTTGCTGTACGTGTCTGTCTCCGCTGCTGGTAATGTGCTGTATATGTCATAGACTCCTGTGCCCGCACAATGCAGGAACACGGCTTTTTTTCTGTTCTCCTCTTTTATATCTATTGCTTCCAGGAAATTCTCAAATCGATTTAACCATTTTCTCCAGTTATAAGAGAGATTAGTGACATCAGTCATATCAAACTGTGGGAACATGTGCAAGTATTCAGCCATGTTGGAGTCTCTCAGTGGCGCTGGCATTTGAAGCAGTAAAGCAGGGGTCAGTACTCACAGTAGCAGGTGATTCAATCCCATCCTCGTCGCCAGTTGTAATGTCCACACGGTGTAAGGAATTTAAGAGAGAGTAAGCTTTAACTGTAGTTTATTCTTCTCTTTTCCTCCAGCACACAGCATAACAGCAGCATGAGATTTCCTCCTCAGGCCAGAACTGAAACTGAAACTACTCTCAACTCCCGCCCTCGCTTTCTTAAAGAGACAGATCTAATTCTTATACATTACAAGCGGCACCACGTGACCGCTCATACAGGAGAAGGTGCGGCGAGGACAGGACGCTGCGAGGGAGCCAGGTGAGTATTTTAGTAAGATAATAGCACGGCACTCCGTATATAGTGAGGTGCACGAATAGGGTACCAATCCCAATGTAAAGTAAAGAAAATCCGGCACTCTCAATTTTGTATGCAAAAAAATTTGACAGTTTTATTGATCCACTGTGACAAATAATGTTGACGTTTCGGCCAATATCTAGGCCTTCATCAGAACTCTAGTAAATAAACATAGAAAATGCATATCAGTGTAGAACACACAACAAAAGCATAAAGCAACCATAACAGTGGAAAAACATTTGACTTTAGAAAAAGAGGGGTGGGGGGGGAAGGGGTTTATATAATTTCATGCTAACAAAAGCAAAGGATCTGTGAGAATAAATGCAGACTATTGAGGCGGATCCTGGGACAATAGTAGTATATGAAAATTACAGATCTAAATATGGCCATAGCCATAGGGTGATATAGGGCCATACAAACAGGAAGCTATACAGAAAGAGAATCTATAGAACATTAGTAACCAAAGGGGCAATGTCAAAATGAATAATAGGAAGAATTCAAAACGTGATCTACAGTATGCAATCACATACATTTGTCTTCAGAGTATATGGATCGCTGGACAAGTGATATCACTGGAAAGGAAACAGATATACAAATGCACAGCAAATTAATATAGGAAACCACAGTAACAAATAACATACAGGTGGCGCTGCACTAAGGGACTCTAAAGAACCAGTGTAAGATCCGACTCACCATATGATGCCGCATCTAGGTGCATGAGGAGTAAGGGCACACAACGTGCTAGAGGAATGGCGGCATGTATGGAGTGTCCGAGTGTCGGTTTATATAGAGATACAGCTAATACCTGCTGATTTTGGTGCCGTGCTGCCGCGAAACCGGAAGTGTCCGATCATGTGACATCACCGGAAGTGATGTATCGCTGCCGTACAGGAGCAAAAAGGCTCCTCCGTATACAAGCAACTATGTGTAAAGGTACCGGCCGACAGTATTAAAACAAGTCACCGGAAAAGACAGGATAGGTGGCTGCGATCTATGTTAACAAAGGGAAATAACTCCCAAAACCTGTCAGTATGTAAAAAAACGAGCCATGACTAGGAAGAAAATGCGAATTTTGAGATATTAATAAAGGTGGTGACCAAAGGATATCTGTTATGAAGGCAATCCAGTAACACAGTGTGCAGTAATCAGAGCACATACAGTGATCTGACAATAACCCAAAAACAATAGAACGAGCTCTGAGACGTGGAATCTCTGTAGACCGCAATACCTGAACCTATCCTAAACACAACTAAAGGCAGCTGTGGATTGCGCCTGACACTACCTATGCAACTCGGCACAGCCTGAGGAACTGACTAGCCTGAAGAAAGAAATACAAGCCTGACTTGCCTCAGAGAAATACCCCAAAGGAAAAGGCAGCCCCTCACATATAATGACTGTTAGCAAGATGAAAAGACAAAACGTAGGGATGAAATAGATTCAGCAAAGTGAGGCCCGATATTCTAGATAGAGCGAGGATAGCAAAGAGAACTTTGCAGTCTACAAAAAACCCTAAAGCAAAAAACCATGCAAAGGGGGCAAAAAGACCCACCGTGCCGAACTAACGGCACGGCGGTACACCCTTTGCGTCTCAGAGCTTCCAGCAAAAACGAATAGACAAGCTGGACAGAAAAAACAGCAACAAAAGCAAAGAAGCACTTATCTAAGCAGAGCAGCAGGCCACAGGAAAGATCCAGAAGCTCAGATCCAACACTGGAACATTGACAAGGAGCAAGGAAGACAGAATCAGGTGGAGTTAAATAACAAGGCAGCCAACGAGCTCACCAGAACACCTGAGGGAGGAAGCCCAGAAGCTGCAGTACCACTTGTGACCACAGGAGTAAATTCAGCCACAGAATTCACAACAGTACCCCTCCCTTGAGGAGGGGTCACCGAACCCTCACCAGAGCCCCCAGGCCGACCAGGATGAGCCACATGAAAGGCACGAACAAGATCTGGAGCATGGACATCAGAGGCAAAAACCCAGGAATTATCTTCCTGAGCATAACCCTTCCATTTAACCAGATACTGGAGTTTCCGTCTAGAGACACGAGAATCCAAAATTTTCTCCACAATATACTCCAATTCCCCCTCCACCAAAACAGGGGCAGGAGGCTCAACAGATGGAACCATAGGTGCCACGTATCTCCGCAACAACGACCTATGGAATACATTATGTATGGAAAAGGAGTCCGGGAGGGTCAGACGAAAGGACACAGGATTGAGAATCTCAGAAATCCTATACGGACCAATAAAACGAGGTTTAAATTTAGGAGAGGAAACCTTCATAGGAATATGACGAGAAGATAACCAAACCAGATCCCCAACACGAAGTCGGGGACCAACACAGCGTCTGCGATTAGCGAAAAGTTGAGCCTTCTCCTGGGACAAGGTCAAATTGTCCACTACCTGAGTCCAGATCTGCTGCAACCTGTCCACCACAGAATCCACACCAGGACAGTCCGAAGACTCAACCTGTCCTGAAGAGAAACGAGGATGGAACCCAGAATTGCAGAAAAATGGAGAGACCAAGGTAGCCGAGCTGGTCCGATTATTAAGGGCGAACTCAGCCAACGGCAAAAAGGACACCCAATCATCCTGGTCTGCAGAAACAAAACATCTCAGATATGTTTCCAAGGTCTGATTGGTTCGTTCGGTCTGGCCATTAGTCTGAGGATGGAAAGCCAAGGAAAAAGATAGGTCAATGCCCATCCTACCACAAAAGGCTCGCCAGAACCTTGAAACAAACTGGGAACCTCTGTCAGAAACAATATTCTCAGGAATGCCATGCAAACGAACCACATGCTGGAAGAACAAAGGCACCAAATCAGAGGAGGAAGGCAATTTAACCAAGGGCACCAGATGGACCATTTTAGAAAAGCGATCACAGACCACCCAAATGACTGACATCTTTTGAGAAACGGGAAGGTCAGAAATGAAATCCATCGAAATATGTGTCCAAGGCCTCTTCAGGACCGGCAAGGGCAAAAGCAACCCACTGGCACGTGAACAGCAGGGCTTAGCCCTAGCACAAATCCCACAGGACTGCACAAAAGTACGTACATCCCGTGACAGAGATGGCCACCAGAAGGATCTTGCCACTAACTCTCTGGTACCAAAGATTCCTGGATGACCAGCCAACACCGAACAATGAAGTTCAGAGATAACTTTACTAGTCCACCTATCAGGGACGAACAGTTTCTCGGCCGGACAACGATCAGGTTTATTAGCCTGAAATTTTTGCAACACTCGCTGCAAATCAGAGGAGATGGCAGACACAATGACTCCTTCCTTGAGGATACTCGCCGGCTCAGATAAACCCGGAGAGTCGGGCACAAAACTCCTAGACAGAGCATCCGCCTTCACATTTTTAGAGCCCGGAAGGTACGAAATCACAAAATCGAAGCGAGCAAAAAATAACGACCAACGGGCCTGTCTAGGATTCAAGCGCTTGGCAGACTCGAGATAAGTAAGGTTCTTATGATCAGTCAATACCACCACGCGATGCTTAGCTCCTTCAAGCCAATGACGACACTCCTCGAATGCCCACTTCATGGCCAGCAACTCTCGGTTGCCCACATCATAATTACGCTCAGCAGCAGAAAACTTCCTGGAAAAGAAAGCACATGGTTTCAACACCGAGCAACCAGAACCTCTCTGTGACAAAACCGCCCCTGCTCCAATCTCAGAAGCATCAACCTCGACCTGGAACGGAAGAGAAACATCTGGTTGACACAACACAGGGGCAGAACAAAAACGACGCTTCAACTCCTGAAAAGCTTCCACGGCAGCAGAAGACCAATTAACCAAATTAGCACCCTTCTTGGTCAAATCGGTCAATGGTTTGGCAATGCTAGAAAAATTACAGATGAAGCGACGATAAAAATTAGCAAAGCCCAGGAACTTTTGCAGACTTTTCAGAGATGTCGGCTGAGTCCAATCCTGGATGGCTTGGACCTTAACCGGATCCATCTCGATAGGCTCCTTGTACTGTTATGAAGGCAATCCAGTAACACAGTGTGCAGTAATCAGAGCACATACAGTGATCTGACAATAACCCAAAAACAATAGAACGAGCTCTGAGACGTGGAATCTCTGTAGACCGCAATACCTGAACCTATCCTAAACACAACTAAAGGCAGCTGTGGATTGCGCCTGACACTACCTATGCAACTCGGCACAGCCTGAGGAACTGACTAGCCTGAAGAAAGAAATACAAGCCTGACTTGCCTCAGAGAAATACCCCAAAGGAAAAGGCAGCCCCCCACATATAATGACTGTTAGCAAGATGAAAAGACAAAACGTAGGGATGAAATAGATTCAGCAAAGTGAGGCCCGATATTCTAGATAGAGCGAGGATAGCAAAGAGAACTTTGCAGTCTACAAAAAACCCTAAAGCAAAAAACCACGCAAAGGGGGCAAAAAGACCCACCGTGCCGAACTAATGGCACGGCGGTACACCCTTTGCGTCTCAGAGCTTCCAGCAAAAACGAATAGACAAGCTGGACAGAAAAAACAGCAACAAAAGCAAAGAAGCACTTATCTAAGCAGAGCAGCAGGCCACAGGAAAGATCCAGAAGCTCAGATCCAACACTGGAACATTGACAAGGAGCAAGGAAGATAGAATCAGGTGGAGTTAAATAACAAGGCAGCCAACGACCTCACCAGAACACCTGAGGGAGGAAGCCCAGAAGCTGCAGTACCACTTGTGACCACAGGAGTAAATTCAGCCACAGAATTCACAACAGATATCTCTAAAGTGAAGAGCCGCAGACTTACCTAGGGAAGAGAATAAAAAGGAGGATTAGAGATTTATGATAAAAAAATCTAATGTAACGTTTAATATCATGGGTTAGTAGCAATAATGAACAATTATTGAAGGAGAGGAAAAAAGGAAAACGACACTTATCAGAAAAAAGTGCAAGTTAAAACGAGACTAAAATTGAAAAAAAGAGGGAATAAAAAATAAAAAAATAATTTAAAAAATTGGAAATTAAAAAAATAAAATAAAAGACGAAAAAATTATAAAAATAATCATGAAAAAAATTGAAAAAGAGGAATATACAGAAAAAGTAACTATGATATAAATTGAAAAAAAATTAATTAATTAGTACCCGTCATTGTAGTACAGCATTTAGTCTCAATTAATCCGTGTCTGGAAGGAAAAAAAAAGAGAGAGATAAAACTAAAAGGCCTTAGATAAAGCTAGAAATCTCATAATCCCTATTCAAACCACGGGGTTCTAAAGTATCTAATTTATTGATCCAAAAGGCCTCACGGAGGCTAAGTGTTTTAACCCTATTGCCGCCTCTCCTGGGGCATGGAATCTGCTCCAATACCTGAAACCGTAACTGAGAAATGTTATGTTTTTTTGGGGCAAAGTGATATGGCAAAGGAAGGTATGTTTTACCACAACAGATACTGGACTTATGCTGTGAGATGCGGTCCCGTACATGCTGGGTAGTTTCCCCAACATATACGAGACCGCAGGGGCACTTCACAGCATAAACAATGAAAGAAGACTCACAGGTATAAAAACCTCTAATTTGGATATCCTCACCTGTATGTGGATGGAAGAATTTTTCGCCTCTTTGTGCATTCCCACATTGTGAGCAATGAAGGCACGGGAAAGTACCATTTTTAGGGGTGTCCAAAAAGGTCTGTAACGGTAACCTCCTGGTTGAGCCAACATCTGCCCGTACCAGTCTATCACGTAAATTAGTAGGTCTCTTAAAACAAGGCATAAATGGGACTTGGAACTCCTTAATCTCCGGGTAACTAGTTCTCAGTATACTCCAATGTTTTCGGATATTTTTATGTAACCGGTACATAAAACATAAACGGATGGAACGAGTGGATAAAAGGCAATCTAGTGCCTACAGAGGATGTTGTAGAAATTTGTTCACGTGGTGTACGCATTTTGTTAAGTAATCTGTTGGGATAGCCTCTCTCAGAGAATTTTTTCTGTATTTCGTCAAGTCGAATTTCTCTCACCACTGGATTAGATACAATCCTACTTATTCTATTGAATTGAGATAAAGGAAGAGATTCTCTTGTGGCTCTAGGGTGACAACTAGAAAACAAAAGGAGACTATTCCGATTGGTCTCTTTAACATGTAGATCAATCTCCAAAATTCCATCAGGAAGTTTGATAATTCTGGTATCCAAAAAACTGACTGTATCTAGGTCATTATGTATCGTGAACTGTAGTTCAGGCCAAATTAGATTAAGGTACTTGTGAAAAGAGAGTAGGGAGTCCAATGGGCCCCGCCATATGCAAAAAATATCGTCGATGTAACGACGCCATGTTGTGGCATAATCCTGAAAATCCGTGTTGGAGTAAACAAAATGTTCCTCAAAAAAAGCCATAAAACATTTGGCATATGGCGGGGCCACATTGGACCCCATAGCAGTACCTTGTTTTTGCAAAAAAAAGTCATCGCCAAACATAAAAAATTTTTCTCGTAGTACCAGATTGAGGAGTTCCATACAGAACCTAATTGTATTGCCATCTAGTGACGAACCATTGAGTAATTCCTGAACCGCTGTGAGTCCCTTCTCGTGTATAATAGAAGTATATAAACTATTTACATCCCATGTGACTAAAATAGAGTCACATGGGACTTGGCCAATATCCTTGATGAGTTTAATGAAATCGCCTGTGTCTAAGATGAACGACTTGGTGAGTCTAACCATAGGTGTTAGTATCTTTTCTAATAGAATAGATAATGGGGACAAAACGTCGGTAGAGGCGACGATAGGGCGTCCTGGTGGTTCATCCAATCGTTTATGTACTTTAGGAAAAACATAAAAAACAGGCGTAATGGGAAATTGATTCACCAAAAAATCGTATACTCTCTTATCTATGGTTTTATTCAGTAGATAAGGATCAATAGTATTGTGAATTTTAGTGGCAATGGATGAAGTAGGATTATGTGACAAGGATTCATAGATGGTACGGTCGGCCAATTGCTGATGAATCTCGGCCAAATAGTCCCTTTGATCCATGACCACTATTGCTCCACCTTTATCGGCGGGCTTCACCACCAGTTCTTTATCTTTAATGAGGGAGTCTAAAGCCTGTTGTTCATGGCTAGTCATATTCACTGGGCAATGTAATTTGCCTCTAGATACATCCTGTTTGAATAACTCAACCTCTCTATCAATTAATTCGATGAAAGTTTCTACGGGATGGTCATTTTTTGGAGGCATAAAGTTGCTCCTAGTTTTAATACCCAATTGTTGTAGATTGACAGGTGAAGAAACCAGAGGAGAAGATATAGATGTGTTTGTATTATCAGTCTTATTAAAAAAGACCTTAAGTCTAAGTGATCTATAAAACTTCTGCAAGTCCATATCCAACTGAAATGTGTCCAATATGTAAGATGGACAGAAGGAGAGTCCTTTCTATAGAAGAGACATCTGTGGGGGGCTTAGAGCCTTAGAAGAAATATTAATAATTAAAGATGTATCCCTACCTGAGATCTGGTCTGGACAGTTGTGGAGGACATCCCTTGCCCATTGTCCACCCCTCCTTGTTTTCTTCTTGGTGATTGTCTTTTTTTCTTGTCTAAAAAAGGACCTCTCCTGTTGGAGAATCTCTTGTTGTCGGAACTTGAGTAAGTAGAATCGGAGGGTGTTCTTCTGGGTCGATATGAACCTGTGGAGAAAGAATCTTTCCATCGATAAACTCGATTATTCCTATAATCTTCCGTGTCCTGTAGAAATTTCTGCCTCTTCTTTTGTTCAGAATCCTGGCGATGCTGTGAAAGAGTACTGGACAGTTTGGTTTTAAATGACTGGAAGTCGTCACTGGTCATAGAAGTAGATAATTGTGTTTCCGTGGATTGGACTTTTTCTCGTACAGATGTAATAGACTTCTGTAAAGTATCAAGGGTGAGAGTCATTAAATCGAATGAGCATTTATTGAGAATTTGCTCAAATTTTTTACAAAAGTCATCGTTCTCTTTAAAAATGGTAGGACGTAAGGCAACCCTCAGGCCTCGTGGGATCCTTTCAGCTTTAAGATATTCGGCAATTGTTGCACAATGTAGCTCTAAATTAATGAGATGACGGGAGTCACGTTCAAATGCTCTGGTCCTATATTTATTAGACGGAATTTGCAGAAATTCACTAGAGATGTCCACGTTAGCTATAATATCCGCTGCTTCATTAGTGCTATATGAGAAGACGTCTTTAGACATAATCCAAAAGATAACGGGTGCTCATGTAACGGTAAGTACTATAGTAAGATAATAGCACGGCACTCCGTATATAGTGAGGTGCACGAATAGGGTACCAATCCCAACGTAAAGTAAAGAAAATCCGGCACTCTCAATTTGTATGCAAAAAACGTTTGACAGTTTTATTGATCCACTGTGACAAATAATAATGTTGACGTTTCGGCCAATATCTAGGCCTTCATCAGAACTCTAGTAAATAAACATAGAAAATGCATATCAGTGTAGAACACACAACAAAAGCATAAAGCAACCATAACAGTGGAAAAACATTTGACTTTAGAAAAAGAGGGGGGGGGGGGAAAGGGGTTTATATAATTTCATGCTAACTAGGGTTAAGCGAAACGGGTCGAAATTTTTCAAAAGTCGCCGACTTTTGGCAAGGTCGGGTTTCATGAAACCCGACCCGACTCCAGTGTGGGGTCGGCCATGAAGTCGGCGATCTTTTGAATCTAGAATCGGAATTCCGATACCGATTCCCGATATGTTTAAGATATCGGGAATTGGTATCGGAATTCAGATTGAAGTGTAAAATAAAGAATTAAAATAAAAAATATCGCAATTCTTACCCTCTGACGCGCCCTGGTACTAACCGGGAACCTTCCTTCCTTAGAATCAGCCTTCCAGGACCTTCGGTGACGTCGCGGGTGACGTCGCGGCTTGTGATTGGCCGCGCGAGCGGTCACATGGGCAGCCGCGCGGCCAATCACAAGCCGCGACGTCACCGCGACGTCACCACAGGGTCCTGGAAGGCTGATTCTAAGGAAGGAAGGTTCCCGGTTAGTACCAGGGCGCGTCAGAGGGTAAGTATTGCGATATTTTTTATTTTAATTCTTTATTTTACACTAAAATATGGATCGCAGGGCCTGAAGGAGAGTTTCCGCTCCTTCAGACCCTGGGAACCATGGAAACCCAATGCACTGCATTGGGTTTCGGGTTTCGTCCGACCCCGACCCCGACTTTTTTATAGGATCGGCCGATTTCACTCGACCCGACTTTTTCAAAAGTCGGGTTTCGTGAAACCCGACCCGATCCTATAAAAGTAAAGGTCGCTCAACCCTAATGCTAACAAAAGCAAAGGACCTGTGAGAATAAATGCACTTAAGACTATTGAGGCGGATCCTGGGACAATAGTAGTATATGAAAATTACAGATCTAAATATGGCCATAGCCATAGGGTGATATAGGGCCATACAAACAGGTAGCTATACAGAAAGAGGATCTATAGAACATTAGTAACCAAACGGCAATGTCAAAATGAATAATAGGAAGAATTCAAAACGTGATCTATAGTATGCAATCACATACATTTGTCTTCAGAGTATATGGATCGCTGGACAAGTGATATCACTAGAAAGGAAACAGATATACAAATGCACAGCATCTTTTCACAAGTACCTTTATCTAATTTGGCCTGAACTACAGTTCACGATACATTATGACCTAGATACAGTCAGTTTTTTGGATACCAGAATTATCAAACTTCCTGATGGAATTTTGGAGATTGATCTACATGTTAAAGAGACCGATCGGAATAGTCTCCTTTTGTTTTCTAGTTGTCACCCTAGAGCCACAAGAGAATCTCTTCCTTTATCTCAATTCAATAGAATAAGTAGGATTGTATCTAATCCAGTGGTGAGAAAAATTCAACTTGACGAAATACAGAAAAAATTCTCTGAGAGAGGTAAGGAGGGAGGGCCCGGACTGACCAGACACCCAGTCAGCATGTCTCATACACTTTGGGCCCCACCTCTTTTCCTGCTGGTCTGGAGGCATTATGAGGTGATTGCATCACTCCTGTCTGATGTGGCCGCACTCACTGCAGCAGACGCTGCACACGGACCTGGACTTTTGCTCTGTGCAGAGCTGGGTGCCGCCTCCACCATCTCTCACCCTCACCTATTCCAGAACATAACAGCAGCAGTGACCGGAGTTCTGCAGGAAGAGATTGAAGCCAGGAAAGGTCAGCAATTCTGTGGTGCTGCCAGTGGCGTAGGAAGGGGGGTGCGGGGGGGGCGGTCCGCCCCGGGCGGCACAATGCGGGGGGCGGCCGGCGCTGCAGGAGGAGAAAGAAGAAGAAGAAAAAAAAAAAAAGACGCCCCTTTAAATCTTCGGGCGGCGCCGTCCGCCGCCACGACCAGGCTCCCTCCACCCCCGGGCCCCCGCCCCCCGCTCTAATACTCACCTCTCCGTCGGACTGGAGCACCTTGGGCCCACCAGAGAAAATCATTCTTGGGGCCCACTATGTAGCTACATAGAAATAGATACAAGACCACCAATTGTGCAGTAAAAAGCGCTAATATCAGGGTATAATATAAGGTAGTTCACGTCTTAATAATGTAGCAAGGATTAGGGTAGCCCCCTCACAGAATATAATGTAGCCCCCTCATAAAATATAATGCAGTCCCCTCTCATAGAATATAATGCAGCACCCCACAAAATAAAATGCAACCCTCTCAGGTATGACGCAGTCCCCACCATAGAATATAATGTAGCACCCCATAGGGTATAATGCAGCCCCCCCATATAGTATAATGCCACCCACCACAGAATATAATGTAGTCCCCTGAGAGAATGCAGTTCCACCACAGAATATAATGCAGCCCTCCCATAGAGTATACTGTAGCCCCCTCATATAGTATGATGTAGCCCCCATAATATTATGTAGTCCCCTGAGAGAATAATGCAGCCCCACCACAGAATATAATGCAGCCCCCCATAGAGTATACTGTAACCCCTCATATAGTATGATGTAGCCCCCCATAATATAATGTAGTACCTTGAGTATAATGCAGTCCCCCCACAGAATATAATGTAGCCCCCCAGGGCCGTATTTAGAGTTTCTGCTGCCCTAGGCACTTTTAGCGCTGCCTCCCCTTTTGGTGAGTATGACACTATCGGCAGTGACTTTGGCAAGAATCGCTGATGTGAAAGTCGCCTTTTGCAGCAGATCGGGCAGTTTTTCTGCATCTTCTGCGTAACGGATCACTTACGGCAACACTGCGTTCGGCCTCATTCATTCCCTATGGGATTTGTGGCACTTGCCGTGATCTGGCAAATGTGGTACCATACCTCCCAACTTTTGAAGAAGGGAAGGAGGTATAAAGTTTGTGGCGCGCGTAGTGCGCCGCGGCAAATTTTAGGCCACGCCTCTGACCAGACCCATTTCACAACTAGTCACACCCATATCCACGTCCCAACCGCAGCCATTTAGCACTGCTGATCACACTGTTTTATATACAATAATTATAAGCAAACAAAAATATGGCCACACAGTGCTCCATACTGTATAACGGCCACACATGATGCTCAATACTGTATAATGGCCAACACACGATGCTCCATACTGTATAATGGCCACACATGATGCTCAATACTGTATAACGGCCACCACACATGATGCTCTATGCTGTATAATGGCCACACATGATGCTGCATACTGTATAATGGCCACACACAGTTCTTCATACTGTATAATGGCCATACATGATGCTCCATAGTGTATAATGGCCACACATGATGCTCCATACTGTATAATAGCCAGACAGTGCTCCATACTGTATAATGACCACCCACACATAGTGCTCCATAGTGTATAACGGCCACACAGTTCTCCATACTGTATAATGATCCCACATAATGCTCAATACTGTACAATGACCACAAATGATGCTCCATACTGTATAACGGCCACACATGATGCTCCATACTGTATAATGTCCATTGGCCACACATGATGCTCCATACTGTACAATGTCCATTGGCCACACATGATGCTCCATACTGTATAATGTCCATTGGCCACACATGATGCTCCATACTGTATAACTGCCACACATGATGCTCAATACTGTATAATGACCCCCCTCCTGTATGCATGGCTCATCTCCCTCCTATCCCATATACATAGCTCATATTACCCCCTCCTGTATGCATGACTCATATTTCCCCATGTATGCATGGCTCATATCCCCCCACCTGTATGAATGGCTCATATTCCACCCCTGTATGCATGGCTCATATCCCCCCCCCTGTATGAATGGCTCATATTCCCCCCTGTATGCAAGGCTCATATTCCCCCCTGTATGCATGGCTCATATTCCCCCCGGTATGCATGGCTCATATTCCCCCCTGTATGCATGGCTCATATTCCCTCCTGTATGCATGGCTTATATTCCCCCCTGTATGCATGGCTTATATTCCCCCCTGTATGCATGGCTCATATTCCCCCCTGTATCTGTATGCATGGCTTATATTCCCCCCTGTATGCAGGCTTATCTCTCTGCACCCGCACCCGCTCCTGCTCCTGCTCGGCGCGCCGGCTTATGTCTTCCTTCATCCCCCCCGTCCCCCCGTCCCTCCGTCCCTCATACTCATCTGTCCCACTGCACGGCCATGCCGACATCCCTCGCGCTCTGTCCCGACTCCAGGAGGCGGCGCCGGCGCAGCACCTTCTTCCTGCTTGAGCGGTCATGTGACACCGTTCATTAAGATCATGAATATGCGCATATTCATGATCTTAATGAGCGGTGTCACGTGACCGCTCGTTCAGGACGAGCTGCAGTGCAGACGCCGAGACCATCGCTGGAGCAGGGTGAGTATTCAAGGCGGGCGGCGGCGGGGGAGGGGGCCCTGGAGCGGGGGGAGGGGGCCCTGGAGCGGGGGGAGGCCCTGCCAGCAGGTGTCAGTGCCAGGGCCCACCGGAGGATCCTCCGGTTCCCCGGTGGGCCAGTCCGAGCCTGCCTCTCCTAGTTCCTGCGGCAGCTGCAGCGTCTTCAGCGCCCTCTGACTCTGCGACGTCTCAGAGCAGAGGGCGCGATGACGTCATCACTGTGCGCGCCGCTCAGCCTCTCTGTCCTGAGCGTCGCAGAGCCGGAGAGACGCTGACTGCACCGGACCTGCGCTAGGAACGGGAGAGGTGAGGATTTTACTTTTTTTTTTTTTTTTCTTTATGTCTGACTCTGGGGGCAATGCTGGACACACTAAGGCAATACTGGAGACCATGGGGCAGATTGCTGGACACACCGGGGCAATACTGGAGACCATGGGGCAGATTGCTGGACACACTGGGGCAATACTGGAGACCATGAGGCAGATTGCTGGACACACTGGGGCAATACTGGAGACCATGGGGCAGATTGCTGGACACACTGGGGCAATACTGGAGACCATGTGGCAGATTGCTGGACACACTGGGGCAATACTGAAGACCATGGGGCAGAATGCTGGACACACTGGGGCAATACTGGAGACCATGGGGCAGAATGCTGGACACACTGGGGCAAAACAGGAGACCATGGGGCAGATTGCTGGACACACTGGGGCAATACAGGAGACCATGGGGCAGATTGCTGGACACACTGGGGCAATACTGGAGACCCTGGGGCAGATTTCTGGACACATTGAGGCAATGCTGGAGACCCTGGGGCAGACTTCTGGACACACTGGGGCAGATTTCTGGATATACTGGGGCAATGCTGGAGACCCTGGGGCAGATTTCTGGACACACTGGGGCAATGCTGGACACTGGGGTAATATGCTGGACACACTGGGGGTAATATGCTGGACACACTGGGGGTAATATGCTGGACACACTGGGGCAATGCTGGACACTGGGGGTAATATGCTGGACACACTGGGGGTAATATGCTGGACACACTGGCGCAGACTGCTGGACACACTGGGGCAATGCTGGACACTGGGGCAGATTGCTGGACACACTGGGGGTAATATGCTGGACACACTGGGGGTAATATGCTGGACACACTGGGGCAATGCTGGACACTGGGGGTAATATGCTGGACACACTGGGGGTAATATGCTGGACACACTGGGGCAATGCTGGACACTGGGGCAGATTGCTGGACACACTGGGGGCAGTGCTGGACATACTGGGGCAGATTTCTGGACACACTGGGGGTAATATGCTGGACACACTGGGGCAGATTGCTGGACAACATGGGGGTAATATGCTGGACACACTGGGGCAGATTGCTGGACACACTGGGGGCAGGACTTGAGGCATGGGCAGAATGTAGATACGGGGCATGATTGGAGACACGGGGCAGGATTGGATCATGGGGCAGGACGATGGAGGCTGGTGGGGCAGGATGGGGAGATCATATGGGGTAGAATGGATACTCATGAGGGCAGGATGTGAGAACATATGGCTGGAGCCAGGAATGAGATAAACGGGGCCAGGGTGGGGAATATTATTACCATAGGGGCTAATTAAGGGATATTATTACTGCAGTGATGTATTTATTTTATTTTTTGAGTATACTGTTTTAAATGGGGAGGCGGTCCTGTTACTGTGCAGAGTGACACTATATCACCTTTTTTTCTTCATGTGATGTAATGTAGAAGTTGTGAAAAATTAAGTAATGTGTTCTGCAAGCGGAGCTCGAGATAACTGTGTTATTTCCTGCAGAAACGAGTCCTGGCTGGAAGGAATGATGGCAGTCTGTGCTGGATGAAAGATGAAGGACTTCACCTAGAGACGTCACTGGTGAGTCAGTGTGTTACCTATACACTGACACTATACACTGTATACTATATACAGCGGTCCTGTGTACAATGTCACCAGTGATCACTGTATTATCTATACATTATATACAGAGTTCCTGTGTATAATACCACCAGTGATCTCTGTATTACCTCTACACAGACACTGCATACTAATTACAGATCTCCTGTGAATACTGGCACTTATGGTGATAGTATTGTGTTTTTTTTTTTTATTACTGATCAGTATTGTAGTATTCAGTCACTATGTGGTGGTAATATGTGGTCTGGAAATGGTGTTGTGGTATTTGTCCCTTGTATGTAGTATTATTCGGTCACTATGTGGTCTGGTCATGGTGTGGTGGTATTAAGTCACAGGTTTGGCATGTGGGGGTGACACCATTAGGCCCAGTTTAAGTTCTACAAAACAGGAAAACCATTTTTGGTAACCTTTGTGTGTATTGAGCCGGGGGAGGGTGGGGGTGGGGCGCCAAACTCGGGAACAGCCCCGGGCGGCAAAAGCTCTAGCTACGCCTCTGGGTGCTGCCTCCTAGTGGCTCCAGAACTAGGGCTTCACTGGGCTGCAGGAGGGACCCCGGGGCCCCACTATTCCTGTGGGAACAAGCTGCCGGCACTAGTGCACTAGGCTACACTTCTCTGTCCCTCCATAACACCAATGCTAGGACACTGCTGTGTAGGAAGTCTCCCTGTACTCGCATCACTTGCAGTTGGGACCGGGGGAGGGGGTGACCAAGAGTCTGAACTGGAAGAGAAAGCAGCCGCTCTTAGGCCGGCCTCACACTCAGCGTTGAAAAATACGGTCCGTATTTTATGGCCGTAATACGCTCCAAAATTAGAAATACGGTGGTCCGTAAGAACTCCGTAGGCAAGGTGTGGTCGCGTATTTTGCGCATGTAATGTTGCGTATGTAATCCGTATGCCCACCGTAATGCGTATTTTTCACGCAACCTGACAAAATGGACATATAACGGTTTTGGCGGATGAAATTGATTTAAATTACCCTCATCAACCCTATTTAAGGCCTCTACAACAGGTGTCTCACTCCCATATGGTCATTTTGTGGTTTTGCAACTGTTGGAGTGTTGTTGTAACATTTGGACCATGTCTGACCACCTGCAGTTCACCCCAACGCAGCATATTTTGTTTAACTGGCTATTGTCTCGTCGGTTTGGGCACCCATACCCTGTGATTGTGGATCCGCGAAGGAGGAGCAGAAGAATGTGGGTGCATCCTCTTCTGACTAAACGCCTCACTAAAGGCCATTTTCATCGGCTATATACAGCTCTGCGGGAACATCCAAACAAGTTTTATCTGTACTGTCGCATGTCTATACAAACCTTTGACAGATTGTTGGAGATATTACGCCCAGGAATAACATTTCAGGACACAAGGCTGCGCAAAGCCATCTCTGCTGAGGAGCGTCTTCTCCTCACGTTACGGTATGTATTCTCCATCCTCACATACTGTATGTTGATGATCTTTTTTCTAAATGTTTCTTCTTTTTTAAATTTTTACCCATAATATGTGTACATTAAGGCCAAAGCAGATGTGACAACGTGACGTAACTGTTATATTTCAGCCCCTTAAGGCCATTTTTCCCATTTCAGTGTTAATTTAGTAGCCCACAAATGCAAATCTGATTGGGCTTATTCATGTTTTGTGTGCACTCTTGAAACAAACCTAATTTATTGTGTTTGTTTCACTTACAGATTTCTGTCCACTGGATTGTCCTTTGCGGGTCTCCACCTTGAATTTTTGATTGCCCGCTCCACCATTTCTGGCATTGTGCGGTTAACCTGTCGCCAAATATGGGATAGACTTAAGGACCTTGTGATGCCTGAGCCCAAACAGGCTGATTGGCTCAAAATAGCCCGTGGGTTCAAGGTCAATTGTGACTTCCCAAACTGCATTGGAGCGGTGGATGGGAAACATATTAGGGTACGTAAGCCGCCGAACTCTGGCTCCCAATTCTACAACTATAAGCAGTTTTTTTCTGTAGTTCTGTTAGCTGTAGTTGACAGTAACTACAGGTTTATAATTGTAGACATTGGGGCCTATGGACGAACTGGAGACTCTAGGGTCTTCAATTCGTCTATAATGGGTCGGCGGCTACGTGAAAACCAGTTAGACCTCCCACCACCACAACAACTCCC
Organism: Ranitomeya imitator; assembly: GCF_032444005.1. NCBI lineage: Eukaryota > Metazoa > Chordata > Amphibia > Anura > Dendrobatidae > Ranitomeya > Ranitomeya imitator. The sequence continues at coordinate 226,541,918 of NC_091282.1, forward strand.
AGGCTCCACTGCAGAAGCACTGCCTTTTTTTTTGGTTGGAGATGAGGCCTTCCAACTCACCAGACACGTCATGAGGCCTTATCCCCGGCGCAACCTGGACCACCGTCGGAGGATATTTAATTTGCGCCTTTCTAGGGCGCGCAGACTGGTGGAGTGCGCCTTTGGTATTCTGGTGGCCAAATGGCGTGTCCTACAGACTGCCATGCAGCTCAGTGAGGCTACAGTCAATGAAGTAATCAAAGCATCAGTAATTTTGCACAACTATACCCGCATACATGATTGCTTCTCAGATGGTAATGATGAACACATGTTGCGTAGTGTCATTAGTCCAACACCACATGGCCCACCTCCACGCCGTCCCCTTTCTGGTATCAAAGTTAGGGATGTATTGACCAATTATTTTGTTTCTCCTCAGGGTTCTACTCCCTGGCAAGATTATGCTGTTTCTCAGTTGTGATTTTTTTTAATTTTAAAGATATGTTTTTGTAATATATTATTATCAACCACTGAAAACGTACTGTGTGTGTTTTTTTACTTAATTACCATATGTTTCTGTTTTCTGAATATGTGTGTGATGCAAAAATGATTAGTCTACAAACATCAATTGGCTTTTTGGAAAACTTTTTACTAACTTTGCAACCCTTTTTTTTTTGGTTGTTAACCCCATATTTTAGTCATATGGTTTTTATAAGCCTTTTTTATGGGTTGCTTTATACCAAGGATCCACAACAAAGTGGAAATGTTTTGAAAACACAACATTAACATGGTAGCTAGCTACCAAAACAAAAACCAAAAAACAAAACAAAATTACAGATCCCTGTAAGTTGGTGGGGGAGATGTTGCCAGCTCTGGGTCCTGGTCTGGTGGCCTTTGTTGGGCCGATGGCAGTTCATCCTGTGAGGATGCAGTGGCTTGTGGCCCAGAATACTGGCCTTGTCCATACTGGCCAGATGTGTGTTGACCAAAAGCCATTTGGCCCTGGGCATCATGCTGAGGTACAGATTGCCTTGCATCATACCCCAACCCAAAATGGCCATGTTGTCCAAACCCAGGTTGGGACCAGCCAACATCACTGTGTCTGGAGAAGTGGCCATATTGGGATTGGGGGTTGAAGCCTGCCATTTGGTACTCTAATGGCCTTTGTAGATTTTGGGATGGGAGGGGTTGAAGGGGAGACATACGTGGAGTAGGTGCAGCAAATCCTGATTGATTTGGCTCCTGTTGAGGGAATTGAAGGCGCAAGAGGTTTGTTTGGCCAAGCTGCCTTCGCTCCAGGTATTCAAAAACCTCATAGGGGTTATTTGGAGGGGTGCTTAAATCAATCAGGATTTGCATACACCCTCTCACACGTAGCCTCACCTCACGGGGAAGGGGTCTAAGGTATCGGGCAAGGCTGCGGGCAAAGGCCTCCTCGCCATCATCTGTGGCTGCCCTGGCCAAATAGTTGAGGACCCCAGCATCAACTTCACTTCTTCTGCCTTCAAGCTCTCTCCTTCGCCGGGATCTCCGTAAAGGCCCAGCTGCCTGTGGGGATGACACCAGTGGGCCTGTAGGGCTGCTGCTGTGCCCATGTTCCACAGGCCTTGGTACATGTGCTGCTGAGGGTGGTGGTGCAGCATCTTCATCACTTGCTGCTGCCTGCAGTGATGATGCTGCTGATGGGTCCTCAATGATGCATGCTGATGCAGCCACAGATGGTCCTGCAACCTCTTCCTCCACACTTACAGGATCAATGATAGGGTCTGATTCTGATCCGGTTTCCCTCTCTGTGAGGTTTGACTGTGTTCTGTTAAGAAAACAATAAAATGAAATTAGTATTTTGACATTGTTTAATTAGACATCAGTGTGCAATATTAAAAAAAAAAAAAAAAAAAAAAAAGAGCAGCACAACATCTCCTTCTCTACTCCCCTATTATCTCATATTCACACAAGAATATACAAGATTTGTCTTGGAGAGCCCCACAAATGTAACAAACACTATCACGACACATCATAATGTGGCATACCATTTCAAGCTCCACAAAAACCAGGCACAACCACCTCTTCAAACAATAAGATAACATGCAGTAACAACACATCCAACAAAACACTGCCTGAACATCTCTAAACTCGCATACTACATTCTCACCCATCCCTTTTTGAATCTTGGGATGCTTGGCGGCCAGGGTCCTCTCTCCTCCAGGACCCTTTTGGAATTTATGCTTGTTTACATTATTGTTTGCACTATATTGACACATCCTTACATGGAACTTGCAATGTCAGAACCCTAATCCACAAAAAATACTAAGATTTGGTTTAATTACAAATGTCTAGAGTGGTTTGTACTTACTGCCTAAGATCCATACTGGCATCCAAAAAGGAAAGACGGTCGTAATATATGTACTTCCTCTTCTTCAGTGGGGCTGCTGACCCACTCCTAGCCCGCTGCTGTCTTTCCCGCCGGTATTGGTCCCGGATGCTGCGCCATCGTGTCATAACATCATCCACTGCAATTACAAGGGCACAAATAATGTTCTATATCATTCTGAACATAGCTTCGTCCAGTTGTCAGACATATTTGTATTTTTAAAGCAAAAAGTGGCTATAGCACAATAATTTCCATGGTGAGTCAGATGATAAAGGGGTTACATGCAGAGGGCTATATATCGCCAAAAGGTAATAACTTGACAGTATCAGACTGGTAGAGAGGGGAGAGAACCCTGTTCTTGCAAACATACATTAGGTAAGATATGCTAGGATAGGAAAGGAAAATGACTTGTGCTATAATGAGAATAATGCTCAAAATTATCTAAAAATAAGACAAGGGACAACAACCCTCTGGACGGGGTATGAGGCCAAGAAAAATGAACTATGTCCAGAAACACTTTGGCATGTTACTCAGCTTTAGAAAATTACAAATAAGGCCATAAATGACATATAAAGATAAAAAGGATTGCTCAAGTAATCATGTAGGGAAAGCATCTTTTAAAGTTAAATCTTGTGAATACATGAGTGTACTTACATAGACTTGTCTGCTCCGCACGTGGCCGTTGGGCATAACCAGGGAATAGTAGCCCACAGATGGCCCTCCAAACTGCCTCTTTCCTGGCCCGGTTAGAATAGTTAGGATCCCGCTGGTCCCATATTTCAGGCCTTTCTTGGACCAGGATGAGGAGCATATCAACATTGATGATGTTTGCCATGCTGCTTGGAACTCTGTGGAGGCGAGCACCAGACTTCCGGGATGTCTGTGTGGCTTTTTGAGCTAATTAGCATGTCTGAGTTTCATGATTAAGGGCTTGGCTCAATTCCTTGCACCTGGCGATGTCTGGAGATGTCTGGCGTATTTAACGCAAGTCACACTGTTGGTCCGTGTGTAATCCGTATATTTCTCGCCCCATAGACTTTCATTGGCGAATTTTTTGCGCAATACGGTGACAAATGCAGCATGCTGCGAATTTCTACGGCCGTAGAAGGCCGTATAATACGGATCCGTAAAATACGGCAGATAGAAGCTTGGCCATAGAGATGCATTGTACCGTGTGCAATCCGCATTTTCTGCACCTCTCTTACGTCCGTAAAACTCGCTAGTGTGAGGCCGGCCTTATAATAGTCTCCTGCTGTGCTGGGGGCTCCTCCTATTGACTTCTGCAATGGCCTGGCCTGGGATAATGGTGCAGGTGGTGAAGGCCCTGCAGCATAGGTAAGTATATATAATAGTGTACGTATGATACTATCTGTATATAGTGTATGTAATATATAGTGTGCAGTATATGTATTTTCTTGTTTGTAAATAAGTGTATGGATATACTGGAGATGATCCTTGTATATGTAATAGTGTATCTGCAGTATATAGTGTAGTTAATGTATAGCGTACAGTGTGTATGTGTATATATATATATATATATATGATCCTTGTACCTGTAGTATATAGTGTATGTAATGTATAGTGGACAGTGTGTGTGTCCGTGTATATGTGTATGTACGTGTATATATATATATATATATATACATATATATATATATATATATATAGATTATAGTTCTATCAGTGTAGAGATGCCATGTCTGCAAAGGAGTGCTGCACTCTGTACCCTAATGCCAGCACACAATGCATGTGTGTATTTTTATGAATTATCTTTAATAACACACCTCACCTACAATGCGTGAGAAGACGTCATATACCAGTATACTGAATGTACCGTATATATGTGAGCATTTTACAGTAGCAGCAAAATATTCTTTTGTGTTGTGCATTATTTTATTTTTTTTAAAATGCAGCGTGTCAATACTTCCAGGGTTTTTGCTGCATCTCTTTTACCTTTTTAAATGAATGCAACAAAAATACACATAATGTCGCAGCATTTTTCCTGCCAACACCATTTTTTTTTTTTTAGCAGAAAACTGGCTTCCAAAAAAGCAGTGTGTGAACATCTTCAGAGCACGGGTGGGATCCAGTATTTCTGCATTCTCATAGTTATCATTATGGTCGATATATAATGGACGCAATAGTCCACACAGTAAAACCGTGGTTATTTCACTATATGTAGGTTTAGAGATGAGTGCGGTCACGGTCCGCAGTGATTATCATGTCAGTTTTATGTGGTCGCTGAAGTCTCTTTTTATATTTTCACAAACTATTACATGTGACACACAACACCACATGAGAACCCCGGGGAGAGTGAGTGCAGACACCATGGGAACGGCGCCAGCACGGGAGGTGAGTACAGGCTTTATTATTTTATCAGGGCTAAACATTTATATCAAGAAGGGGTTGTCCTAGTAGTGGACAACCCCTGTAATATATAATGCCTGTGGACCCTTTATTGTGCAGTTCTTCTGTTGTTACTCCTGGAAATGTGCGTATAGTGTCTGGCCTAAGCAGACGACTACCTGATGTTACCTATAGGGCAACAGCTGTTGTACAAAGCAATTTACTGCATGCCATGCAATTCTTAGAACTGCAGCTTTCACTTGATGGGCTAAATCAATCAGTCACATTGCAAAATCTGTACCCCAGGCCTAACTGACATCTAGGGGTCACCATTCCCCTCCTAAATAAGATGCCTCCATACAGTCTGATACTGTCAGCAGTGATCAGCCAAGGTTAGACTGGATAGGGACACAGATGAATGGTATCAGCCATTTGTCAGTTTATTCATAGATTTTCAGGAGAAATAACAGAGGAACGACACAATGAAAAAAAAACTCCATAATGGTTTCCAAGTATCCACTAAAAAAGACAAGTGAAGACGGCAGAAAGGTCCTTGTTACTAGTGATGAGCGAGTATACTCAGTTGCTCAGGTGGTCTCCGAGTATTTGTGACTGCTCGGAGATTTACTTTTTGTTGCCGCAGCTGCATAATTTACAGCTACTAGCCAGCCTTAGTATATGTGGGGGTTGCCTGGTTGCTAGGGAATTCTCACATGTAATCAAGCTGTCTAGTTGCCGCAAATCATGCAGCTGCGGCAACAAAAACTAAATCTCCGAGCAGTCACAAATACTCGGAGACCACCCGAGCGTGCTCTGGAAAACCCGAGCAACGAGTACACTCGCTCATCACTACTTGTTACATCTCCCAAGAACTGTCTGATCAGTGCTGTAGACTTATAAAGTCAGAGCATAATAATCCTCTGCTGACTGCACAGACCTGTTATCTTAGCACAATATGGCCACTTTATGGGGGTAGAATTGGTTATATTAGTGTATACTTATCTCTGACTAAAGTACAGGTGTATGTCTGCATATCTTGACCATGTAATTAGAAAGTTCCCTGTCCCATCAGGGATATTTATGGCATATTGATGGGATATATCCTCTATGTTACATACATAAACATCCCACCAGGATCATTCAGAAATGTTTGGAGTTCCTATAGAAATGAATGGAGAGTGGCACATGCTTTGTTCCTTTTCTGGAAGCCACCTCTGGGTTCCTATTTTTTCCGTTCAACAGTGGAACATTCGGACATACACTATATTGCAGATCCTTTCAGTTCGTCATTATTATCTTCACTATATGGTGGTAATATTTTGTCTTATCATGGTGTGATGGTATTTGTCCCTTGATGTGGTATTATTCGGTCACTATGTGATGGTAATATGTGGACTTGTCATGGTGTGACGGTATTTGTCCCTTGCATATGGTGTTATTGGTCATTTAAAAAAAAAATGTATGTGGATATTTAAAGAAATTTTTAAGAGGTTATAGTAGAGTATTACCATCTCAAAAGAGTCTGCCTTGTGGTGGCGGATGAAAAAAATCTTTTGGCCAAAACAAAAGCTGTTGGCTATGAATGTGATATGGTATTCGATGGGAACTGATAATGTGTGATTGGTGACGGGATGCAGAAGTAGAGTTTTTCCAAGAGTGGGCAGTGGGATTGTGGAAGGTTCAATAGGTGGAGGCGGAGCTGGGGTGGAGCCTGGGCGGAATCTCAAGGGGGCCCCAAAAATTTTGCCAGTATGGGGCCCTGAAATTCCTGGTGGCAGCCCTGAGAGAGGCTATCCCAACAGATTACTTAACAAAATGCGTACACCACGTGAACAAATTTCTACAACATCCTCTGTAGGTACTAGATTGCCCTTTATCCACTCGTTCCATCCGTTTATGTACCGGTTACATAAAAATATCCGAAAACATTGGAGTATACTGAGAACTAGTTACCCGGAGATTAAGGAGTTCCAAGTCCCATTTATGCCTTGTTTTAAGAGACCTACTAATTTACGTGATAGACTGGTACGGGCAGATGTTGGCTCAACCAGGAGGTTACCGTTACAGACCTTTTTGGACACCCCTAAAAATGGTACTTTCCTGTGCCTTCATTGCTCACAATGTGGGAATGTACAAAGAGGCGAAAAATTCTTCCATCCACATACAGGTGAGGGTATCCAAATTAGAGGTTTTTATACCTGTGAGTCTTCTTTCGTTGTTTATGCTGTGAAGTGCCCCTGCGGTCTCGTATATGTTGGGGAAACTACCCAGCATGTACGGGACCGCATCTCACAGCATAAGTCCAGTATCCGTTGGCATGGAGGCAATCAGCCTGTGACATTGCTGAGATGTTATGGAGGCCCAGGATGCTTCAATAGCGGCCTTAAGCTCATCCAGAGTGTTGGGTCTTGCATCTCTCAACTTTCTCTTCACAATATCCCACAGATTCTCTATGGGGTTCAGGTCAGGAGAGTTGGCAGGCCAATTGAGCACAGTAATACCATGGTCAGTAAACCATTTACCAGTGGTTTTGGCACTGTGAGCAGGTGCCAGGTCGTGCTGAAAAATGAAATCTTCATCTCCATAAAGCATTTCAGCCGATGGAAGCATGAAGTGCTCCAAAATCTCCTGATAGCTAGCTGCATTGACCCTGCCCTTGATGAAACACAGTAGACCAACACCAGCAGCTGACATGGCACCCCACACCATCACTGACTGTGGGTACTTGACACTGGACTTCAGGCATTTTGGCATTTCCTTCTCCCCAGTCTTCCTCCAGACTCTGGCACCTTGATTTCCGAATGACATGCAAAATTTGCTTTCATCAGAAAAAAGTACTTGGGACCACTTAGCAACAGTCCAGTGCTGCTTCTCTGTAGCCCAGGTCAGGCGCCTCTGCCGCTGTTTATGGTTCAAAAGTGGCTTTACCTGGGGAATGCGGCACCTGTAGCCCATTTCCTGCACACGCCTGTGCACGGTGGCTCTGGATGTTTCCACACCAGACTCAGTCCACTGCTTCCTCAGGTTCCCCAAGGTCTGGAATCGGTCCTTCTCCACAATCTTCCTCAGGGTCCGGTCTCCTCTTCTCGTTGTACAGCGTTTTCTGCCACATTGTTTCCTTCCAACAGACTTACCATTGAGGTGCCTTGATACAGCACTCTGGGAACAGCCTATTTGTTGAGAAATTTCTTTCTGGGTCTTACCCTCTTGCTTGAGGGTGTCAATGATGGCCTTCTTGACATCTGTCAGGTCGCTAGTCTTACCCATGATGGGGGTTTTGAGTAATGAACCAGGCAGGGAGTTTATAAAAGCCTCAGGTATCTTTTGCATGTGTTTAGAGTTAATTAGTTGATTCAGAAGATTAGGGTAATAGGTCGTTTAGAGAACCTTTTCTTGATATGCTAATTTATTGAGACAGGTTTTTTGGGTTATCAGGAGTTGTATGCCAAAATCATCAGTATTAAAACAATAAAAGACCTGACAAATTTCAGTTGGTGGATAATGAATCTATAATATATGAAAGTTTAATTGTAATCATTACATTATGGTAAATAATGAAATTTAACACTATATGCTAATTTTTTGAGAAGGACCTGTACTTTAGAACCCCGTGGTTTGAATAGGGATTATGAGATTTCTAGCTTTATCTAAAGGTACTGTCACACTAGACGATATCGCTAGCGATCCGTGACGTTGCAGCGTCCTGGCTAGCGATATCGTCCAGTGTGACAGGCAGCAGCGATCAGGCCCCTGCTGGGAGATCGCTGGTTGGGGAAGAAAGTCCAGAACTTTATTTCGTCGCTGGACTCCCCGTAGACATCGCTGAATCGGCGTGTGTGACACCGATTCAGCGATGTCTTCGCTGGTAACCAGGGTAAACATCGGGTAACTAAGCGCAGGGCCGCGCTTAGTAACCTGATGTTTACCCTGGTTACCATCCTAAAAGTAAAAAAACAAACACTACATACTTACCTACCGCTGTCTGTCATCCAGCGCTGTGCTCTGCTCTCCTCCTGCTCTGGCTGTGAGCGTCGGTCAGCCGGAAAGCAGAGCGGTGACGTCATCGCTGTGCTTTCTGGCTGCCCGGCGCTCACAGCCAGACCAGAGAAGCAGAGCGCCGAGGACAGACAGCGGAAGGTAAGTATGTAGCGTTTGTTTTTTTACTTTTTAGGATGGTAACCAGGGTAAACATCGGGTTACTAAGTGCGGCCCTGCGCTTAGTTACCCGATGTTTACCCTGGTTACCGGGGACCTCGGGATCGTTGGTCGCTGGAGAGCTGTCTGTGTGACAGCTCTCCAGCGACCAAACAGCGACGCTGCAGCGATCCGGATCGTTGTCGGTATCGCTGCAGCGTCGCTATGTGTGACGGTACCTTAAGTCATTTTAGTTTTATCTCTCTTTTTTTTTTCCTTTCAGACACGGATTAATTGAGACTAAATGCTGTACTACAATGACGGGCATTTATTAATTAATTTTTTTTCAATTTATATCATAGTTACTTTTTCTGTATATTCCTCTTTTTCAATTTTTTTCATGATTATTTGTATAATTTTTTCGTCTTTTATTTTATTTTTTTAATTTCCAATTTTTTTAATTATTTTTTTATTTTTTATTCCCTCTTTTTTTCAATTTTAGTCTCGTTTTAACTTGCACTTTTTTCTGATAAGTGTCGTTTTCCTTTTTTCCTCTCCTTCAATAATTGTTCATTATTGCTACTAACCCATGATATTAAACGTTATATTAGATTTTTTTTATCATAAATCTCTAATCCTCCTTTTTATTCTCTTCCCTAGGTAAGTCTGCGGCTCTTCACTTTAGAGATATCCTTTGGTCACCACCTTTATTAATATCTCACAATTCACATTTTCTTCCTAGTCATGGCTCGTTTTTTTACATACTGACAGGTTTTGGGAGTTATTTCCCTTTGTTAACAAAGATCGCAGCCACCTATCCTGTCTTTTCCGGTGACTTGTTTTAATACTGTCGGCCGGTACCTTTACACATAGTTGCTTGTATACGGAGGAGCCTTTTTGCTCCTGTACGGCAGCGATACATCACTTCTGGTGACGTCACATGATCGGACACTTCCGGTTTCGCGGCAGCACGGCACCAAAATCAGCAGGTATTAGCTGTATCTCTATATAAACCGACACTCAGACACTCCATACATGCCGCCATTCCTCTAGCACGTTGTGTGCCCTTACTCCTCATGCACCTAGATGCGGCATCATATGGTGAGTCGGATCTTACACTGGTTCTTTAGAGTCCCTTAGTGCAGCGCCACCTGTATGTTATTTGTTACTGTGGTTTCCTATATTAATTTGCTGTGCATTTGTATATCTGTTTCCTTTCTAGTGATATCACTTGTCCAGCGATCCATATACTCTGAAGACAAATGTATGTGATTGCATACTGTAGATCACGTTTTGAATTCTTCCTATTATTCATTTTGACATTGCCCCTTTGGTCACTAATGTTCTATAGATCCTCTTTCTGTATAGCTTCCTGTTTGTATGGCCCTATATCACCCTATGGCTATGGCCATATTTAGATCTGTAATTTTCATATACTACTATTGTCCCAGGATCCGCCTCAATAGTCTTAAGTGCATTTATTCTCACAGATCCTTTGCTTTTGTTAGCATGAAATTATATAAACCCCTTCCCCCCCCCCTCTTTTTCTAAAGTCAAATGTTTTTCCACTGTTATGGTTGCTTTATGCTTTTGTTGTGTGTTTTACACTGATATGCATTTTCTATGTTTATTTACTAGAGTTCTGATGAAGGCCTAGATATTGGCCGAAACGTCAACATTATTATTTGTCACAGTGGATCAATAAAACTGTCAAACTTTTTTTTGCATACAAATTGAGAGTGCCGGATTTTCTTTACTTTACAGGTGAGTGTTTTAGTAACAGCGGGGGGTGGGGGTGGGGGCGCACAGGGGGTGGGAGAGGGGTGGCGACAGGGATCTTTAAACACGAGGACAAAAAAAAAAAAGGATTTTTCATATCTTCTTTCCAGCGAATGCTGCTGGAGAGAAGATATGAATGGCCGCTTCAGCACCAGATGCAGGGGATAGCGCTTATCTCTAGCGCTGTCTCCTGCGTGCTCCGTGTGGTACCCAGTCGGCACACGTGTGCCGCATGTGTGCCACACTGATGTACCACGGGAGCACACGGACACGGATAATTCCAGTACCGATTTTTCCGGTACCGGAATTATCTGGACGTGTGAGACTGGCCTTAGTGTCTCCGGTACGTGAGGAAACTGTCACCACACGTACCGGAGCCACTGACGTGTGAAACCGGCCTTACACAGCTTGCCATCTTTTTTGGAATTGGGGTTCTAGAACACACAACTATTATTATCTATATGGCTGTTCACATGTTCTTCTTTTTTTTCTAGATAGCATGTCCGTCATGCATAAATTAACCTATTCAATCATATGGGTCATAAAAAACTCTTACATCAATTGGATGCCATGGTATTTGAATATTAGAGCACTCTGGTTTTAATTTTTTTTATTTGATAGAATCTTGAGAAAAATCATCAGTTTTTGGAGTGAACAAAAGAAACTGATGAATCATTGATGGCAAAAACTCTGACTCTGACCAAACACTGGTGACTAGTTTTATCTGTATTTTTCCCAGATAAAACACATACCTTATAGTCTATGATTCTGTTCAAATGTCCTAGTTTCTTTTTGAAATGTATGTCTGCAAAAAAGTTTATGATTCCTTGAAAACCATATACTGCACAGGGATGGGTTTTTTTGTAAATAAGAAAATCACAGATGATAAAACTGGAGACACCGACCAGATACTGATGAAAATCTGATGTACCACATTGATGACAAATGGTCTGCTTTTTTTTAAAGTAAAAAAAATCATCTGAATGATGCCTAAAGCTGCCGTCACACTAGCAGTATTTGGTCAGTATTTTACATCAGTATTTGCAAGGCAAAACCAGGAGTGGGTGATAAATACAGAAGTGGTGCACATGTTTCTGTAAGGCCGGGGTCACACTAGAGTTTTACGGACATATGCGAGGCGCAAAAACAAGGCATTGCACACGGACCAATGATTCTCTATGGGGCAGCTCCTATTTGGCGTATATCACGCATCCATATTTTATGGGCGTAGAAAATCACAGGATGCTGCGTTTGTCAGCGTATTGCGCAAAATATCCGCCAATGAAAGTCTATGGGTGCGCAAACAATACGGATTACACACAGACCAACAGTGTGACTTGCGTAAAATACGCAAGAGTTCAGCAAGTGACAGGAAATGTGCCAAGCCCTCAATCAGGAAGCTTAGACATGCAAATTAGCTGAAAAGGCCAGACAGACATCCCGGAAGTCTGCCGCACGTGTCCACAGAGTCTCCTGCATCATGGCCAATATTATTAACCCCTTTACCCCAAGGGTGGTTTGCACGTTAATGACCAGGCCAATTTTTACCACTGTCCCTTTATGAGGTTATAACTCTGGAACGCTTCAACGGATCCCGGTGATTCTGACACTGTTTTCTCGAGACATATTGTACTTCATGATAGTGGTAAAATTTCTTTGATATTACCTGCACTTATTTGTGAAAAAAATGTAAATTTGGCGAAAATTTTTTAAATTTCTCAATTTTCCAAATTTGAATTTTTATGCAATTAAATCACAGAGATATGTCACACAAAATACTTGACAAGTAACATTTCCCACATGTCTACTTTACATCAGCACAATTTTGGAACCCAAATGTTTTTTTGTTAAGGAGTTATAAGGGTTAAAAGTTGACCAGCAATTTCTCATTTTTACAACACCATTTTTTTTAGGGACCACATCTCATTTGAAGTCATTTTGAGGGGTCTATATGATAGAAAATAACCAAGTGTGACGCCATACTAAAAAACTTCACCCCTCAAGGTGCTCAAAACCACATTCAAGAAGTTTATTAACCCTTCAGGTGTTTCACAGGAATTGTTGGAATATTTAAATAAAAACGAACATTTAACTTTTCTTCACAAAAAATTTACTTCAGCTCCAATTTGTTTTATTTTACCAAGTGTAATATTTTACCAAGGGTAACAGGAGAAAATGGACCCCAAAAGTTGTTGTACAATTTGTCCTGATTACGCCGATACCCCATATGTGGGGGTAAACCACTGTTTGGGCGCATGACAGAGCTCGGAAGCGAAGGAGCGCCATTTGACTTTTCAATGCAAAATTGACAGGAATTGAGATGGGACGCCATGTTGCGTTTGGAGAACCACTGATGTGCCTAAACATTGAAAGCCCCCACAAGTGACACCATTTTGGAAAGTAGACCCCCTAAGGAACTTATCTAGATGTGTGGTGAGCACTTTGACCCACCAGGTGCTTCACAGACGTTTATAATGCAGAGCCGTAAAAATAAAAAAATCATATTTTGTCATAAAAATGATCTTTTTGCCCCCAATTTTTTATTTTCCCAAGGGTAAGAGAAGAAATTGGACCCCAAAAGTTGTTGTACAATTTGTCCTAAGTACGCTGATACCCCATATTTGGGGGTAAATCACTGTTTGGGCGCATGGCAGAGCTCGGAAGGGAAGGAGCGCCATTTGACTTTTCAATGCAAAATTGACAGGAATTGAGATGGGACGCCATGTTGCGTTTGGAGAACCACTGATGTGCCTAAACATTGAAAGCCCCCACAAGTGACACCATTTTGGAAAGTAGACCCCCTAAGGAACTTATCTAGATGTGTGGTGAGCACTTTGACCCACCAGGTGCTTCACAGACGTTTATAATGCAGAGCCGTAAAAATAAAAAAATCATATTTTGTCATAAAAATGATCTTTTTGCCCCCAATTTTTTATTTTCCCCAGGGTAAGAGAAGAAATTGGACCCCAAAAGTTGTTGTACAATTTGTCCTAAGTACGCTGATACCCCATATTTGGGGGTAAATCACTGTTTGGGCGCATGGCAGAGCTCGGAAGGGAAGGAGCGCCATTTGACTTTTCAATGCAAAATTGACTGGAATTGAGATGGGACGCCATGTTGCGTTTAGAGAGCCACTGATGTGCCTAAACATTGAAACCCCCCACAAGTGACACCATTTTGGAAAGTAGACCCCCTAAGGAACTCATCTAGATGTGTTGTGAGAGCTTTGAACCCCCAAGTGTTTCACTACAGTTTATAACGCAAAGCCGTGAAAATAAAAATTCTTTTTTTTACCACAAAAATTATTTTTTAGCCCCCAGTTTTGTATTTTTCTAAGGGTAACAGTTGAAATTGGACCCTAAAAGTTGTTGTCCAATTTGACCTGAGTACGCTGATACCCCATATGTGGGGGGAACCACCGTTTGAGCGCATGGCAGAGCTCGGAAGGGAAGGAGCGTCATTTGGAATGCAGACTTAGATGGATTGGTCTTCAGGCATCACATTGCGTTTGCAGAGCCCCTAATGTACCTAAACCGTAGAAACCCCCCACAAGTGACCCCATATTGGAAACTAGACCCCCCAAGAAACTTATCTAGATGTGTCATGAGAACTTTGAACCCCCAAGTGTTTAACTACAGTTTATAACGCAGAGCTGTGAAAATAAAAAATGTTTTTGTTCCACAAAAATTATTTTTTAGCCCCCAGTTTTGTATTTTCCCAAGGGTAACTGGAGAAATTGGACCCCAAAAGTTGTTGTCCAATGTGTCCTGAGTGCGCTGATACCCCATATGTTGGGGTAAACCCCTGTTTTGGCACACGGGGGAGCACTGTTTTACTTTTTCAACGCAGAATTGGCTGGAAATGAGATCGGACGCCATGTTGCATTTGGAGAGCCCCTGATGTGCCTAAACAGTGGAAACCTCCCAATTATAATTGAAACCCTAATCCAAACAATCCCCTAACCCTAATCCGAACGGTAACCCTATCCACAACCCTAACCCTGACACACCCCTAACCCTAATCCCAACCCTATTCCCAACCGTAAATGTAATCCAAACCCTCACCCTAACTTTAGCCCCAACCCTAACTGTAGCCTTAACCCTAGCTCTAACCCTAGCCCTAACCCTAGCCCAAACCCTAACCCTAACGGGAAAATGGAAATAAATACATTTTTTAAATTTTTTTATTTTTTCCCTAACTAAGGGGGTAATGAAGGGGGGTTTGATTTACTTTGATAGCGGGTTTTTTTAGCGGATTTTTATGATTGGCAGCCGTCACACACTGAAAGACGCTTTTTATTGCAAAAAATATTTTTTGCGTTACCACATTTTGAGAGCTATAATTTTTCCATATTTTGGTCCACAGAGTCATGTGAGGTCTTGTTTTTTGCGGGACAAGTTGACGTTTTTATTGGTAACATTTTCGGGCACGTGACATTTTTTGATCGCTTTTTATTCCGATTTTTGTGAGGCAAAATAACCAAAAACTAGCTATTCATGAATTTCTTTTAGGGGAGGCGTTAATACCGTTCTGCGTTTGGTAAAATTGATAAAGCAGTTTTATTCTTCGGGTCAGTACGATGACAGCGATACCTCATTTATATTTTTTTATGTTTTGGTGCTTTTATGCGATAAAAACTATTTTATAGAAAAAATAATTATTTTTGCATCGCTTTATTCTGAGGACTATAACTTTTTTATTTTTTCTTTGATGATGCTGTATGGCGGCTTGTTTTTTGCGGGACAAGATGACGTTTTCAGCAGTACCATGATTATTTATATCTATGTTTTTGATCGCGTGTTTTCCCCTTTTTGTTTGGCGGTATGATAATAAAGCGTTTTTTTTACGGTGTTCACTGAAGGGGTTAACTAGTGGGACAGTTTTATAGGTCGGGTCGTTACATACGCGGTAATACTAAATATGTGCACTTTTATTTTATTTTTTTTTCATTTAGATAAAAAAATGTATTTATAGGAACAATATGTGTGTATGTGTATATATATATATATATATATATATATATATATATATGTATGTACCGTATATACTCGAGTATAAGCCAACCCGAGTATAAGCCGACCCCCCTAATTTTGCCACAAAAAACTGGGAAAACTTATTGACTCGAGTATAAGCCAAGGGTGGGAAATGCGGCAGCTACCGGTGAATTTCAAAAATAAAAATAGATACCAATAAAAGTAAAATTAATTGAGACATCAGTAGGTTAAGTGTTTTTGAATATACATATTGAATCATGAGCCCCATATAATGCTCCATACAGTTCATTATTGCCCCATAGATGCTCCATATAAAGCTGTGCCCCATATACAATGCTCTGCACCATTCATTATTGTCCCATAGCTGTGCCATATAGTGCTCTGCACCGTTCATTATTGCCCCATAGCTGTGCCATATAGTGCTCTGCACCGTTCATTATTGCCCCATAGCTGTGCCATATAGTGCTCTGCACCATTCATTTTTGTCCCATAGCTGTGCCATATAGGGCTCTGCACCGTTCATTATTGCCCCATATATGTACCATAGACAGCTGTGCCATATAATGCTCTGCACCGTTCATTTTTGGCCCATAGCTGTGCCATATAGTGCTCTGAACCGTTCATTATTGTCCCATAGCTGTGCCATATAGTGCTCTGCACCGTTCATTATTGCCCCATAGCTGTGCCATATAGTGCTCTGCACCGTTCATTATTGCCCCATAGCTGTGCCATATAGTGCTCTGCACCGTTCATTATTGCCCCATAGCTGTGCCATATAGTGCTCTGCACCTTTCATTTTTGTCCCATAGCTGTGCCATATAGTGCTCTGCACCGTTCATTATTGTCCCATAGCTGTGCCATATAGTGCTCTGCACCGTTCATTATTGCCCCATAGCTGTGCCATATAGTGCTCTAGTAACATAGTAACATAGTAACATAGTTAGTAAGGCCGAAAAAAGACATTTGTCCATCCAGTTCAGCCTATATTCCATCATAATAAATCCCCAGATCTACGTCCTTCTACAGAACCTAATAATTGTATGATACAATATTGTTCTGCTCCAGGAAGACATCCAGGCCTCTCTTGAACCCCTCGACTGAGTTCGCCATCACCACCTCCTCAGGCAAGCAATTCCAGATTCTCACCGCCCTAACAGTAAAGAATCCTCTTCTATGTTGGTGGGAAAACCTTCTCTCCTCCAGACGCAAAGAATGCCCCCTTGTGCCCGTCACCTTCCTTGGTATAAACAGATCCTCAGCGAGATATTTGTATTGTCCCCTTATATACTTATACATGGTTATTAGATCGCCCCTCAGTCGTCTTTTTTCTAGACTAAATAATCCTAATTTCGCTAATCTATCTGGGTATTGTAGTTCTCCCATCCCCTTTATTAATTTTGTTGCCCTCCTTTGTACTCTCTCTAGTTCCATTATATCCTTCCTGAGCACCGGTGCCCAAAACTGGACACAGTACTCCATGTGCGGTCTAACTAGGGATTTGTACAGAGGCAGTATAATGCTCTCATCATATGTATCCAGACCTCTTTTAATGCACCCCATGATCCTGTTTGCCTTGGCAGCTGCTGCCTGGCACTGGCTGCTCCAGGTAAGTTTATCATTAACTAGGATCCCCAAGTCCTTCTCCCTGTCAGATTTACCCAGTGGTTTCCCGTTCAGTGTGTAATGGTGATATTGATTCCTTCTTCCCATGTGTATAACCTTACATTTATCATTGTTAAACCTCATCTGCCACCTTTCAGCCCAAGTTTCCAACTTATCCAGATCCATCTGTAGCAGAATACTATCTTCTCTTGTATTAACTGCTTTACATAGTTTTGTATCATCTGCAAATATCAATATTTTACTGTGTAAACCTTCTACCAGATCATTAATGAATATGTTGAAGAGAACAGGTCCCAATACCGAGCCCTGCGGTACCCCACTGGTGACAGCGACCCAGTTAGAGACTATACCATTTATAACCACCCTCTGCTTTCTATCACTAAGCCAGTTACTAACCCATTTACACACATTTTCCCCCAGACCAAACATTCTCATTTTGTGTACCAACCTCTTGTGCGGCACGGTATCAAACGCTTTGGAAAAATCGAGATATACAACGTCCAATGACTCACCGTGGTCCAGCCTATAGCTTACCTCTTCATAAAAACTGATTAGATTGGTTTGACAGGAGCGATTTCTCATTAACCCATGCTGTTATGGAGTTAAACAGTTATTCTCATTGAGATAATCCAGAATAACATCCCTCAGAAACCCTTCAAATATTTTACCAACAATAGAGGTTAGACTTACTGGCCTATAATTTCCAGGTTCACTTTTAGAGCCCTTTTTGAATATTGGCACCACATTTGCTATGCGCCAGTCCTGCGGAACAAACCCCGTCGCTATAGAGTCCCTAAAAATAAGAAATAATGGTTTATCTATTACATTACTTAGTTCTCTTAGTACTCGTGGGTGTATGCCATCCGGACCCGGAGATTTATCTATTTTAATCTTATTTAGCCAGTTTCGCACCTCTTCTTGGGTTAGATTGGTGACCCTTAATATAGGGTTTTCATTGTTTCTTGGGATTTCACCTAGCATTTCATTTTCCACCGTGAATACCGTGGAGAAGAAGGTGTTTAATATGTTAGCTTTTTCCTCGTCATCTACAACCATTCTTTCCTCACTATTTTTTAAGGGGCCTACATTTTCAGTTTTTATTCTTTTACTATTGATATAGTTGAAGAACAGTTTGGGATTAGTTTTACTCTCCTTAGCAATGTGCTTCTCTGTTTCCTTTTTGGCAGCTTTAATTCGTTTTTTAGATAAAGTATTTTTCTCCCTATAGTTTTTTAGAGCTTCAATGGTGTCATCCTGCTTTAGTAGTGCAAATGCTTTCTTTTTACTGTTAATTGCCTGTCTTACTTCTTTGTTTAGCCACATTGGGTTTTTCCTATTTCTAGTCCTTTTATTCCCACAAGGTATAAACCGCTTACACTGCCTATTTAGGATGTTCTTAAACATTTTCCATTTATTATCTGTATTCTTAATTCTGAGGATACTGTCCCAGTCTACCAGATTAAGGGCATCTCTAAGCTGGTCAAACTTTGCCTTCCTAAAGTTCAGTGTTTTTGTGACTCCCTGACAAGTTCCCCTAGTGAAAGACAGGTGAAACTCTGCACCGTTCATTCTTGCCCCATAGCTGTGCTGCCATATAGTGCCCTGCACCGTTCATTATTGCCCCATAGCTGTGCCATATAGGGCTCTGCACCGTTCATTATTGCCCCATAGCTCTGCCATATAGTGCTCTGCACCGTTCATTATTGCCCCATAGCTCTGCCATATAGTGCTCTGCACCGTTCATTATTGCCCCATAGCTGTGCCATATAGTGCTCTGCACCGTTCATTATTGCCCCATAGATGTAGCATAGAAAGCTCTGCACCGTTCATTATTGCCCCATAGGTGTGCCATATAGTGCTCTGCACCGTTCATTATTGCCCCATAGATGTAGCATAGAAAGCTCTGCCATTGCTGCTGCTGCTGCAATAAAAAAAAAAAAAAGCCATACTCACCTTTCTTGCTTGCAGCTCCCGGCGTCTCGTCCCAACGTCTCTCAGCACTGACTGATCAGGCAGAGGGCGGCGCGCACACTATATGCGTCATCGCGCCCTCTGACCTGCACAGTCAGAGCGGAGAGAAGCCGGGAAGATGGAGCGACGCCGGGAAGATGAAGCGACGCCCGGCGTGTGGAACGGGGATAGGTGAATATGCGATACTTACCTGCTCCCGGCGTCCCGCTCCTTCTCCCGGACAGCTGGTCTTCGGTGCCGCAGCCTCTTCCTCTATCAGCGGTCACCGTTACCGCTGATTAGAGAAATGAATATGTGGCTCCACCCCTATGGGAGTGGAGTCCATATTCATTTTTCTAATGAGTGGTCCCACGTGACCGCTGAAGAGGGGAAGAGCTGCAGCACCCGAAGACCGTGGGACGGCAGGGGGAGCGCCAGGATCACCGGGACTAGGTGAGTATACCTCAGCGCCCTCTCCCCCTCACCCGCTGACCCTGCCACAGACCGTGACTCGAGTATAAGCCGAGAGGGGCCCTTTCAGCCCAAAAATTTGGGCTGAAAATCTCGGCTTATACTCGAGTATCTATATATGTGTATATATATATATATATATATATATATATATACCATATATACTCGAGTATAAGCCGACCCCCCTAATTTTGCCACAAAAAACTGGGAAAACTTATTGACTCGAGTATAAGCCTAGGGTGGGAAATGCAGCATCTACCGGTTAATGTCAAAAATAAAAATAGATACCAATAAAAGTAAAATTAATTGAGACATCAGTAGGTTAAGTGTTTTTGAATATCCATATTGATTCAGGAGCCCCATATACAGTGGGGCAAAAAAGTATTTAGTCAGTCAGCAATAGTGCAAGTTCCACCACTTAAAAAGATGAGAGGCGTCTGTAATTTACATCATAGGTAGACCTCAACTATGGGAGACAAACTGAGAAAAAAAAATCCAGAAAATCACATTGTCTGTTTTTTTAACATTTTATTTGCATATTATGGTGGAAAATAAGTATTTGGTCAGAAACAAACAATCAAGATTTCTGGCTCTCACAGACCTGTAACTTCTTCTTTAAGAGTCTCCTCTGTCCTCCACTCATTACCTGTAGTAATGGCACCTGTTTAAACTTGTTATCAGTATAAAAAGACATCTGTGCACACCCTCAAACAGTCTGACTCCAAACTCCACTATGGTGAAGACCAAAGAGCTGTCAAAGGACACCAGAAACAAAATTGTAGCCCTGCACCAGGCTGGGAAGACTGAAGCTGCAATAGCCAACCAGCTTTGAGTGAAGAAATCAACAGTGGGAGCAATAATTAGAAAATGGAAGACATACAAGACCACTGATAATCTCCCTCGATCTGGAGCTCCACGCAAAATCCCACCCCGTGGGGTCAGAATGATCACAAGAACGGTGAGCAAAAATCCCAGAACCACGCGGGGGGACCCAGTGAATGAACTGCAGAGAGCTGGGACCAATGTAACAAGGCCTACCATAAGTAACACACTACGCCACCATGGACTCAGATCCTGCAGTGCCAGACGTGTCCCACTGCTTAAGCCAGTACATGCCTGGGCCCGTCTGAAGTTTGCTAGAGAGCATTTGGATGATCCAGAGGAGTTTTGGGAGAATGTCCTATGGTCTGATGAAACCAAACTGGAACTGTTTGGTAGAAACACAACTTGTCGTGTTTGGAGGAAAAAGAATACTAAGTTGCATCCATCAAACACCATACCTACTGTAAAGCATGGTGGTGGAAACATCATGCTTTGGGGCTTTTTCTCTGCAAAGGGGCCAGGACGACTGATCCGGGTACATGAAAGAATGAATGGGGCCATGTATCGTGAGATTTTGAGTGCAAACCTCCTTCCATCAGCAAGGGCATTGAAGATGAAACGTGGTTGGGTCTTTCAACATGACAATGATCCAAAGCACACCACCAGGGTAACGAAGGAGTGGCTTCGTAAGAAGCATTTCAAGGTCCTGGAGTGGCCTAGCCAGTCTCCAGATCTCAACCCTATAGAAAACCTTTGGAGGGAGTTGAAAGTCCGTGTTGCCAAGCGAAAAGCCAAAAACATCACTGCTCTAGAGGAGATCTGCATGGAGGAATGGGCCAACATAACAACAGTGTGTGGCAACCTTGTGAAGACTTACAGAAAACGTTTGACCTCTGTCATTGCCAACAAAGGATATATTACAAAGTATTGAGATGAAATTTTGTTTCTGACCAAATACTTATTTTTCACCATAATATGCAAATAAAATGTTAAAAAAACAGATAATGTGATTTTCTGGATTTTTTTTCTCAGTTTGTCTCCCATAGTTGAGGTCTACCTATGATGTAAATTACAGACGCCTCTCATCTTTTTAAGTGGTGGAACTTGCACTATTGCTGACTGACTAAATACTTTTTTGCCCCACTGTAATGCTCCATACAGTTCATGATGGGCCCCATAAGATGCTCCATATTAAAATATGCCCCATATAATGCTGCACAAAGGTTAATAATGGCCCCATAAGATGCTCCATAGAAACATTTGCCCCATACAATGCTGCATAAAGGTTGATGGCCCCATAAGGTGCTCCACACATTATGGCCCCATAAGATGCTCCGCACATTATGGCCCCATGAGAAGCTCCACACATTATGGCCCCATATATTGTGGCCCCATGAGATGCTCCACACATTAGGGGCCCCATGAGATGCTCCACACATTATGGCCCCATGATATTCTCCACACATTATGGCCCCATACATTGTGGCCCCATGAGATGCTCCACACATTAGGGGCCCCATGAGATGCTCCACACATTATGCCCCATACATTTTGGCCCCATAAGATGCTCCACACATTAGGGGCCCCATGAGATGCTCCACACATTATGTCCCATAAGATGCTCCTCATATATGCCCCATAAGATGCTCCATACATTTGCCCCATTTGCTGTTGCTGCGATTAAAATGAAAAAAAATCACATACTTACCTCTCTTCGCTCAGGCCCCCGGCACTTGCGATAGTCACCTTCCACGTTCCATCGCTGCGCGCTGCTCTGTCTTCCATCCTCGGCACTGACTGTTCAGGCAGAGGGCGGCGCGCACACTAATCGCGTAATCGCGCCCTCTGATTGTGGACTTATCCATTCTGTGCTTTCTATGTTTGTCCAGCTTATCAGTGTGAATTTATTCTGTCTTGCTGGAAGCTCTGGGAGGCAGATTTGCCCTCCACACCTTTAGTCAGGTGTGGAGATTTTTTGTAAACTCTGCGTGGATTTTTGTAGTGTTTTATACTGACCGCACAGTATTCCATCCTGTTCTATCTATTTAGCTAAACTGGCCTCCTGTGCTCATCCTGGTTTCATTCTGTGTATGTCTTTTCCCTCTCCACTCACAGTCATTATTTGTGGGGGGCTAATCTATCCTTTGGGGATTTTCTCTGAGGCAAGATAGCTTTCCTGCTTCTTTCTTTAGGGGTAGTTAGCTCTTAGGCTGTGACGAGATGCCTAGGGAGAGTTAGGAGCATTCCACGGCTACTTCTAGTGTTGTGTTGAGCTTAGGGACTGCGGTCAGTACAGTTACCACTTCCTTCAGAGCTTGTTCCATGTTGCTCCTAGACCACAGTATCATAACAGTACAAGTGGCCAAAAATGAATTAAATGCATCTCAAAAGAAGGAAAAGAAAGTTCTGAACCATTTTTTTTTCTGTGCTCTGGTTTGTCTTTTTTTTTCTCTTGAAATCTGGGTGGTTCAGGATATATGCTTTGGCATGGATGTTCAGGGTTTGTTTTCTCGTGTGGATCAACTTGCTGCAAGAGTACAGAGTATCCAGGACTATGTTGTCCAGACTCCGGCTTTAGAGCCTAGAATTCCTACTCCTGATTTGTTTTTTGGGGACAGATCCAAGTTTTTGAACTTTAAAAATAACTGCAAATTGTTTTTTGCTTTGAAACCCCGTTCTTCTGGTGATCCCATTCAGCAAGTAAAAATCATCATATCCTTGCTGCGTGGTGACCCTCAAAACTGGGCTTTTTCTCTTGAAACAGGGGATTCGGCATTATTGAATGTAGATGCATTTTTTCAAGCGCTCGGATTATTGTATGACGAACCTAATTCTGTGGATCATGCAGAAAAAACCCTGTTGGTCTTGTGTCAAAGTCAGGAAGCGGCAGAGTTATACTGCCAGAAATTTAGAAAATGGCCTTTGCTCACTAAATGGAATGAAGAGGCTCTGGCTGCTATTTTCAGAAAAGGTCTTTCTGAAACCCTTAAAGATGTTATGGTGGGCTTTCCTACGCCTGCCGGTTTGAGTGAATCTATGTCTCTAGCCATTCAGATTGATCGGCGTCTGCGCGAGCGCAAAGCTGTGCACCATATGGCAGTATCCTCTGAGCAAAGTCCTGAACCTATGCAATGTGATAGGATTTTGACTAGAATAGAACGGCAGGAATTCAGACGTCAGAATAGGCTATGTTTTTACTGTGGTGATTCGGCTCATGTTATCTCTGATTGCCCTAAGCGTACTAAGAGAGTCGCTAGGTCTGTTACCATTAGTACTATACAGCCTAAATTTCTCTTATCTGTGACCCTGATTTGCTCATTGTCGTCCTTTTCTGTCATGGCATTTGTGGATTCAGGCGCTGCCCTGAACTTAATGGACTTAGAATTCGCCAGGCGCTGTGGTTTTTCCTTGCAGCCTTTGCAGAGCCCTATTCCTTTGAGGGGTATTGATGCTACACCCTTGGCCAAGGATAAACCTCAGTACTGGACACAGATGACTATGTACATGGCTCCTGCACATCAGGAAGATTGCCGTTTTCTGGTGTTGCATAACCTGCATGATGTTGTTGTACTGGGATTTCCATGGTTACATGAACATAATCCGGTGCTGGATTGGAAAACTATGTCGGTGACTAGTTGGGGTTGTCGAGGAGTACATAGTGACGTTCCTTTGATGTCAATTTCCTCTTCCCCCTCTTCTGAGGTCCCTGAGTTTTTGTCGGATTTCCAGGATGTATTTGATGAGCCCAAGTCCAGTTCCCTTCCTCCGCACAGGGACTGTGATTGTGCTATTAACTTGATTCCTGGTTGCAAGTTCCCTAAGGGCCGACTTTTCAATCTGTCTGTGCCAGAGAATGCCGCCATGCGGAGTTATGTTAAGGAGTCTCTGGAGAAGGCTCATATTCGGCCCTCTTCGTCACCATTGGGAGCGAGTTTCTTTTTTGTTGCTTAGAAGGATGGCTCCTTGAGACCCTGTATTGATTATCGTCTTCTTAATAAGATCATGGTCAAATTCCAATACCCCTTGCCTTTGCTTACTGATTTGTTTGCTCAGATTAAGGTGGCTAGTTGGTATACTAACATTGACCTCCGAGGGGCATATAATCTTGTTCGTATAAAACAGGGTGACGAATGGAAAACTGCATTTAATATGCCCGAAGGCCATTTTGAATACCTTGTGATGCCATTTGGGCTCTCTAATGCTCCATCTGTGTTCCAGTCTTTCATGCATGATATTTTCTGCAATTATCTTGATAAATTCATGGTCGTATATTTGGATGATATTTTGATTTTTTCCGTTGATTGGGAGTCTCATGTGAAGCAGGTCAGGATGGTGTTCCAGATCCTTCGTGATAATGCTTTATTTGTGAAGGGGTCTAAGTGCCTATTCGGAGTTCAGAAGGTCTCTTTTTTGGGTTTTATTTTTTCTCCCTCGTCTATAGAAATGGATCCTGTTAAGGTCCAAGCTATTCATGACTGGATCCAACCCACATCTGTGAAGGGTCTTCAAAAATTTTTGGGCTTTGCTAATTTCTATCGCCGTTTCATTGCCAACTTTTCTAGTGTGGTTAAGCCCCTTACTGATTTGACGAAGAAAGGCGCTGATGTGACGAATTGGTCCTCTGAGGCTGTTGAGGCCTTTCAGGAGCTTAAACGCCGATTTACTTCTGCCCCTGTGTTGCATCAGCCGGATGTTTCTCTTCCTTTTCAGGTTGAGGTCGACGCTTCTGAGATTGGGGCAGGGGCCGTTTTGTCTCAGAGGGAGTCTGATGGTTCTTTGATGAAACCATGTGCTTTTTTTTCCAGAAAGTTTTCGCCTGCGGAACGCAATTATGATGTCGGCAATCGGGAGTTGTTGGCTATGAAGTGGGCGTTTGAGGAGTGGCGACATTGGCTTGAGGGAGCTAAACACCGTGTTGTGGTCCTGACCGATCATAAGAATCTGATTTACCTCGAGTCGGCCAAGCGGCTGAATCCTAGACAGGCTCGATGGTCCCTGTTTTTCTCCCGTTTTGATTTTGTGGTCTCGTATCTTCCGGGATCTAAGAATGTTAAGGCTGATGCCCTCTCTAGGAGTTTTTCGCCTGATTCTCCTGGAGTCCTTGAGCCGGTTGGCATTCTTAAGGAGGGGGTGATTCTTTCTGCTATCTCCCCTGATTTGCGGCGGTGCTTCAGGAATTTCAGGCTGATAGGCCTGACCGCTGTCCAGTGGGGAAGCTGTTTGTTCCTGATAGATGGACAAGTAAGGTAATTTCTGAGGTTCATTGTTCAGTGTTGGCTGGTCATCCTGGGATTTTTGGTACCAGAGATTTGGTTGCTAGGTCCTTTTGGTGGCCTTCCTTGTCGCGCGATGTGCGTGCTTTTGTGCAGTCCTGTGGGACTTGCGCCCGGGCCAAGCCTTGCTGTTCCCGCGCTAGTGGGTTGCTTTTGCCTTTGCCGGTCCCTGAGAGGCCCTGGACGCATATTTGAATGGATTTTATTTTGGATCTTCCTGTTTCCCAGAAGATGTCTGTTATCTGGGTTGTTTGTGACCGGTTCTCTAAAATGGTCCATCTGGTACCTTTGCCTAAGTTGCCTTCCTCCTCAGATCTGGTTCCATAATTTTTTCTGCATGTGGTTCGTTTGCATGGCATTCAGGAGAATATTGTGTCTGACAGAGGTTCTCAGTTTGTCTCTAGATTTTGGCGGGCCTTTTGTGCTAGGATGGGCATTGATTTGTCTTTTTCTTCGGCGTTTCATCCTCAGACTAATGGCCAAACTGAGCGAACTAATCAGACCTTGGAGACCTATTTGAGATGCTTTGTGTCTGCTGATCAGGATGATTGGGTGTCTTTCTTGCCGTTGGCCGAGTTTGCCCTTAATAATCGGGCTATTTCGGCTACTTTGGTTTCACCTTTCTTTTGTAATTTTGGTTTTCATCCTCGTTTTTCTTCTGGGCAGGTTGAGCCTTCTGATTGTCCTGGTGTTGATTCTGTGGTGGACAGGCTGCAGCAGATTTGGACTCATGTGGTGGACAATTTGACGTTGTCTCAGGAAAGGGCTCAACGTTTTGCTAACCGCCGTCGGTGTGTTGGTCCCTGGCTTCGTGTGGGAGATTTGGTTTGGTTGTCTTCTCGTCATGTTCCTATGAAGGTTTCTTCTCCTAAGTTTAAGCCTCGGTATATTGGTCCTTATAAAATTTCTGAAATTATTAATCCGGTGTCTTTTCGTTTGGCTCTTCCAGCCTCTTTTGCCATTCATAATATTTTCCATAGATCTTTGTTGCGGAGATATGTGGTGCCCGTTGTTCCCTCGGTTGACCCTCCTGCCCTGGTGTTGGTTGAGGGAGAGTTGGAATATGAGGTTGAGAAGATTTTGGATTCTCGTTTTTCAAGGCAGAGGCTTCAGTATCTTGTCAAGTGGAAGGGTTATGGCAAGGAGGATAATTCTTGGGTTGTTGCCTCCGATGTCCATGCCACCGATTTGGTTCATGCTTTTCACTTGGCTCGTCCTGATCGGCCTGGGGGCTCTGGTGAGGGTTCGGTGACCCCTCCTCAAGGGGGGGTACTGTTGTGAATTCCACTCTTGGTCTCCCTCCGGTGGTTGTAAGTGGCACTTTTGTGAGTTCTGCTCTTGGGCTCCCTCTTGTGGTGTCTAGTGGTATGGCTGCTCCTTGGAGTTAGCTGTCATCAGCTGCCTCAACTTATCGTCTCTTCTGCTCGGCTATTTAGGCCTGGCTCTTTCTTCAGCCAGTGCCACTTGTAAATGGTTCCTGGTTGGATTCACATCTCTTTGGAGTTCCCTGTTATCCTGACCAGTTCAGCAAAGCTAAGTTTTTGCTTGCTCTTTTCTGTCCATAGATTGTGGACTTATCCATTCTGTGCTTTCTATGTTTGTCCAGCTTATCAGTGTGAATTTATTCTGTCTTGCTGGAAGCTCTGGGAGGCAGATTTGCCCTCCACACCTTTAGTCAGGTGTGGAGATTTTTTGTAAACTCTGCGTGGATTTTTGTAGTGTTTTATACTGACCGCATAGTATTCCATCCTGTCCTATCTATTTAGCTAAACTGGCCTCCTGTGCTCATCCTGGTTTCATTCTGTGTATGTCTTTTCCCTCTCCACTCACAGTCATTATTTGTGGGGGGCTAATCTATCCTTTGGGGATTTTCTCTGAGGCAGGATAGCTTTCCTGCTTCTTTCTTTAGGGGTAGTTAGCTCTTAGGCTGTGACGAGATGCCTAGGGAGAGTTAGGAGCATTCCACGGCTACTTCTAGTGTTGTGTTGAGCTTAGGGACTGCGGACAGTACAGTTACCACTTCCTTCAGAGCTTGTTCCATGTTGCTCCTAGACCACCGTATCATAACACAGCGCGCAGCGATGGAACGTTGAAGGTGACTATCGCTCAATGCTCCCCCTCCCCTGATATACTCACCTGCTCCCGACGCGGTCCCTGGCAGCATCTTACTGTCAGATGGTCTCCGGGAGACGGCAGCATCTTCCTGTGTTCAGCGGTCATGTACCGCTCATTAGAGTAATTAATATGCGTGCATATTCATTACTTTAATGAGCGGTACCATGTCACCGCTGAACACAGGAAGCGCTGCCCGGAGACCATGGGACATGCAGGGACAGCGCCAGGAGCAGGTAAGTATGTCACCGCACCGCTCCGACCTCACACCGACACTGACTCGAGTATAAGCCGAGAGGGTCACTTTCAGCCCCAAAAAGTGGGCTGAAAATCTCAGCTTATACTCGAGTATATACGGTGTGTATATATATATATATATATATATATATATATATATTTATTTTTTTTAGGAATTTTTTAAAAAATTTTTTTACACATGTGAATATTTTTTTACACTATAACATTGCCCCAGGGGGGGACAACATGTTATAGTGTAAGATCGCTGATCTGACACTTTGCTGTGCACTCCTGCAGGCTTACCAGCGCTTGCTCTGGTAAGCCACTTTCCTGCAGGACCCGGATGCAGCCCCGTGGCCATTTTGGATCTGGGCCTGCTGCAGGGAGGAGGAAGTAAGAGACCCTCAGAGCAAACGATCACATCGCGTTGCTCCGGGGGTCTCAGGGAAGCACGCAGGGAGCTCCCTCCCTGCGCAATGCTTCCCTACACCGCTAGAACACTGCGATCATGTTTGATCGCAGTGTGCCGGGGGTTAATATGACGGGAGCGGTCCGTGACCGCTCCTGGCACATAGTGCTGGATGTTAGCTGTGATAGTCAGCTGACACCCGGCTGCGATCAGCCACGCTCACCCTGTGAGCAGCGCGGCCGATCGCTATGACGTACTATCCCATCGGTGGTCATACGGGCCCACCCCACCTCGACAGGATAGTACATCTAATGTCAGAAAGGGGTTAATGTCGAAATGCTGCTGGTCCTGGTGCAAGAGAGGCCAGAAATATGGGATCAGCGAGATGCCCATTATTCCAACCGGGCCAGAAAAGAGGCGGCATGGAGAAGCATATGTGGGATCCTTTTCCCAGAATATGAGCAGCGGCCACGTGAGGTCCAGAGGCAGTTAAGTACCGTATATACTCGAGTATAAGCCGACCCGAGTATAGGCCGACCCCCCTAATTTTGCCACAAACTGGGAAAACTTATTGACTCGAGTATAAGCCTAGGGTGGAAAATGCAGCAGCTACCGGGGAGTTTCAAAAATAAAAATATATGCTCCATACCATTCATTATGGCCCCATAGATGCTCCATATAAAGCTGTGCCACATATAATGCTATGCACCGTTCTTTATAGCCCCATAGATGCTCCATATAAAGATGTGCCATATATAATGCTCTGCACCGTTCATTATGGCCCCATAGATGCTCCACATAAAGCTGTGCCATATATAATGCTCTGCACCGTTCAGTATGGCCCCATAAAAGCTCCATAGAAAGCTGTGCCATATATAATGCTCTGCACCATTCAGTATGGCTTCATAGATGCTCCTGGAGCGCCCCCAGACACAGGGCCGCGGTGTACTCGGTACCGGTCCTCTCTGTCTCGGTGCTGGGGTTGTCACGGTGGCTGGACCCGGTCCGTGACCCTGCTAAGGGGCGTCCAATGAAAGGGTGATGTAGTTTGTCAAGGGTTCATGACGCCACCTGTGGTATTCGGTCAGGATGACCGACGCTGCTAGGGGTTCCGCTGGGGTGATGGAATGGCAGCTAGATGGTGTACCTTCCCACAGGTGAAGTATATCCCCAGGGCTTCCCAGCAATGGAGGTGGCGATGATGTGAGGCGCAATTAATAACAAGGACACAGGGTTGCAGTCTCTTTACCTTTTACTGAAGACATCGGGATCCGCAATCTAGAGCACTGCTAACAGGGCTGGCTGAGTCCGGCCGTCCAAAGGCACATCCAGAGTTCCCTTTACAGGTGGAAATCAGTGCCTACCAACTAGCGCCTGTGTGTGTTGTAGTTCTTCCCTGTTGAGCATTCGGGATAGCCCTCGCAACTTTCGTATCTGTTCTTTCTCTTGCTCTCCGTCCCCCAAGTTATTGTGTGGATAGGGCGCACCCGTTTGACGGGAAGGCTCAGAGCTATTCTGGGACCCTAGAGACGCCCCTCTCCAACTTTGCCCCCTATGTCTGCTTAGGTGATGTAAGGTAGACAGCCAACCTAAAATCAACTGTCCTGCCGCTGTTCGAAGTAATGCTTGGAGTCTGTCACTTCCTCGGTGTTCCGGCCACCGGCTACGCGCCTCTGTAGGATGTTGCCGATCTCGGGGCACGACTCCTACTGGATATCTCCTTGTGCTCTGATTTCGTTTCTCACTTCTCCACAATATCCTTCGCTTCGTGTCCTTCCTTAGGATGTCGCCGCAAGGTAGTACAGGCGCGGCTCCGTAACGTTCTGTCCTTTCCGCTAGATACCTGCCAGGAACCCACCCCTGACAGGTCCTTCCTGGAGCTCTCCCAGGCTGCGTTCTATCCTAACTTCCTATCCGACCCCTAGTTTTACCAGTGTGAGGAGTGGCCTAATACATAGTGCCTTTTGCTCCCCCTAGTGGCCGGAGTGTGAAGTGTAATGTGTGACTGTCATACCTGGTCAGGTGAACTCCTTTAGTGCAATCAGACATAACATCACTCCCCTTAGCGGCAGAGCGACATTACTGCAATGACCAGGACTCTGGGGCGCGGCACTGCATATAAAGCTGTGCCATATATAATGCTCTGCACCGTTGATTATTGCCTCATAGATGCTCCATATAAAGCTGTGCCACATAGAATGCTCTGCACCGTTCAGTATGGCCCCATAGATGCTCCACATAAAGCTGTGCCATATAGAATGCTCTGCACCGTTCAGTATGGCCCCATAGATGATCCACATAAAGCTGTGCCATATAGAATGCTCTGCACCATTCAGTATGGCCCCATAGATGCTCCACATAAAGCTGTGCCATATAGAATGCTCTGCACCGTTCAGTATGGCCCCATAGATGCTCCACATAAAGCTGTGCCATATATAATGCTCTGCACCGTTCAGTATGGCCCCATAGATGCTCCATAGAAAGCTGTGCCATATAGAATGCTCTGCACCGTTCAGTATGGCCCCATAGATGCTCCACATAAAGCTGTGCCATATAGAAGCTCTGCACCGTTCAGTATGGCCTCATAGATGTTCCACATAAAGCTGTGCCATATAGAAGGCTCTGCACCGTTCAGTATGGCCCCATAGATGCTCCACATAAAGCTGTGCCATATATAATGCTCTGCACCGTTCAGTATGGCCCCATAGATGATGCACATAAAGCTGCCCCATATATAATGCTCTGCACCGTTCAGTATGGCCCCATAGATGCTCCACATAAAGCGGTGCCATATAGAATGCGCGGCACCGTTCATTATGGCCCCATAGATGCTCCACATAAAACTGTGCCATATATAATGCTCTGCACCGTTCAGTATGGCCCCATAGATGCTCCACATAAAGCTGTGCCATATAGAATGCTCTGCACCATTCATTATGGCCCCATAGATGCTCCATATAAATCTGTGCAATATAGAATGCTGCTGCTGCAGTAAAAAAAAAAATGACATACTCACCTCTCTTGCTTGCAGCTCCTCAGCGTCCCGTCTCGGCGTCTCTCCGCACTGACTGTTCAGGCAGAGGGCGGCGCACACTAGTACATCATCGCGCCCTCTGACCTGAACAGTCAGAGCAAGATGACGCGGAAGACGGAGCAGCGCCCGGCGTGTGGAACGTGGACAGGTAACTATGACATACTTACCTGCTCCTGGCGTCCCTGGCTCCTTATCCCGGACAGATGGTCTCCGGGTGCCGCAGCCTCTTCCTCTGTAAGCGGTCACCGTTACTCATTAGAGGAATGAATATGCAGCTCCACCCCTATGGAAGTGGAGTCCATATTCATAACTTTAATGAGCGGGAAGAGCTGCTGCACCTAAGACCGTGGGACGGGCAGGGGGAGCGCCGGGACTAAGTGAGTATATGACAGTCCTCTCTCCCCCTCACCTGCCGACCCCACCGCCGATCATGACTCGAGTATAAGCCGAGAGGGGCACTTTCAGCCCAAAAATTTGGGCTGAAAATCTCGGCTTATACTTGAGTATATACGGTAAGTACACTCATGTTTGTCTATGAATAATATTGCAAACTGCATTACCTATATGAATTTGGGCCTTTTGTTATTTTCATTAATATTAATCTCATTTATTTATATAGCACCATTAATTATATGGTGCTGGACATGGGAAAGGGGTTACGTACAGAGTTTTATAGATGTCGCTTACATTAAACAAATTTACAATGACATACTGCTACAGAGGGGAGAGGACCCTGTCCTCAAGGCCTGAAATTCTAAGTATTTTCCATTATATCGTATTGTGCTGTTTGTGTTTACAATATTTATGTTGATTATATTTTTTAAGAAATGCAGGTTACTAGGCCACATTAAAATCTGTTATATCACTGACACATTGTGGTACCACTGTGCACAATGTCCTTATACATAATTTTTTTCTCTTTCATTGCAGTGGAAGATGTTATGAGACGATGGCGCAGCATAAGGGACCAATATAGGAGGGAAAGGCAGCAGCGGGCCAGGAGTGCGTCAGCAGCGCCTGCAAAAAAGAGAAAATATATTTATTATGACCAACTCTCCTTTTTAGATCCCAGTATGGATCTGAAACCGTAAGTAAAAACATAAATAAAAATTACACATGTTTTATAAAGGTAAAATTTTAATTAATTATTCTCATACTTTACAAACAGAACACAGTCAAACCTCACTGAGAGGGAGACCAGCTCAGACTCTGAGGCCCTGATAGATCTGGTTGGGGAAGGAGAAGAGGTGGCTGGCCCATCTTTACATCCTTCCAGTGACATCCCTCCTGCAACATCTTCAGTTGCACCACAAGATCCGGAAACAACTGGCCAAGAAGCTGCACCACCACCCACAGCAGCACAACATCCAGGAAGTCAGGATGATCCAGGAAACAGTAGCAGCCTTCCTGTTCCACTGGAGACATCCCCACAGCCTGCTGTCATTTCCCGCCAAGGCCGCAGAAGGAGAGAGCTGCAAGAAACTCGCAGGAATGTGGACATTGGGGTCCTTAATTATTTGGCCAGGGCTGCACAGGATGATGGTGAGGAGGCCTATTCGAAGAGCCTGGCCCGGTACCTCCGTACCATACTCTGTGAGGTGAGGCTACGTGTGAGAGGGTGTTTTCAAATACTTATTGATGCATGTACCCCACCAAATGAACCCTATGAATTATTTGAGTTCATTGAGAGGTGGCAGCTGTCAGCACGTAATGTCCTGCGCCTTCTATCATCTCAACAGGTGCATGCTCAACAAGTATTTGAAGCACCCCCTCCACGTGTGCCTACACCTCTACCCGTTCCCACCCAAAACCCACCAAGGTCAGCACATTACCATATGCCATCATACCGTCAACCTTCCCAATATGGCCACTTGTCCAGACCCAGTGCTGGAGGCTGGTCCCAACTTGGTTTTGGACGACATGGCCATATAGGGGGGTTATGATGCAAGGTCTTATTTTCAACTTCATGACGGCATCATTTTGAGCAGGGACAGACATCATACACACAGGGTGATGGATAATTGGCATAACAGAGGCCACCTGACCAGGACCCTGAGCTTCCGCCATCACCTCCACCAACTTACAGAAATCTGTAATGAGAATTGTTTTATGAGGAATCTTTTTTATTTTTGGCTCTAAACATGTTTTTGTTTGACTCTGCTGTGATAGCACTTTGCTATATTTATCTAAGGCTAGGTTCAGATTGCGTTAGTGCAATCCGTTTAGCGGCTAGCGCTAGCGGATTGCTCTAACGCAATGTGTTGTAAAGGGGTCGCGTAAATGTCACCGCTCTCGCAGATCTCCGATCTGCGAGAGCGGGGAACGGACCGCGGGCGCGCCTCGGACGCTGCAAGCAGCATCCGCGGCGCGCCACAAAACACCGGCACATCGCTAGCGCGTGCCGAACATGGCACGCACTAGTGATGCGCATCTCCATTGCTGTTAATGGGCGCGCTAACGGACGCGTTGCACGGTGTTAATTTCGCCGTGCAACGCTGTCCGTTAGCGTGGTGCCATTAACGCAATGGGAACCTAGCCTAACAAAATGGGTTGTGTCATGTTTTATGAAAAAGAAAAACCATATGATATTAATATGGTGTTTAAAAACCAAAAAAGGCTTTTGCTATAATAAAAAAATATAGTCAAAAGTCAATTTCAGCTTGTTGGACAAATCATTACAACATCATACTCAATTACTCGGTTGATAAACATCTGTTATATAACTCAATGTAACACACATACTTAAGTAATTTAAGTAATTTATGCATTTTTTCAGAAAATATATATAGATACTAGCTGAAGAGCCCAGCGTTGCCTGGGCATAGTAAATATCTGTGGTTAGTTATAGCACCTCACTTCTCTTATTTTCTCATCACGCCTCTCATTTTCCCCTCATAGCTTTCACTTTCCCCCTGTGGTGCACTAAAAGGTGTAGTGCTGGACGGAAGATATGTTTCTCCCAGCAGGATAAGTTTTGGCCTGTTATTTCCCTAAGGTTGAGGACCTGCAGTGATGTCACGATCATGTGATCAGCCCATGTGATGGGTACCTCACCTGTGGGTGTGGCTATAGATTATGTAATGGAGTTTCTTTTGTTTGGCACATATTATTCTGGGGATGGAACTAGGCTGGAAGAAGCCTGAACTGTTTTCTCTCCCACACATGTCACAAAGGTTGGTGACACGACTGTTAGCAGCCCTGGGAATGGCACCTGGCGGAGGCCGCTGACCTGGCAGCCGCTTAGTTAAGCCCGTCCCGTATAAGGGTGAGTCTGAGACCAGTGGTTCTCCAAGCTGGAGTATGTTTGGTTTTTTCTCTTACTTTTTTGTCACGGACTGTTTAAAGTGCCAATAAACCACTGAAGTTTGGACTGCAAGCCTGTGTGTTGCCTCATTACTGCGGCCCTGCCATTGCTCACCTGAGCTAATCCCTACAATTTGGTGTTTCGAATGCGGGCATACGCAGTGAGGCCAGGCTATTTTTGCTTATTCTTACTCCAGCTTATGTCCTGGGTAAAAGGAGTGGCGCAGACCCAGTCGGGGAACTCTGCAGAAATGGAGGCCACAATAAAGGTGCTTGTGGATGCTATGCGACAACAGCAGCAGGCTACGCAGCAGCAGCAGGAAACCAACCAGCTGTTGATACAGCATATCACGGCGTCGCAGACAAGAGGAGCTTCACGGGGAATCCATGATGTCCGGAAAGCGGTTCGCACAGCGATTCCCAAAATAGAGAAATCTGATGACGTTGAGACATACTTGGAGATGTTTGAGGGAGTAGCTGAGCAGGAGAGACTACCCCGGGACCAGTGGGCAGAAGTTATTGCTCCATTTCTGGCTCCAGGACCTATGAAAGCCTATCAAGATCTATCCCCTGAGCAGAGAGAGGACTACGCAGTCGTCAAGGGTGAGATACTGGCACGTCTTGGGGTAAATGTGTTGGTCCGGGCCCAGCGGGTACATCAGTGGTAGTTTAACCCCTCCAAGCCATCTCGCTCCCAGTATTGTAACCTGTTGCACTTGTTTCAGAAATGGTTGCAGCCTGAGGTTCTGTCTCCCGTGGCCATGCTGGACCGCCTAGTGACTGATAAATTTTGGAGGGGTCTGCCCCGCGACCTCCAGTCATGGGTTGGGCATGCATCCCCTACTAATGCTCTCCAGATGATGGACCTGATAGAACGATATGGGGCAACCAAAGAGCTCCAGGGAGGGACTCCCCGGAAGATGTCCGGAAGGTTCCCTAAATCTCCACCCCTGGCTTGGCGAGCAGAGCCTAGGAAGGCCACTCAAGACTTATCTGGAGGAGAAAGAGGCCCCATAGTCTGCTGGCGGTGCCAGGAGCCTGGCCATATGAGAGCTGATTGCCCCCACCTGGCTGAGCTCATGGAGACAAACTTTGGGTATCGCCAATCCCATTATGCCGAACTGATTTGCGCTACTGGTATCCAGGTGGGATCCAATATGGGACATTTGTGTAAGGTGGATGTGGAGGGTACCCCAGCCGTGGCCTTACTGGACTCAGGGAGTCTCGTGACCCTGGTACGAGCCAGTCTGGTACAGTCCAGCGAGTACACTGGTCGGAAAATTGGGGTGTTATGTATACATGGGGACTTAAAAGACTATCCTACCGCACTAGTGGTGATAAACACGCCAGCGGGGAGGCGGTGCCACGAGGTGGGTGTTGTGGTTAACTTACATTATGAATTGATACTTGGTAGAGATTTTCCTTTATTTTCTGTACTATGGCCCACAGTTGTCTCACCCAGTGGACAACTGCCGTCACCGATGACAACCAGGCTACATTCTCCAGAAGTGGGGCATGAACCTGGTAGCCCAGAGGAAGAAGAGTTGGCGGTAGGCGTGGCCTCCCCTTTGGTCGAGGAGGGGGAAAATTCTCCCATAGCAGTGTTGGCCGGGGATGTGGAAGACTTGCCGCCAGGACCTGAATTGTTAGATTTAAATGTATCGAGCGATAATTTTGGTACAGCGCAACTCCGAGACCCTACTTTGACTAGGGCCAGGGAAAATGTACTGTTTATTAACCGGGAACCCCAACAACCTGGGGCATCTACCCAGTTGCCACGCTTTGAGCTAAACCGAGACCTGTTGTATCGAGTTGAGAAAGTACGTGGGGAAATGGTAGAACAGTTATTGGTACCTCAGGCCTATCGTAGGCTGGTAATGCATGCGCATGTACTCGGGGGGGCATTTGGGCCAAAAGAAAACCCTGGACCGAATTTTGCAGCGGTTTTACTGGCTAGGGGTCCATGAAGAAGTTAAACGGTATTGTAATTCCTGTCCTGTGTGCCAGGTAACCAGTCCTCAGCCACACTTTCGGAGTCCTTTAGTGCCTTTACCTATTATAGAGGTGCCTTTCGAAAGAGTGGCAATGGATCTGGTCGGTCCTGTCAATAAGTCAGCAAGGGGGCACCAACACATACTAGTAGTTCTAGATTATGCCACCCGGTATCCGGAGGCTGTTCCGCTGCGCCACACGTCAGCTAAGCTTATAGCAAAGGAACTCATGGGAATGTTTTCTAGGGTGGGGATTCCTCAAGAGATTTTAACAGACCAAGGAACCCCCTTTATGTCAAAAATTATGAAAGAGCTCTGCCGCTTGTTAAATGTCAAACAGTTGCGCACCTCAGTTTATCACCCCCAAACAGATGGGCTGGTAGAAAGATTCAACAAAACGCTAAAGAGCATGCTAAAAAAAAACAGTTTCTAAAGATGGGAAGGATTGGGATCTTTTACTCCCATATTTGTTGTTTGCAGTACGGGAGGTGCCGCAGGCATCTACGGGGTTCTCGCCCTTTGAATTGTTGTATGGCCGACATCCCCGGGGCTTACTTGATATAGCCAAGGAGGCTTGGGAGAACCAACCAACCCCCCACAAGAGTGTAATAGAGCATGTTGCAAAAATGCAGGAAAGGATGGAGACAGTCCAACCATTGGTACGGGAACATATGGAAGCAGCACAACAGTTTCAGAGTCGGGTCTATACCCGGGAGGCTCGGGTAAGAACCTTTTGTCCTGGGGATCGCGTGTTGGTACTTGTGCCCACAGTGGATAGCAAATTTCTGGCAAGGTGGCAGGGGCCCTATGAGATTATGGAGAAGGTGGGACCGGTAGACTATAAGGTACACCAACCAGGCCGGAGGAAACCAGAGCAGGTTTATCATGTTAATTTGCTTAAACTGTGGAAAGACAGAGACCACCTTAGCGGGGATAGTCCGCTGCCTACATTTTCTGTAGAGAAGGCTCCATTACCTCTGAGTGAGTCAGGAGAAGCCTTGTCTGTAGTCAAAATACCAGATACGTTATCTCCTAAACAGGTTCAGGAGGTCCGGGAGTTTGTTAGCCGAAATACAGACGTTTTTTCTGAACTCCCTGGACGTACCTCCATAGTCCAACATGACATTGTTACGGAGCCACAGGCCAAAGTCCGATTAAAGCCATATCGGGTGCCTGAGGCTCGGCGACAAGCCATATCCCGGGAGGTGGAAAATATGTTAAAATTAGGGGTCACAGAAGAGTCGCAAAGTGACTGGGCCAGTCCAATAGTCCTTATACCTACGCCTGATGGGACCCTAAGATTCTGTAATGACTTCAGAAAACTTAATGAAGTTTCAAAATTTGATGCTTACCCCATGCCCCGGGTGGATGAATTGATAGAACGGTTTGGGCAGGCACGGTATTTTACAACCCTTGACCTTACAAAAGGGTATTGGCAGGTGCCCCTAACAAAAGCAGCTAAGGAAAAAACGGCTTTTGTAACGCCCGAAGGGTTGTTTCATTATAAGGTGTTACCTTTTGGTTTGCATGGTGCGCCGGCGACGTTCCAACGGCTAATGGATATTGTCCTCCGTCCCCATCGCCGTTATGCCTCAGCCTATCTGGATGATATTGTGTACAGTGCAGACTGGGAAAGTCACTTAACCAAGGTACAGGCGGTGGTTGACTCTCTCCGACAAGCAGGTCTAACAGCCAATCCAAAGAAGTGTTCCATAGGGATGGAGGAAGCGCGGTACTTGGGTTATGTCATTGGGAGAGGGGTTCTTAACCCCAAATAAACAAAGTGGAGTCAATACAGAACTGGCCTCATCCCCTCACAACAAAGCAGGTAATAGCCTTTTTAGGCCTAGTGGGATATTACAGGCGATTTGTTCCCAACTTTGCAACGTTGTCCACGCCTTTAACAGACTGTTTGAAAGGGAGGAAGTCTGTGATGGTCCAATGGAATGTTCAGTTAGAAGAGGCCTTTGTAAAGTTAAAATCAGTACTGTGTGGTACACCCGTTCTGATTACACCGGATTTCAAAAGAGAGTTCATCGTGCAAACCGATGCATCTGTGATAGGTCTGGGTGCTGTGTTGTCTCAAGAAATTAACGGAGAAGAGCATCCTGTTAGTTTCCTGAGCCGGAAGCTTACCCCAGCCGAAAGCAGGTACAGTATTGTGGAGAGAGAGTGCCTGGCCATTAAGTGGGCACTTGAGTCTCTTCGCTATTATTTGCTGGGGAGAAAATTTCGCTTGGTGACAGATCACTCCCCTCTTACATGGATGAGTCAAGCTAAGGAGAGAAATGCACGAGTCACCAGATGGTTTCTATCCCTGCAAAATTTTAAATTTTCAGTAGAACATCGGGCCGGCAGACTACAGGGGAATGCAGATGCCCTGTCCAGAGTCCACTGTATGTCATGTGTCCACCCCCATAGGGTTGAACAAAGGGGGGAGGTATGTGGTGCACTACAAGGTGTAGTGCTGGACGGAAGATATGTTTCTCCCAGCAGGATAAGTTTTGGCATGTTATTTCCCTAAGGTTGAGGACCTGCAGTGATGTCACGATCATGTGATCAGCCCATGTGATGGATACCTCACCTGTGGGTGTGGCTATAGACTATGTAATGGAGTTTCTTTTGTTTGGCACATATTATTCTGGGGATGGAACTAGGCTGGAAGGAGCCTGAACTGTTTTCTCTCCCACACATGTCACAAAGGTTCGTGACACGACTGTTAGCAGCCCTGGGAATGGCACCTGGCGGAGGCCGCTGACCTGGCAGCCGCTTAGTTAAGCCCGTCCTGTATAAGGGTGAGTCTGAGACCAGTGGTTCTCCAAGCTGGAGTATGTTTGGTTTTTTCTCTTACTTTTTTGTCACGGACTGTTTAAAGTGCCAATAAACCACTGAAGTTTGGACTGCAAGCCTGTGTGTTGCCTCATTACTGCGGCCCTGCCATTGCTCACCTGAGCTAATCCCTACACCCCTCACATCTCTCATTTTCCCCCTCACTCCTCTTATTTTCCCCCTCACTCCTCTCATTCCCCCTCACTCCTCTCATTCCCCCCTAACACTTGTCATTTTGACCTCACATCTGTCATTTTCCGATCACTCCACTATTTTCCCTTACTCCTCTCATTTTGCAC
Source organism: Ranitomeya imitator (assembly GCF_032444005.1). Classification (NCBI taxonomy): domain Eukaryota; kingdom Metazoa; phylum Chordata; class Amphibia; order Anura; family Dendrobatidae; genus Ranitomeya; species Ranitomeya imitator. The sequence goes on from NC_091282.1 coordinate 226,581,871, forward strand.
TAACACCTTTTCATTTTCACCTCACACCTCTCATTTTCCCCTCAGTATATACATGTTTGTCATCTCCCTTATATGTAGTATACACCTGTATGTCATCTCCTGTATATACTATATACCTGTATGTCATCTCCCCTGTATATAGTATATACCTGTATGTCATCTCCCCAGTAAATAGTATATACCTGCTGTATGTCATCTCCTCCTGTATATTGTATATACCTATGTGTCATCTCCTCCTGTATATAGTATATACCTGTATGTCATCTCTTCTGTATATAGTATATACCTGTATGTCATCTCCCCTGTATATAGTATATACCTGCTGTATGTCATCTCCTCTATATACCTATGGGTCATCTCCTCTTTTATATAGTATATACCTGTGTCATCTCCTCCTATATATAGTATATACCTGTATGTCATCTCCTCCTGTATATAGTATATACCTGTGTGTCATCTGCTCCTGTATATAGTATATACCTGTGTATCATCTCCCCTGTATATAGTATGTACCTGTATGTCATCTCCTCCTGTATTATACCTCATTCACACATTATTTGGTCAGTATTTTTACCTCATTATTTGTAAGCTAAATTGGCAGCCTGATAAATCCCCAGCCAACAGGAAGCCCTCCCCCCTGGCAGTATATATTAGCTCACACATACACATAATACAGGTCATGTGACTGACAGCTGTCGTATTTCCTATATGGTACATTTGTTGCTCTTGTAGGTTGTCTGCTTATTAATCAGATTTTTATTTTTGAAGGATAATACCAGACTTGTGTGTTTTAGGGCGAGTTTCGTGTGTCAAGTTGTGTGAGTAGAGTTGCGTGTGTTGACATGCATGTAGCGACTTTTGTAAGATGAGTTTTGTGTGGTGACATGCGTGTAGCAACTTTTTGTGTGTCGAGTTGTATGTGACAGGTTAGTGTAGCAAGTTGTGTGCAGCAAGTTTTGCGCATGGCGAGTTTTGCGCATGGTGAGTTTTATGTGTGGTGCGTTTTGAGTATGTGCACGTTTTGTGTGAGGCAACTTTTGCATGTGTTGCAACTTTTGTGCATGTGGCAATTTTTCCACGTGTGCAAGTTTTGCGTGTGGTGAGTTTTCCATGAGGTGAGTTTTGCACGTGTGGCTAGTTTTGCATGAGCCTAGTTTTGCATGTGGCGAGTTTTGCATGTGGCGAGTTTTGCGTGTGGCAAGTTTTGAACTGTGACTTTGTGTTTCGACTTTTAGGTGGTGATGTTGATGTATGTGTGGTGAAATGTGTGCTGAGGGTGGTATATGTGTTCAAGCACGTGGTAGTGTGTGGTGCATTTTGTGTGTGTTCACATCCCCGTGTGGTGAGTATCCCATGTCGGGGCCCCACCTTAGCAACTGTATGATATATACTCTTTGGCGCCATCGCTCTCATTCTTTAAGTCCCCCTTGTTCACATCTGGCAGCTTTGCCTCCAACACTTTTCCTTTCACTTTTCCCCCATTATGTAGATAGGGGCAAAATTGATTGGTGAATTGGAAAGCGCGGGGTTAAAATTTCGCCTCACAACATAGCCTATGACGCTCTCGGGGTCCAGACGTGTGACGGTGCAAAATTTTGTGGCTGTAGCTGCGACGGTGCAGATGCCAATCCCGAACATACACACACACACACACACACACACATATTCAGCTTTATATATTAACAGTAATAATAATAATAATTTTTATTTATATAGCGCCAACATATTCCCCAGCGCTTTACAAATTATAGAGGGGACTTGTACAGACAATAGACATTACAGCATAACAGAAATCACAGTTCAAAATAGATTCCAAGAGGAATGGGGGCCCTGCTCGCAAACTTACAAACTATGAGGAAAAGGGAAGACACAAGAGGTGGATGGTAACAATTGCTTTAGTTATTTGGACCAGCCATAGTTTAAGGCTCAAGTATTCATGTAAAGCTGCATGAACCAGTTAACTGCCTAAGTATGTAGCAGTACAGACACAGAGGGCTATTAACTGCATAAAGTGAGAACATGTTGCGAGGAACCTGATTATGTTTTTTTTTTTTTTTTTTTTTAATGGGCCACACAGGGATAGTTAGGTTAATGCATTGAGGTGGTAGGCCAATCTGAACAAATGAGTTTTTAGGGCACGCTTAAAACTGTGGGGATTGGGGATTAATCGTATATTAGATATATGAAAAAATTACAACAAAGAAACAGCATTATCTTGCCAGGGAGTAGCTCCCTGAGGAGAAACAAAATAATTTGCAAAAATATCCCTAACTTTTATGCCAGAAAGGGGATGCCGTGGAGGAAGGACTTGTGTTGTAGGCCTACCCACATTAGCCAACATGCCTTCAACACTGTCAGCTGAGGAGCACTCATGAATAGGGTTGAGCGAAACGGGTCGAACATTTTCAAAAGTCGCCGACTTTTGGCTAAGTCGGGGTTTCATGAAACCCGATCCGACCCCTGTGCGGGGTCGGCCATGCGGTACGCGACTTTCGCGCCAAAGTCGCGTTTCAATGACGCGAAAAGCGCCATTTCTCAGCCAATGAAGGTAAACGCAGAGTGTGGGCAGCGTGATGACATAGGTCCTGGTCCCCACCATCTTAGAGAAGGGCATTGCAGTGATTGGCTTGCTGTCTGCGACGTCACAGGGGCTATAAAGAGGCGTTCCCGCCGACCGCCATCTTACTGCTGCTGATCTGAGCTTAGGGAGAGGTTGCTGCCGTTTTGTCAGAAGCAGGGATAGCGTTAGGCAGGGTCCATTAACCACAAAACCGCTTGTGCTGCAGCGATTTGCACTGTCCAACACCACCCTCGGTGTGCAGGGACAGTGGAAGTTTTTTTTTTTTTTTTTCCCCTCAGCGCTGTAGCTCATTGGGCTGCCCTAGAAGGCTCCCTGATAGCTGCATTGCTGTGTGTACGCCGCTGTGCAAACCAACTGCTTTTTTCAAAGCACAAATCCTCTTGTTCCTTCCTTTCTGCACAGCTATCTTTTTTGTTTGTCCACACTTTTTATTTCATTTGTGCATCAGTCCACTCCTTATTGCTGCCTGCCATACCTGGCTGAGATTACTGCAGGCAGGGAGATAGTAGCTGCCTGCCATACCTGGCTGAGATTACTGCAGGCAGGGAGATAGTAATTGTAGGACATTCCCTGTTTTTTTTTTTTTTTTTTTTTTGGTGGGAGATTAAGATTGGCAATTTGGCATTTCTGCTAGAGTGCCATCCCTGTGTGTGCCATCTCTCTCACATAGTGGGCCATAGAAAGCCTTTTCATTTTTCTGTATTTTTTTTTGTGGGGTGTATAAATTCTCCCTGATAAAAATACAGTGGGAGATTAATATTGGCCTTTGGGCTTGTGTGCCAGTCCTGAGTGTGCCATCTCTCTCACAAATAGTGGGCCATAGAAAGCCTATTTTATTTTTTTTTGGGTTTTATAAATTCTCCCTGAAAAAAAGGGAGATTAATATTGGCCTCTGGGCTTGTGTGCCAGTCCTGAGCGTGCCATCTGTGCCAGCCCTGAGCGTGCCATCTCTCTCACAAATAGTGGGCCATAGAAAGCCTATTTAATTTTTTTTTTGGTTTTATAAATTCTCCCTGAAAAAAAGGGAGATTAATATTGGCCTCTGGGCTTGTGTGCCAGTCCTGAGCGTGCCATCTGTGCCAGCCCTGAGCGTGCCATCTCTCTCACAAATAGTGGGCCATAGAAAGCCTATTTAATTTTTTTTTTGGTTTTATAAATTTTCCCTGAAAAAAGGGAGATTAATATTGGCCTCTGGGCTTGTGTGCCAGTTGTGAGCGTGCCATCTGTGCCAGTCCTGAGCGTGCCATCTCTCTCACAAATAGTGGGCCATAGAAAGCCTATTTAAATATTTTTTTGGTTTTATAAATTCTCCCAGAAAAAAAGGGAGATTAATATTGGCCTCTGGGCTTCTGTGCCAGTCCTGAGCGTGCCATCTGTGCCAGTCCTGAGCGTCCCATCTCTCTCACAAATAGTGGGCCATAGAAAGCCTATTTTTTTTTTTTTTTGGGTTTTAGAAATTCTCCCTGGAAAAAAAAAGGGAGATTAATATTGCCCTTTGGGCTTGTGTGCCAGTACTAAGCGTTCCATCTCTCTCTCTCTCTCTGTCAGTGGGCCATAGAACGCCTATTTTTGGTTTTATTTGTTTTCTAAATTCTCCCTGAAAAAATCATTTTATTTTATTTGGTTTCTAAATTCTTCCTGATAAAATCATATTTTTTTTATTATTTTTTTTTCTAAAGTCTCCCTGAAAAAAAAAAAAAAAAACAGTGGGAGATTAATATTGGCCTTTCTGCTTGTGTGCCAGTCTTGACTCCTGGGTGCGTCATCTCTCAGTCAGTGGGCCATAGAACGCCTATTTTTGGTTTTATTTGTTTTATAAATTCTCCCTGAAAAAATCATTTTATTTTATTTGGTTTCTAAATTCTTCCTGATAAAATCATATTTTTTTTATTATTTTTTTTTCTAAAGTCTCCCTGAAAAAAAAAAAAAAAAAACAACCAAAAAAAACAGTGGGAGATTAATATTGGCCTTTCTGCTTGTGTGCCAGTCTTGACTCCTGGGTGTGCCATCTCTCTCTCTCTCTCTCTCTCTCTCTCTCTCTCTCTCTCTCTCTCTCCAATTGTGGTCCATAGAAAGCCTATATTTTTTTTCCTTGATTTGGGTTCCAAAATCTACCAGAGAAAATAACTCCATCAATCATTGGTAGAAAAATATTGGCCTCTGGGCTTGTGTGCCACTCCTGATTCCTGTGTGCGTCATCTCTCACTCAGTGGCCCATAGAAAGCATATAGTTTGTTACATTTGTTTTCTAAATTCTCCCTGCAAAAATCTATTTTTTTTTTTTGGGGGGGTTTCTAAAGTGTTCCTGAAAAAAATAAAAATAAAAAAAAAATAATAGTGTGACATTAATATTAACATTTGTGCTTCAGTGACAGTCCTGCGTGTGGGGCATCTCTCTAATTTGCAGCCACCAAAAAAAGAGTGTGTAACATTGGGCCTGATTTTCGCTGTGGTCTCACCAACCTGTAAAGGGGTAGCTAAATCATACTGAAGTTATAGCTCACCGTGTAAGTTGTGTGACTGCAACAAATAACGTTAGTTTGGTTACGTTTTTAAAACAATGAGGAAGTCTAGTGGAAGAGGTCGTGGCCGGGGGCGTTCATTGTCAGCTGGTAATGAGGGTAGTGGTAGTGGTGGAGCATCAGGTGGTCGTGGGGAAAAAAATATTGCACCTAAGTCTGGAGCTGTGGAGCCAGGTTCGTCGTCCGGCTACACAAGGCCTCGAACGCTCCCTTTTCTGGGATTAGGAAAACCGCTTTTAAAGCCGGAGCAGCAAGAGCAAGTTTTGGCTTATCTTGCTGACTCAGCCTCTAGCTCTTTTGCCTCCTCTCGTGAAACTGGTAAAAGTAAAAGCAGCGCGTCGTTAGTGGATGTTCACGGTCAGGGACAAGTCACTTCCTTGTCCTCTTCAGCAAAAACAACAACAGAGAAGAATGCAGCAGGCGACACAACGGGTTACTCCATGGAGCTCTTTACACATACCGTCCCTGGCTTAGAAAGTGAAGCAGTTAACAGTCCATGCCCATTACAAATTGAATCTGACATGGAGTGCACTGACGCACAGCCACAGCCAGACTACTATGCTGGTCCTTTGACTCAGACCACAACATTGCCCTCGCAGGGTGCTGATCAAGAATCAGACCCTGATGAGACTATGTTGCCCCATCACGAACGCTATACCACCGAACGACACGGTGACACAGACGAAGTTGCGCAGGAGGTACAAGAAGAGTTATTAGATGACCCAGTTCTTGACCCCGATTGGCAGCCATTGGGGGAACAGGGTGCAGGCGGCAGCAGTTCTGAAGCAGAGGAGGAGGAGGGGCCGCAGCAGGCATCAACATCGCCACAGGTTCCATCTGCCGGGCCCGTATCTTGCCCAAAACGCGTGGCAAAGCCAAAACCTGGTGGAGGACAGCGTGGCCATCCGGTTAAAGCTCAGTCTGCAATGCCTGAAAAGGTATCCGATGCTAGAAAGAGTGCAGTCTGGCATTTTTTTAAACAACATCCAATTGATCAGCGCAAAGTCATCTGTCAAAAATGTTCTACTTCCTTAAGCAGAGGTCAGAATCTGAAAAGTCTCAATACTAGTTGCATGCATAGACATTTAACCACCATGCATTTGAAAGCTTGGACTAACTACCAAACGTCCCTTAAGGTTGTTGCACCCTCGGCCAATGAAGCTAGTCATCAACGCAACATCCCTTCCGGCAGTGTAGGACCACCATTTAGCGCACCACCTGCTGTATCTGTGCAGGTATCTTTGCCAGGCCAAAGCAGTCAGGGTCAGGGAATCACCAGTTTCGTAGTAGGAAACACTGCATCTAGGGCACCGGCGGCAACAATACCATCTCCCACCGTCTCTCAGTCTGCCATGTCCACCGGCACCCCCGCTAGTTCCACGATCTCCAGCTCTCCAGTCCAGCTCACCCTACATGAGACTATGGTTAGAAAAAGGAAATACTTAGCCTCGCATCCGCGTACACAGGGTTTGAACGCCCACATAGCTAGACTAATCTCGTTAGAGATGATGCCCTACCGGTTAGTTGAAAGCGAAGCTTTCAAAGACCTGATGGACTACGCTGTACCACGCTACGAGCTACCCAGTCGACACTTTTTTTCCAGAAAAGCCATCCCAGCCCTCCACCAGCATGTTAAAGAGCGCATCGTCCATGCACTCAGGCAATCTGTGAGCACAAAGGTGCACCTGACAACAGATGCATGGACCAGTAGGCATGGCCAGGGACGTTACGTGTCCATCACGGCACACTGGGTAAATGTGGTGGATTCAGGGTCCACAGGGGACAGCAAGTTTGGGACAGTTCTGCCTAGCCCACGGTCTAGTAAACAGTTGTCTGTAGCCGTTCGCACCCCCTCCTCCTCCTCCTCCTCCTCCTCCTCCTGCAGAAGCAAGAGCTCGTCCACAGACCGCAGTCGCACAAACACTCCATCCGCACCTGCCACTGTTGCACACCAGGTCTCCCATTATGGGGCAGCTACTGGCATACGTCAGCAGGCTGTATTGGCTATGAAGTGTTTGGGCGACAATAGACACACCGCGGAAGTTCTGTCCGAGTTCTTGCAGCAAGAAACGCAGTCGTGGCTGGGCACTGTAGATCTTGAGGCAGGCAAGGTAGTGAGTGATAACGGAAGGAATTTCATGGCTGCCATCTCCCTTTCCCAACTGAAACACATTCCTTGCCTGGCTCACACCTTAAACCTGGTGGTGCAGTGCTTCCTGAAAAGTTATCCGGGGTTATCCGACCTGCTCCTCAAAGTGCGTGGACTTTGCGCACATATCCGCCGTTCGCCTGTACACTCCAGCCGTATGCAGACCTATCAGCGTTCTTTGAACCTTCCCCAGCATCGCCTAATCATAGACGTTGCAACAAGGTGGAACTCAACACTGCACATGCTTCAGAGACTGTGCGAACAGAGGCGGGCTGTTATGTTTTTGTGGGAGGATACACATACACGGGCAGGCAGTAGGATGGCAGACATGGAGTTGTCAGGTGTGCAGTGGTCGAAGATTCAAGACATGTGTCAAGTCCTTCAGTGTTTTGAGGAATGCACACGGCTGGTTAGTGCAGACAACGCCATAATAAGCATGAGCATCCCCCTAATGCGTCTGCTGATGCAAAGTTTGACGCACATAAAGGATCAGGCGTCTGCACCAGAGGAAGAGGAAAGCCTTGATGACAGTCAGCGATTGTCTGGTCAGGGCAGTGTACATGACGAGGTACCGGGCGAAGAGGAGGTGGAGGATGAGGAGGATGATGGGGATGAGTATATTTTTAATGAGGAAGCTTTCCCGGGGGCACGGGAAATTGGTGGCGTGGCAAGGCCGGGTTCTGGTTTTTTGAGGGACACAAGTGACGTAGATTTGCCTGCAACTGCCCCTCAACCAAGCACAACCGCAGATTTGACAACGGGAACTTTGGCCCACATGGCGGATTATGCCTTGCGTATCCTCAAAAGGGACACACGCATTACAAAAATGATGAACGATGACGATTACTGGTTGGCCTGCCTCCTTGATCCTCGCTATAAAGGCAAATTGCAAAATATTATGCCACATGAGAACTTGGAACTAATATTAGCAACAAAACAATCAACTCTTGTTGACCGTTTGCTTCTGACATTCCCTGCACACAGCGCCCGTGATCGTTCTCACACGAGCTCCAGGGGCCAGCAGACCAGAGGTGTTAGAGGGGCAGAAATCAGAAGTGGCGTTGGCCAGAGGGGTTTTCTGACCAGGTTGTGGAGTGATTTTTCTATGACCGCAGACAGGACAGGTACTGCAGCATCAATTCAAAGTGACAGGAGACAACATTTGTCCAGTATGGTTACAAACTATTTTTCATCCCTTATCGACGTTCTCCCTCAACCGTCATTCCCATTTGATTACTGGGCATCCAAATTAGACACCTGGCCAGAATTGGCAGAATATGCATTGCAGGAGCTTGCTTGCCCGGCAGCTAGTGTCCTATCAGAAAGAGTATTCAGTGCTGCAGGTTCAATACTAACAGAAAAAAGGACTCGTCTGGCTACCCAAAATGTAGATGATCTAACCTTCATTAAAATGAACCACAACTGGATTTCAAAATCTTTTGCCCCACCCTGCCCGGCTGACACCTAGCTTTCCTATGAAAAGGTCTTGCCTGTGGACTATTCTGAATGACTTTTCCAATCTCGTAATTTTCTTCACCTGATTGTCCAGCATACGACATGTTTCCACCTCACGAAATGGCCAAACTCCCCACACGGGGCCGTGCTATCGCCACTTTGCGCTTGGACCCTTGAGAGTGCTGTTTGTCTGAAGAGGTGGGTGTGGCCGCTTTTGGTCGACGGCACTGCCACTGGGTCCCTCATAGTACAATAAAGTGTCTCTGGCGGTGGTGGTGCGCACCCAACGTCAGACACACCGTTGTAATATGAGGGGCCCTGTGCCTGTACCGCCGGCCACAAGACAGTTCTCCCCCCCAGCTCAAACAGTGCTCTACCACTAGCAAAATTATCTCTCACAGCTTCACCAATGTGTAGTCTAGGCGCTGACATCCTTCAATGCCTGGCACTGACAATACCATTGTTTTGACATTTTTGTTATGTTAGGCCTTCGAAGCCTGTCTGCGGTCCCTTCTTTCTACAACTACTACACTGACCAGGCCACTGCTGGCCGTGTTACCCTGGAACCAATTTAAAAGTGCCTACAGTCAGCCCAATTTTGTTATGTTAGGCCTTCGAAGACTGTCTGCCGTCACTCCTTCCACTAGACTTCCACTGACCATACACTGCTGCCCATGTACCCCTGGAACCAATTTAAAGTGCCTACAGCCAGCCCAATTTTGTTATGTTAGGCCTTCGAAGCCTGTCTGCGGTCACTCCTTCCACTAGACTTCCACTGACCAGACCACTGCTGCCCGTGTACCCCTGCAACCAATTTAAAAGTGCCTACAGCCAGCCCAAGTTTGTTATGTTAGGCCTTGGAAGCCTGTCTGCGGTCACTCCTTCCACTAGACTTCCACTGACCAGACCACTGCTGCCCGTGTACCCCTGGAACCAATTTAAAAGTGCCTACAGCCAGCCCAAGTTTGTTATGTTAGGCCTTGGAAGCCTGTCTGCGGTCACTCCTTCCACTAGACTTCCACTGACCAGACCACTGCTGCCCGTGTACCCCTGGAACCAATTTAAAAGTGCCTACAGCCAGCCCAAGTTTGTTATGTTAGGCCTTCGAAGCCTGTCTGCGGTCACTCCTTCCACTAGACTTCCACAGACCAGACCACTGCTGCCCGTGTACCCCTGGAACCAATTTAAAAGTGCCTACAGCCAGCCCAAGTTTGTTATGTTAGGCCTTGGAAGCCTGTCTGCGGTCACTCCTTCCACTAGACTTCCACTGACCAGACCACTGCTGCCCGTGTACCCCTGGAACCAATTTAAAAGTGCCTACAGCCAGCCCAAGTTTGTTATGTTAGGCCTTGGAAGCCTGTCTGCGGTCACTCCTTCCACTAGACTTCCACTGACCATACACTGCTGCCCATGTACCCCTGGAACAAATTTAAAAGTGCCTACAGCCAGCCCAAGTTTGTTATGTTAGGCCTTCGAAGCCTGTCTGCGTCCCGTTCTTTCAACTACAACTACACTGACCAGGCCACTGATGGCCGTGTTCCCTTGGAACCAATTTTAACTTGCCTACAGCCAGCCCTATGTTATTATGTTAGGCCTTCGAAGCCTGTCTGCGTCCCGTTCTTTCAACTACAACTACACTGACCAGGCCACTGATGGCCGTGTTCCCCTGGAACCAATTTTAACTTGCCTACAGCCAGCCCAATGTTAGGCCTTTGATGCCTGTCTGCCGTCACTCCTTCCACTAGGCCTCCACTGACCTGTCTATTGCTGCCCGTGTACCCCTTGAACCAACATCATTAAATATAAAAAAAATTAATTTGATTATAAAAAATAAGATCGTGTTGAGATCTCAAATGCAGACATTTTAACAATCAAAACAAACACACAACAAATATCTGGAACTGTACTACAAAGGTCCAACAGCTACAATTTCTTTCTCCTGCAAGAAGTTAACTGAAAGTTTTTTGGAGTTGTTAACACAGATATGGCATCCACCGAGTGTTGTCCTGTCGCGTCTCCTTTAAATTATTTCCAATAAGATGTTAAACTATTAATTTAATAAAATCAATAATTAAAAAAATAATTGAGTAAGTCAAAAGCACATTGCAAATAAACATTAATTACAAATCAAGAAGCATGGCGCGTCCGAGGGTGAGTAGATACCGAATAAGAATATAATCACCCTCGGACGCGCAATGCTTATTTACAACAGCCTTCCTTCCTAAGAATCAGCCCTTCCGTGGTGTAGAGAGAGGTTGTGTTACACTCCAAGGTGTTCCCCAGGTTGCCTTTCCTGAGCTTCGATCTTCCGGCTCTCGTTTAGTAGCTGTTGGAAACTACGCTGCATTAGGCCTACTAATTGTGTATGGGTGAAACAGTGGCGCATCTGCGGTCCCTCCTTCCACTAGGCCTCCACTGACCTGTCTACTGCGGCCCGTGTACCCCTTGAACCAACCTAATAAAATATTTAAAAAATTAATTTGATTATAAAAAATAAGATCGTGTTGAGATCTCAAATGCAGACATTTTAACAATCAAAACAAACACACAACAAATATCTGGAACTGTACTACAAAGGTCCAACAGCTACAATTTCTTTCTCCTGCAAGAAGTTAACTGAAAGTTTTTTGGAGTTGTTAACACAGATATGGCATCCACCGAGTGTTGTCCTGTCGCGTCTCCTTTAAATTATTTCCAATAAGATGTTAAACTATTAATTTAATAAAATCAATAATTAAAAAAATAATTGAGTAAGTCAAAAGCACATTGCAAATAAACATTAATTACAAATCAAGAAGCATGGCGCGTCCGAGGGTGAGTAGATACCGAATAAGAATATAATCACCCTCGGACGCGCAATGCTTATTTACAACAGCCTTCCTTCCTAAGAATCAGCCCTTTCGTGGTGTAGAGAGAGGTTGTGTTACACTCCAAGGTGTTCCCCGGGTTGCCTTTCATGAGCTTCGATCTTCCGGCTCTCGTTTAGTAGTTGGTGGAAACTACGCTGCATTAGGCCTACAAATTTGGTATGGGGTGTAGAGACAGGTTGTGTTACACTCCAAGGTTTTCACCAGGTAGCCTTTCCTGAGCTTCGATCTTCATGCTCTCGTTTAGTAGGTGTCGGAAAGTAGGCTGCATTAGGCCTACAAATTGGGTATGGGGTGGAGAGAGATGGTGTGTTACACTCCAAGGTGTTCCCCAGGTTTCCTTGCCATTGCTTCGGTCTTCCGACTCTCGTTTAGTAGTTGTAGAAAAGTACACAGCATTAGGCCTACAAAATGGGTATGGGGTGGAGAGAGATGGTGTGTTACACTCCAAGGTGTTCCCCAGGTTGCCTTTCCTGAGCTTCGATCTTCATGCTCTCGTTTAGTAGGTGTCGGAAAGTAGGCTGCATTAGGCCTACAAATTGGGTATGGGGTGGAGAGAGATGGTGTGTTACACTCCAAGGTGTTCCCCAGGTTTCCTTGCCATTGCTTCGGTCTTCCGACTCTCGTTTAGTAGTTGTAGAAAAGTACACAGCATTAGGCCTACAAAATGGGTATGGGGTGGAGAGAGATGGTGTGTTACACTCCAAGGTGTTCCCCAGGTTGCCTTTCCTGAGCTTCGATCTTCATGCTCTCGTTTAGTAGGTGTCGGAAAGTAGGCTGCATTAGGCCTACAAATTGGGTATGGGGTGGAGAGAGATGGTGTGTTACACTCCAAGGTGTTCCCCAGGTTTCCTTGCCATTGCTTCGGTCTTCCGACTCTCGTTTAGTAGTTGTAGAAAAGTACACAGCATTAGGCCTACAAAATGGGTATGGGGTGGAGAGAGATGGTGTGTTACACTCCAAGGTGTTCCCCAGGTTGCCTTTCCTGAGCTTCGATCTTCATGCTCTCGTTTAGTAGGTGTCGGAAAGTAGGCTGCATTAGGCCTAAAAAATGGGGAATGGGGTGGAGAGAGATGGTGTGTTACACTCCAAGGTGTTCCCCAGGTTTCCTTGCCATTGCTTCGGTCTTCCGACTCTCGTTTAGTAGTTGTAGAAAAGTACACTGCATTAGGCCTAAAAAATGGGTATGGGGTGGAGAGAGATGGTGTGTTACACTCCAAGGTGTTCCCCAGGTTGCCTTTCCTGAGCTTCGATCTTCATGCTCTCGTTTAGTAGGTGTCGGAAAGTAGGCTGCATTAGGCCTACAAATTGGGTATGGGGTGGAGAGAGATGGTGTGTTACACTCCAAGGTGTTCCCCAGGTTTCCTTGCCATTGCTTCGGTCTTCCGACTCTCGTTTAGTAGTTGTAGAAAAGTACACAGCATTAGGCCTACAAAATGGGTATGGGGTGGAGAGAGATGGTGTGTTACACTCCAAGGTGTTCCCCAGGTTGCCTTTCCTGAGCTTCTATCTTCAGGCTCTCATTAAATTGTGGTTAAATGGAACAACTGCATTTGGCGTACTAGTTGGTTTGGGGCCTACTATCGGTGTCTGCCACTCCTTGCTGTTCTCCTGGTTTCCTGTCCTGAAATACCATTTTCAGCCTCTCGTTAAGTAGTTGTTAATGTTAGACTGCATTTGGCCTACTAGTTGGGTTGGGGCCTACTATCGGTGTCTGCCACTCCTTGCTGTTCTCCTCCACTGAACAAAGCTGTGCCGCCTGTTTACTACGGTTGCCAATTTTGAACTGCATTTCGACTACTTACTGATTTGGCCCTACTCTCTGTGTCAGCCTCTCATTCCAGTTGTCCTCCACTGCAATGCCCCCTGGTTATTCCTGTGTTACCAATTTTGAACTGCATTTAGCCCACTTTCTTCTTTGGGCCTATATCTGTGTTTCCACTTCATCGTGCCCATTGCCCAGCCAGTGATAGATGAGTCTGCTGGTACATTGACCCATAACGCAACATTCCCCGTGCACGCTACACAACAACATTGTGACCCTGCTGAAAGTCAGGTTGCTCTTCCCGCATACCATACCACCTTACACGGGGACAAAGAGGAAGGTGCAGATGAAAGTGCAGGTTCCTTCATCAGGTGGGGGGAGGAATACTAGTTGGCGACGTCACTGGCACAGGGCCTCTCATAGTACGCAAAAGTGTTGCTGCCGGTGGGAGGCGCCCCCGCCGTGCAAACACACCGCTGTACTTTGAGGGGCCCTGTGCCAGTGCCAATGCCAACGAGTGGGCCCCCCCTGCTTGCTCAGGTTCACAGCACTTGCAAAGTTGAAATACTTACCTCTCCCTGCTCCACTGCCGTGACGTGGTCCAGATTTCCTGGGCCCACTAATTACTTGAACCAGCCCTACCCCCCACAACTTTAGCCAAATGACCCCCAATTTCAAATGCCTTCCAATTATTATAAGGTAAATTACGCTTGACAAGCTTCATTAAGAAGAATGGATGGTTTTGACATTAAAATGGGCACTCTAGGTGTTTTCCTGGCCCCCACTCACTGCCGACTATGCTGCCCCATTGACTTGCATTGGGTTTCGTGTTTCGGTCGATCCCGACTTTACGTCATAATCGGCCGATTTCACTCGACCCGACTTTGGACATAGTCGGGTTTCGCAAAACCCGGCTCGACTCTAAAAAGGTCAAGGTCGCTCAACTCTACTCATGAATGCTTGTGAAGTTGTGTAGAACACAAGCTTTTATGACTTCATTGACATTTGCCTCACTCAACTGAATGGCAGACTGGAGAACACGCCATTTGGATGCCTTAATGCCAAAGGTACACTCCACCAGTCGCCGTGCCTGTGAAAGTCTGACATTAAAGACACGGTGGTCAAGGTTGCGCTGGGGATAAGGCCTCATGACATGCCTGGTCAATTGGAAGGCATTATCTGCCACAAGTACATATGGGACTGCTTCAGCATTGGAGCCTGGGAGTTGTCGTGGTGGTGGGAGGTCCAACAGGTTTTCACATAGCCGCCGACCCATAATGGACGCATCGAAGACTCTAGAGTCTCCAGTTCGCCCATAGGCCCCAATATCTACAATTATAAACCTGTAGTTACTGTCAACTACAGCTAACAGAACTACAGAGAAAAACTGCTACGGATGCCATACGGATTACATATGGAGGTTAACATACGTAAAATACGCAGATATACCCTGCCTACGGATGACATACGGAACACTGTTTTGGGATCATTTCTGCGAATTACGCCTGTAAAATACGGACCGTATTTCCCTACGCTGAGTGTGACGCCAGCCTTATACTTTTCCTCTATTTGTTACACTCCTGGTTTTGGCTTACAAATACTGATGTAAAATACTGACTAAATACTGCTAGTGTGACGGCAGCCTAAAGGTGAAGAGGGAAACATTAGAAACAAGCATGAGGGGAAGAGAGGAGGTTAGAATAATAACAAGTGAATGACTGATTAAAACAGTTATAGACAGTATGATCGGTGGGTAGAGAGCAGAATAAGACCTAGCACCAGGTAGAAAGGCCGAAATACCTGATCGATTCAGTTTCTGCGACAACCGGTGTAGAGAAAAAAAATGCAGCGTTAATGTCCAAGAGGAAAGGAAGCTGCACTCACCGCTTCGGGTGTTGATTATGGGCCTTGGACCCATGGATGCGCTTGCAGCGCGAAACAGCCGTTGTCCTACATTGTCTCCACCTCTTTTCCCGCACCACAATGCTTTTACCTGCTTGTGAATAAAGAATCAAAGCCCAGAACGGTGAACACTTCCTCCTTTATTTATGGACATAGTTATAGACAGTCCAAGGTAGATGAGGGGTACAACAGCTTATAAACTGTGTACTGTAAGACTTTGCGAAGAGCTACGCTCCCACGATCAGCTTTTGGTGGGTTTTTAATGCTTTGTATATTTTGCTGCATCAAAAACACAGCATATAAATTTCTCTTGTGAGTATACTGTGCCGATTTTCACCATAAACTTGCATTAGATGCGAAAAAAACACAAGTAAAAAACCCGTGTTTATAGTACATTTCAGAAGTGGAAACGCATCGAAGACACATGCAATCCGCACCTAAGTAAATCAATAAAGTTTTGTGAATGCCAAATACCAAGAAGTATCAAAAACAAAGCAGCTTTATTTAAAGCATGAGCAACAAAAAAGAGACAAAAAAATGCAGTCAAAAACGCAATAAGAACACATGTTAAAAAAAATGCAATGAAAAAACGCAAGTAACCAAATTTAAATAATATTAGGTGCAGACATTCTGCATCATCAAAAACTCACCAAAAGCTCATAGTGGGAACATAGCCTAAGAGCAGGTAGCAGCAGGTTTGTATAGACGCTGGTGTAATCCATTTTGTTTGCCTGTAACTACAGACAGATCAGTTAGGGCAGTAGATGGTGGATAGTGATATTTGGACGGTGGACAGTGATTTTTACTATATACAGCAATACCTATCTGTAGTATGTATGTGCAAGCAAATGATAGCTGGTTTAAGATCCCAATTGGGACTAAAAAAAAAAGTAAAAATAAAGTAAAATCACCCACTTTTCTTTATCTAAAAATAAAAAAATATTAAAAGAAAGCATATTAAGTATCACGATATCTGTAAAAGTTTGATAAAAATTGTATTTAACCCATTTAGTCATCTCACCTTTTCCCCCTCCAAAATGCAATGAAAAGCAAAAAACTACCGCTCAGTCTACAAAATAAACACGCTTTGGGACTCAGAAAATGGTAACAAAACTCAGATTTTTCTTTTTACAAACTTTAGAAGTTTTTTAACAAGGCTGTGATTGTAGGGCACTTAAGACACTGTTTCTATGGCTTTTTCTATGTACCATTACTCACTGTCACGCACAATGTAGGACAGACTAAGTGCAACACAAAGGGATAAGAGAAAGGGGGACCCAACACTTGGGAAGCGAGTAGTGGAGACCCCTAGACAGATTTAACGTCACCCTGTCTGTCCTATCCTGCCTATATAGGTTCCGGACCTATCGCCTAGCAGGATACCTATTCCCTGCCTGACACTGGCGATAAGCCCTGCAACGGGGAGGACAGGATGAGCGCTAGTCAATCCTCACTACTGCGAAAGACAAATGCCTGTATGGTGCCTAGCAACATCGGCGTCACCAGGGCCTCCTCTGATTGGTGGGATCGATGTGATCATTCGATCCCACCAATGACAGGCCACTGCAGCGGTATGAACGCTCTGTGACCTGTCTCACCTCTCCCTGACCTGTCTGACTGCTCTGCAGGAATCCTCACATTTGTTGAGGGTTCCTGCAGAGTGGTCACGCTGACAGATCCCCTCCTGTGCTGAGACTTGTGGTGCCACAGTAGCCTGTGACACCATAATTCTTGCTAAAAAAAAAAGAAAGAAGACAGAAGAAAGAAGACAGAAGAAATAAGAGAGACTACAAATGTAAGTGTTCATCCCCGATCCCAGCCCGATCTTTCTTCACCCCCCATCCCCCTTCGCTCTCCACCCCCACTTTGCGCCGCGTCCGTCTGTGCCCAAATTTAGCAGCCGCCGAGCATTGATTGGTGACGCAGTTCACCGATCAACACTCGTGCTCACTTTTATTTTCCACATCCCGGTCCGTGCACCCAGCCGCCGCGTCTAAACCCATGCCTTTCTTTTCTTTTCTTTTTTTTCCACATCCCCTTGCGTGCACCCAGCTGCTGCGTCTAAACCAGTGCCTTTTGTTTCTTTTTCTTTTTCCACATCCCCGTGCACGCACACAGCCGCTGTGTCTAAACCCGTTCCTTTTGTTTCTTTTCTTTTTTCCTCCACATCCCGTGCGCACACCCAGCTGCCACCGACGAACTTTCATAAGTGACGTGGTTCACATATCAGAGCTCTCGTGCCTGCCATTTTTTTTTCACATCCCCGATCACACACCCAGCAGCCGCAGAACTTTGTTAACCTCATGGTAGAGCAAACTAATTTGTATGCTCTGCAATTTTTGGAGCAAAACCCCGGTTCATCATTTTCTAACTGGTCTCCTGTAGACGCAGTTGAAATGATGCAGTTTTGGGGCCTGGTCCTCCACATGGGGACCGTGAAGAAGCCAGAAATTCGGCAATATTGGAGCGTAGATATTTTATATAACACTCCAGTGTTCCGAATGGTCATAGTTCGGACGCGTTTTGAGGCCATCCATAAGTTCCAGTATTACAACGATAATGCACGGTGTCCCGCACGAGATGACCCCAATTTTGACCGTCTGTTCAAAGTTCGGCTGGTCATCGAACACTTCAGCAAAAAGTTTGCTGAAGTATATGCAGCGCCCCAGAGATCTGGTCGTTGCACTATGACACTCTGCCACTAAGGGGAGTGATGGTACGTCTGATGGCACTGAAGGAATTCTACTGACCAGGTATCACCAGCACACATTACACTTCACACTCCGGCCACTAGGGGGAGAAAAAGGCTTTATTTATTGGGCCACTCCTCACACTGGTAAAACTAGGGTTTGGATAGGAAGTTAGTCAGAAGCTGACTGGGTTGGATTCAGGCAACATCCCGTGGCAGGGGGTGTTGCAGGGAGAAGACACAGGGGGGTCCCTGATAGGCGTGGGAACCTGGCAGGTGCCTAGCGAACAGAGCAGAACGTTACGGAACCGCGCCTGCACACCCTGCGGCGGTATCCTAAGAAAGAGACACGAAGCAAAGGATATTGTGGAACAGTGAGAAACGAGATCAAGCACAAAGGAGAACCAGTAGGAGTCGTGCCGTGAGACCGAGGCAACATCCTACTGAGGCGCGTAGCCGGCGGCCGGAACACCGTGGAAGTAACTGACTCTAGGCCTTACTTCGAACTTCGCAGGACAGTTAATTATAGGTTGGCTGTCTACCTTAAATTTCCTACAAAGACATAGGGGGCAACCCGTGGAGAGGGGCGTCTCTAGGGTCCCGGAAGAGCTCCGAGCCTTCCTGTCATACGGGTGCGTCCTAGCCATAACATACTAGGGGACAAGAAACTAGTAACATCTGGAACATGCGAGAGAGAATTAGAAAGAACGATCGAACGAGAACAGCAGTTGTGAGGACTATTCCGAATGCTCAGCAGGGTAGCACTACAACACACAGGCGCTAGTGGTAGGCACTGATTTCCACCTGCAAAGGGAACTCTGGAAGTGCCTGCAGCGCCCCAGAGACCTGGTCGTTGCAGTATGGCACTCTGCCGCTAAGGGGAGTGGCGGTACGTCTGATGGCACTAAGGAGTTCTCCTGACCAGGTATCACCAGAACACATTACACTTCACACTCCGGCCACTAGGGGGAGAAAAAGGCTTTATTTATTGGGCCACTCCTCACACTGGTAAAACTAGGGGCTGGGGAGGAAGTTAGTCAGAAGCTGACTGGGTTGGATTCAGGCAACACCCCGTGGCAGGGGGTGTTGCAGGGAGAAGGCACAGGGGGGTCCCTGTCAGGCATGGGAACCTGGCAGGTGCCTAGCGAACAGAACAGAACGTTACGGAGCCGCGCCTGCACCTTTTGCGGCGGCATCCTAAGAGAGAGACACGAAGGGAAGGATATTGTGGAACAGTGTAAACGAGATCAAGCACAAAGGAGAGCCAGTAAGAGTCGTGCTGAGAGACAGAGGCAACATCTTACTGAGGCGCGTAGTCGGTGGCCGGAACACCGCAGGAGTAACTGACTTCAGGCCTTACTTCAAACTCCGCCGGACAGTTAATTATAGGTTGGCTGTCTACCTTACTACACCTATGAAGACATAGGGGGCAACGTGTGGAGAGGGGCATCTCTGGGGTCCCGGAAGAGATCCGAGCCTTCCCGTCATACGGGTGGCGTCCTAGCCATAACATACCAGGGGGACGTTAGAAACTAGTAACATCTGGAACCAAATAACGAGAGAGCTGTAGAGAACGAACGAACGAGAACAGCAGTTGTGAGGACTATTCGGAATGCTCAGCAGGGTAGGACTACAACACACAGGTGCTAGTGGTAGGCAACGATTTCCATCTGCAAAGGAAACTCTGGATGTGCCCATCGGACCGGCCGGTCTCAGAGAGCCCTGTTAAACGTACTCTGGATTGAGGATCTTGAAGCCTTCAGTAAAGAGGTAAAGAGAATGCAACCTTGTGTCCTCGTTATTGACTGCGCTTTACACCATCACCATCCAACTTACTGGGAAGCCCTGGGGACATACTTCACCTGTGGGAAGGTATACCATCCAGCTGCCATTCCATCACCCCAGCGGACCCCATAGCAGCGTCGGTCACCCTGACCGAACACCACAGGTGGCGTCACGAACCCCTGACAGACTATACCCCCTTTACTGGACGCCCCTTAGCAGGGTCACGGACCGGGTCTAGCTACCGTGACAGCCTCAGCATCGAACCAGAGAGGCCTGGTACCGAGAACTCGTGGCCCTGTGCCTAGGGGCGCTCCAACTTGGCGTCACGAACAGGATTGTACTTAAGCCTGAAGGATCAGGTCATGTGTGCCTTGGAACTGTGATCGAATTGTGCTTGAACTGTGATTTATTGCAAAGACTGTGTATTGCTATTTGCCGCCAAGATTCCTGCCAAAACCGCCGCCATTGCAGCGCCACGAGGAGCGCAGGAGAAGAAGAAGGGCGTGGAAGTGGGCGTGGACAAGCTGCGAACGACAATGGGCGCCCAGTCTAAATATTTCTGTGCTTTGAGGACGTGTCCGTCAGCAGCCGAGATCCGCCTCCTGATCCTCAGTGGAGGGCGGAGACAAAGGAAGCAAAACCGCCCACGAAGGAGAGAGCGGGAAAAGGACAAAGAGGGAGAAGAAGTGAGTCACGTGGAGGACGTCATGACAAGCCGCCCAGGACCGAAGCGTGGGGTCGGAGCCGAGGAATCCCCCAGCTACTCAGAGAGGTACCGCGGCCAGGCGTCACCTGTTGGCCCCGACTTCCTGCAGGCTGAAGTGGACGAGCTCAGCGATCGACTCCGGCGGACGCAGCTGAGCACTGAGGCCGGGTGGAAGGAGATCGTCACCGGGGGCCTCACCAGACGTCTGTCGGCAGCCTCGTCTGGTCCGGAGCAAGAAAGAAGTTCCAGCGCTCCAAAGCCAGAAAGCAAGGCCGTGCTGAAAAGCGAGATACTGCAAACAGAGATGACGCTACAGCACAAGGCCCCGCAGTCAGCGTTCCAGATCCCAGCGGAGACGGAGCAGGCCGGCACCGGAGGGGCCGCATCTGAAGCAGGGATGAAGAACAACCCTGCCCCAGTGACAGAAGACCTACTGATAAGCTTCGCAGCAGCGCCACCTGCTGCCATGACTAAGACTAACTCTGAACTGACAAATCCTAATCCTACTACCACAGTGGGCATTATTGCAGCTACTGAACCTACTACCAAAATTGACACTCGAACCCAGATTATACCTGAAGAACCGATTAGTGACATTGATACCGCATTGGATGAGAAAAGAGATATGCAAAGCCATAAGGCTCCCATCTGGAGTGAGGGAGCCCCTTATGTGGCACCTGGTAGCCGCCAGTATCCAGCTGGGCTACTCCGACTGGTGCTACCCCCTGAGTTACAGTAACAAACCTCGAAACCCCGACAACCATAAATAGTTAACTGTTTCCTGCTTTTGCAGCTTTAAACCCGACCAGGGTTATTTCTTAAAGGGGTCCCTTTGTTTACCCGGGATCCCTTTTGTTTTCTATTTCTTTTCTACTTTTGCACAAAGTTCATCATTGTTTAAAAGACTGCCAGATCATGGACGGTGAATGATTCAAAACTGTTTGCATATATAGTTTGCACCTTCTTAAAGGTGCTCCCTACTGGTTTTACAAGTGAAAGAAGACTTTGCGAAGATAATGCTTCTGGAAATGACGCAGAAGGTCTTGCTTTCAGTGGACTTGCAGAAAGAGAGAATCTGCACTACCTCCTAGAGACTTGAGTCCCTCTTAAAGGGAATGGTTACCTGATTGCCTTAATAAAAGTTGAAACGTTAATAATGTTAAAATTTAGAAAAGTTTAATAATGTTGATAGAGACTGAGGACAGGAAAGCTTGAAGTGAACCCGTAGGGGTTAGAGAGAGAGTCCTCCTGAGAGATGTAGAAAGATGGTCGGCACAATGACAGTAGGCCCAGCCAAGGAGCTAGGTGGTCCTGCATTGGTGAAGTTGGAACGGAAAGAAAGTTGAATTGTTATAGTATTTTATAGTAGGCCTTTAGTGGGTTCAGCTTATACGCCCTTAAAGGAAAAGTTAAATCAGAGTTTGCACTTAGTAGAATACCCGGCTGGGTACTGAGAGTTATTTATTGTCAAAATGTTATTTAAAAATATTTAATCCTGTTTTTGTTTGTAACGTTCAAGTGTCCTTACCTCCCATAAAGGGAAGCACCTTTTCTATTTACTGGTTCTAAGCATTTCAAAAATTTTGTATGTCTTTTGCTGTATTATATTGTTGTTCTTCTTCCCAGTCCAAGAAGTACTGGATTTAACCGGGGGGGAGTGCAGTGCCCCAGAGACCTGGTCGTTGCAGTATGGCACTCTGCCGCTAAGGGGAGTGGCGGTACGTCTGATGGCACTAAGGAGTTCTCCTGACCAGGTATCACCAGAACACATTACACTTCACACTCCGGCCACTAGGGGGAGAAAAAGGCTTTATTTATTGGGCCACTCCTCATACTGGTAAAACTAGGGGCTGGGGAGGAAGTTAGTCAGAAGCTGACTGGGTTGGATTCAGGCAACATCCCGTGGCAGGGGGTGTTGCAGGGAGAAGGCACAGGGGGGTCCCTGTCAGGCGTGGGAACCTGGCAGGTGCCTAGCGAACAGAACGTTACGGAGTCACGCCTGCACCTCTTGTGGCGGCATCCTAAGAGAGAGACATGAAGGGAAGGATATTGTGGAACAGTGTAAACGAGATCAAGCACAAAGGAGAGCCAGTAGGAGTCGTGCTGAGAGACAGAGGCAACATCTTACTGAGGCGCGTAGTCGGTGGCCGGAACACCGCAGGAGTAACTGACTTCAGGCCTTACTTCAAACTCCGCCGGACAGTTAATTATAGGTTGGCTGTCTACCTTACTACACCTATGAAGACATAGGGGGCAACGCGTGGAGAGGGGCATCTCTAGGGTCCCGGAAGAGCTCCGAGCCTTCCCGTCATACGGGTGGCGTCCTAGCCATAACATACCTGGGGGACGTTAGAAACTAGTAACATCTGGAACCAAAGAACGAGAGAGCTGTAGAGAACGAACGAACGAGAACAGCAGTTGTGAGGACTATTCCAAATGCTCAGCAGGGTAGGACTACAACACACAGGCGCTAGTGGTAGGCAACGATTTCCATCTGCGAAGGAAACTCTGGATGTGCCCATCGGACTGGCCGGTCTCAGAGAGCCCTGTTAAACGTGCTCTGGATTGAGGATCCTGAAGCCTTCAGTAAAGAGGTAAAGAGACTGCAACCTTGTGTCCTCGTTATTGACTGCACCTCACACCATCACCATCCACCTTACTGGGAAGCCCTGGGGACATACTTCACCTGTGGGAAGGTATACCATCCAGCTGCCATTCCATCACCCCAGCGGACCCCACAGCAGCGTCGGTCACCCTCACCGAACACCACAGGTGGCGTCACGAATCCCTGATAGACTGTACCACCTTTATTGGACGCCCCTTAGCAGGGTCACGGACCGGGTCTAGCCACCGTGACAGCCTCAGAACCGAACCAGAGAGGCCCGGTACCGAGAACTCGTGGCCCTGTGTCTGGGGGCGCTCCATATACGTGCCCAAAAGGGACATCTGCGTGGATGAGTCAATGGTTCATTTTAAGGGGCGGCTCGGATTCTGTCAATACCTGCCCAACAAGAGGGCCAGGTACGGAATCAAACTCTACAAGCTGTGTAAGAGTACCTCAGGGTACACCTACAGCTTTAGAGTCTACGAAGGGAAGGACACCAGGATTGAACCGCCTGAGTGTCCTTCTATCCTGGGAGTGAGTGGGAAAATTGTGTGGGATTTGGTGCACCCACTACTGGATAAAGGTTATCACCTCTACACCGATAACTTTCCGGTCGCGGGTGCTTTTATACCGCTCTGCCGTCCTGTATGGCACGCCCCCTGAGGAAGGAAGTCCCGTACTTCCGAAACGCGCGTCGGGGAGGTCAGGAGCCCACACTTGCCGGGTCTACATATTACTGGGTAGGTTTACACTATGTCTCTATGCCTTTGTATGACTTTGCTGCGCACTTGCGCTTATGACCTATTTTTACCCCAATGTGTGGGCTCTCGCTAACCATGTGGTGATGAGCTTTGCTGCCTGTTTCAGTCTTGTCCCTGTCTGATACCTTTGTATGTAGTTTTTATTAATAAAGTTGTTTCTACTTTTGTAATTGTGGACATTTTTTCCACCTCTATCTCTGTGGTTGTATGTAGTTCTTGGTGGGTCCTTATTGTCCTATTACGTAGGTGAGAGTGCCTTTAACTTATTACACTGGTAGTTACGCTGAGTGATTATGAGGTATCCCTCCCATTGTGTGCGTTTATCTGTTTGTTATTACCGATAACTTTTATTCCAGCATCCCACTCTACAAATCCCTCTCTGCGCGTGGTACCGCAGCCTGCGGTACTGTCTGCAAAAATCAGAGAGACCTCCCGAAGACGCTACTTGGGCAGATGCTCAGAAAAGGTGAGAGCAAAGCCCAATGTAGCGACCACCTGCTGGTGGTACAAGGACAAGAGGGATGTCCTTCTCTTAACCACCATACACGGTGATGGCAGTGCCCTCAGCAGTGTACGGGGTACCTCTACACAAGTCTGCAAACTGGACTGTGTACTGGGGTACAACAAAAACATGGGGGGCGTTGATCTCTCCAATCAACTCCTCCAACCGTACAGTGCTTTGAGAAAGGCCAAAGTGTGGTACAAAAAGCTGTCCGTGTACATCGCACAAATGGCAATGCTCAACGCTTTCCTGCTGTCACGATGTGCATGACACACTGATACGTTGTACCTTCAGTTCCAGGAGGTAGTGGCTAAGGCCCTGATGTTTGGCACGAGGGAAGGACTGGGCCCCAGTACTTTCGGAACTGAGGGTGCTCGTATTGTACCAGGTCAGCATTTTCCAGGGGTGGTCCCGCCAACTGATAGAAAATGTAAGCCACAAAAAGGTGCCGAGGTGTGCTACAAAAGAGGAGTACGCAAGGACACCATCTATCAATGCGACACCTGCCCCGACAAACCTTGCCTGTGTATGAAGGATTGCTTCAAATTGTACCACACCTCCATGCACTACTAATTTACTTAACAGGAACCAGTAGATTAGTTCCAAAGAGGGGGCACATCTAAGTAAGTTCCTTGGGGGTCGAGGTTCCAAAATGATGTCACTTGTGGTTTTTTTTTACTGTTTAGGCACATCAGGGGCTCTGTAAACGGAACATGACGCCCTCAGACCAGTCCATCAAAGTCTGCATTCCAAATCGTCACTGCTTCCCTTCTGAGTCCCGAAGTGCCCAAACAGTTTTTTTCCCACATATGGGGTACCAGCATACTCAGAACGAATTGGACAGCAGCTTTTAGGGTCCAATTTCTCCTGTTACCCTTGGGAGAATAAAAAATTGGGGACTGAAAGATCATTTTTGTGGGAAAAAAATAGAATTTTTTATTATCACGCCGGGCGTCATAAACTTTAGTAAAGCACTTGGACGTTCAAAATTCTCACCACACACCTAGATAAGTTCCTTAGGGAGTCAAGTTTCCAAAATGGGGTCACTTGTGGGGAGTTTCTGCTGTTTAGGCACATCGGGGGCTCACCAAATGGAACATGATGCCCGCAGACCATTCCATCAAAGTCTGCATTCCAAAACGTCACTACTTCGCTTCCGAGCCTCGAAGTGTGCCCAAACAGTAGTTTTCTCCCACATATGGGGTACCAGCGTACTCAGGACAAATTGGACAACTTTTGGGGTCCAATTTCTCCGGTTACCCTTGGGAAAATAAAAAATTGGGGACTGAAAGATCATTTTTGTGGGAAAAAATAGAATTTTTTATTTTCACGCCGGGCGTCATAAACTTTAGTGAAGCACTTGGGGGTTCAAAGTGCTCAACACACACCTAGATAAGTTCATTAGGGGGTCTAGTTTCCAAAATGGGGTCACTTGTGGGGGTTTCCTCTGTTTAGGCACATCAGGGGCTCGTCAAACGCGACATGACGTCCGATCTCAATTCCAGCCAATTTTAGCTTGAAAATGTCGAACGGCGCTCCTTTCCTTCTGAGCCCTGCCATGTGCCCAAACAGTGGTTCCCCCCACATATGGGGTATCAGCGTACTCAGGACAAATTGGACAACAACTTTTGAGGTCCATTTTCTCTTTTTACCCTTGGGAAAATAAAAAAATTATTGCTGAAAGATCATTTTTGTGACTAAAAAGTAAAATGTTAATTTTTTCCTTCCATGTTGCTTCTGCTGCTGTGAAACACCTGAAGGGTTAATAAACTTCTTGAATGCGATTTTGAGCAGCTTGAGGGGTGCAGTTTTCAGAATGGTGTCACTTTTGGGTATTTTCTGCCATATAGACCCCTCAAAGTGACTTCAAATGTGAGGTGTTCCCTAAAAAATGGTTTTGTAAATTTCGTTGTAAAAATGAGAAATTGCTGGTCAAATTTTAACCCTTATAACTTTCTAGCAAAAAAAAAATTGGTTTCCAAAATGGTGCTGATGTAAATTAGACATGTGGGCAATGTTATTTATTAACTATTTTGTGTCACATAACTCTGGTTTAAGAGAATAAAAATTCAAAATTTGAAAATTGTGAAATTTTCAAAATTTTTGCCAAATTTCCATTTTTTTCACAAATAAACGCAAGTTATATTGAAGAAATTTTACCACTGTCATGAAGTACAATATGTCACAAGAAAACAGTATCAGAATCACTGGCATCCGTTGAAGCGTTTCGGAGTTATAGCCTCATAAAGAAACAGTGGTCAGAATTGTAAAAATTGGCCCGGTCATTAATGTGCAAACCACCCTTGGGGGTAAAGTGGTTAAAGAGATTTCTGTATTTTTTTCTATGCTCTGTTTGCTATGGATCCGCTCCATACCTTGGCGGATCAAATGGACAGTTTGACAGTTATGATACAAGACCTGTTTGTGGAACAGAGGGCCTTGTCCTCGTCTCATAACCACCTGCAAAGGGAGCTTTCTAACACAGTTAAATTGTTGCAGACTGACTGTAAGTACTCTAACACTGTTGATGTCTCTTTGCACTCTCCAGAACCTACAGTTAATCTCCGAGATACCTTTTCTGGGGAGAGGGAGAGGTTTCATACTTTAAAGGAGAGTTGCAAGCTTTTTTTCTCTTAGACCCCGATCTTCTGGACATGAGAGTCAGCGGGTGGGGATAATCATTTCCTTACTGCAGGAGAGACCTCAGTCATGGGCTTTCTCTTTACCTGCTTCTGCCACTGAACATGTATCTGTGGACAGATTCTTTGAGGCTTTGGGACTAATTTATGATGAACCAGACTTGGTCAGGGTAGCAGAGGACATGATCCTGAGTCTCTCCCAGAATGAACTCACTGCTGAACAGTATTGTTCTGAGTTTAGGCGGTGGTCCGTTGAGGTGTCTTGAAGTGACTCTGCTCTGAGGTGCCTGTTTGAGAGAGGACTTTCTGATTATTTCAAGGACATGCTGGCCCTTCATACACCACCCAGTTCCCTGGTGGAGGCCATGACTCAGGCCATTCGTATGGACCGGAGGTTACGGGAGAGAAGAATTATCCAGTGTCAGATTTCTGTTTTGCCTACCAAGTCTGAGGTAATGTCATTCAGGGAGACTATGGAAGCTGGTGCCATCAATTTCAAGGAGAAGAGGAAACGGTGACGTGATGGGAAATTATGTTTTTATTGTGGAGATCCAGGACATTGGAAGAAGGACTGCCCCTCTTGTCGAGTAACAAGCTGCTGAGTCTGGATGAAGGTCTAGGAGGTCATCCAGACTCTCAGGTACCATTTTCGTCATTTAAGAAAGTTTTGTTAGAGGTGGAACTGTGTTATGGAGGTGGTTTTGCATCCACTTCAGCGTTTGTGGACTGTGGATCTTCCATGCCACTTCAGCGTTTGTGGACTGTGGATCTTCATGAACTTCATTGACTATAGTCTGGTGACCAAGTTAAAGTTAGGGACAGTTAGTTAGGCTAGACACTCCCATCCATATCGTTGCCATTGATAAGACACCGTTGGCTCAAAATGTCCTTAAATTTGTCTCTGAGGAGTTCCTCCTCAAGTTGGGTTCCTTGCACCAGGAACGAATTTCATGTTATGTTATGAATAATCTTCCTGCGGGACTAATGTTGGGGTTCCCCTGGTTGCAGAGGCATAATCCTGTTATAGACTGGGGATCTCGTGATATTGTTAAATGGGGTCCTAATTGTTCCAATGTTTGTCTTTCTGCTGTGTTGGTGTCCACCATTAGTCCAGAGGGTATTCCAGAGTACCTAAAGGACTTTGGGGACGTGTTCTTCGAAAAAGAGGCTGAGGTCTTACCACCCCATCGTCTTTATGATTGTACCATCAATCTTATTCCGAGTTCTAAATTGCCCAAAACCCGTTTGTACAATCTTTCTGGCCCGGAACGTACTGCTATGAAAAACCATATGTCTGATCGTCTACGCAAAGGTCACATCCATCCCTCTGTCTCACCTGTGGCCACGGGATTTTTTTTTGTCGAGAAAAAAGATGGTGGTTTACGCCCATGCCTCCATTTCTGGGAACTAAATAAAATTACGGTGAGAAATGCCTACCCTCTCCCACTCATTCCTGATCTCTATAACCAATTGTCTGGGACTAAGTGGTTTTCATAGGGGAGCATATAACCTTATCCGCATTCAGGAAGGAGACGAGTGGAAAATGGCATTTCTCACCTCCGAGGGTCTGTTTGAAAATTTGGTCATGCCCTTTGGTCTCACGAACGCACCCGCGGTATTTCAGAACTTTATGAATGTTTTTTCTGATTTTTATCGGATGCTTTATGGTTGTATACCTGGATGATATCCTGGTTTTCTCGCCGGACAAGGAATCCCACATTGGTCATTTACATGCTGTTCTTCACAGGTTATGGCGAAATATTCTGTTTGCTAAACCCGAGAAATGTTTTTTTTGTGTCCAAGAGCTTTCTTTTCTGGGGATCATCCTTTCTGTGAATGGGTTTCGGATGGATCCCGGAAAGGTACAGGCCATTGTTGATTGGGTGCAACCCAGAGACCTCAAGGGGTTGCAGCATTTTCTGGGTTTTGCCAATTATTACCGGAAATTCATCGAGAGTTTTCTCAGGTAGTCAAGCTACTCGCCGATCTCACTCGCAAGGAGGCTGATCTCAAAGTTTGGTCATCCTTGGCAGTTGAAGCATTTATTACATTAAAAAAGTGTTTTATGTCTGCTCCTGTATTAGTTCAGCCCGATCCATCTAAACTATTCATTGTAGAGGTGGACGCACCAGAGGTGGGAGAAGGGGCAGTGTTGTCTCAGGGACCCGTTACGTTGACCAACTTAAGACCATGTGCCTTTTTCTCCCAGAAGTTTTCTTCTGCTGAGAGAAACTATAATGTTAGGAACCGGGAGTTATTGGCCATAAAATTGGCTTTTGAAGAATAGAGGCATTTTTTGGAGGGGGCGGTTCATCGGATCACGGTGATTACTGACCACAAGAACTTGTCTTATATTGAAACCGCCAAACGGTTAACTCCTAGACAGGCTAGGTGGTCGTTTTTTTCTCTCGTTTTCATTTTTCAATTTCTTTTTTGGCCTGGTTCCAAGACTGTCAAGGCTGATGCATTATCTCTCAGTTTTGATCCGATATCACCCCCCCAAACCTCCTTCCTCCATTCTTCAGCAAGGGGTGGTTGTTGCAGGAGTATCCTCTGAATTGGAGCAGGAGATTCGGAAGGCTCAGTCTCTTTCTCCTCCCTCTTTGCCTGATGATAATCTGTTTGTCCTGGTTTAGTACCGGTTGATGGTTCTCTGGGAATTCCAAGATTCTGCTCTCAGTGGACACCCGGGGATCTCAGCCACCTGAAAAACCATTGTTAGGCTGTTTTGGTGGCCCTCCATGAACTCTGATAACATTGTGTTTGTGTCTGCTTGTCATACTTGTGCCCATGCTAAGAGCTCCAATAACCGTCCGGCCGGGGAATTGGTGCCATTGCCAATTCCAGATAGACCTTGGACTCATTTGTCCATGGATTTTATCACTGATCTCCCTCCTTCCAATGGCAAAACTGTAATCTGGGTAGTGGTTGACAGATTCAGTAAACAGGCACATTTTGTACCTCTGGCAGGATTGCCTAATGCTATGACACTATCCAGATTGTTTGTTGAGCACATTGTACGGCTGCATGGTGTGCCTTTGATTGTATTTTCTGATAGAGGGGTGCAATTTGTGTCCAAGTTTTGGAGGGCATTTTGTAAAAGATTGGGTATTTGCTTGACCTTCTCCACTGCTTACCATCCTGAGACCAACGGGCAGACAGAGAGGACCAATCCGTTACTTGAACAGATTTTGAGGTGTCTTGCTACGTCTCAGGAGGATGATTGGTGTTCTTCATTGCCCGTGGCTGAATTTGCATTTAACCCATTATCTACCAATGTCCTTTTTTTGGGACGCCTAATCTTTAGCTTCTAGCAACTAAGATTTTATAATTTTTATAATTAGGTCCAATTTTTTGTGTTGTGTTTGTAAAATGAATGTTTTCAAAATAGGAAATCATGTCATTGTCATTTTTAAATGAATATTGGGACGCCCTTTTCTGAAAAATCCGTACTTGTAAAAATTTTAATTTGGCAAGTAATGGGTTTATAATCAGATCAACCAGTCCACGGGCACCTCTCCATTCTTCTGTAACTACGGTTTTCACCCATATTTTGGTGAATTTTCTAGGCTGGATTCAGAATGTCAAGGGGCTGATACGGCAGTGCATCGGTTGGGGGAAGTGTGGAGGGAGGTCCAGAAGATCATTGGGAAGGCTCAGGGCAAACATAAAAATTTTGCTGATAAGCGACGGTCTGTAGGACCTATATTCCTGGTAGGAGATAGTGTGGTTGTCTACCAAGAACATTTGTCTAAAGATTCCTTCTGCTAAGCTAGGTCCCAGGTTTATTGGTACTTACGAGATTATTGAGGTGGTCAATCCAGTTGCCCTTCGTTTACGCCTTCCTCAGCTGCTTTGAATCCCCAATGTGTTCCATAAATCCCTTATTAAGTCATTTGTACCATCTTCCGCTGGGCCTCCATCCCCTCCGCCTCCTGTCTCTGTGGATGATCAGACTGAGTTTGAAGTAGAACGGATCATGGATTCTCGCATGGTCCGTAGCTCACTTCAGTATTTGGTCCATTGGAGGGGTTATGGTCCTGAGGATCGATCTTGGGTCCTGGCACGATCTGTCCATGCCTATCGATTAGTCCGGGCATTTCATGCACGTTATCCTGAGAAACCTGGGGGTCCGGTGGCCCCCCATTGAGAGGAGGGTACTGTCATGATCCGTTCCAGGGTTTATTATGGTCTGCCCTTTTTGGATGGATCATATCAAGGGTTAACTTTGCTCTGCCTCAGTCTGGGTTCAGGTTTGCTATTTAGCTCCCATGAATCTTGCTGGCAGTGTCAGCTATAGTTCTGCCTTCGGCGTGTGAATCTGACTCTGGAAGCCCTTGATTTATCCTGCTGTGAACCCTGACTTGTCCTGTGTCTGTTATCTCCTTCTGTCTGCCCTTTCCCAGCATTTCTCTGTTTGTCTGTTGATCTGCTTGATTCTCCAGTTCTGACCTCCTGGCTTGGCTATTGACTCTGTTTCGGTTTGTCCCTATTGTACCATATTTTGCCCGTCCTGGTTTGCTGATCTCTTGCTACGTCCTGACTACCCATTCTGTCTAAATCCTTTTGGCTTTTCTGACCACTCTCTCGCCACTTGGTGGCATCTGTTCTGCTGCTCAGTGTGTCCAGTCTCGCTTCCCTATCAAGATCCCCTTGGTGGAGGTTGCGCTGTACTGCACTGCAGCTGCATGACAACTATAAGTTCAAATGGGAAACCCATCTTTGGATTGGGGAAGCCATAACATGTAATCACTTCCACCAAACCAATAATCCAAATAGAAAATGTTTGAAGCTCTAGGACAGCTAAAGGTATGTGGAGGTATGTTCCCCACCGTAAGCTGTATTCAGAAGTAATGTCCTTATTCATGTAACACCTTCTCTCATGCAGCACTTGGAGATGTGAGTTAGACAGGCAATAACCTGCATGACAGATGACCAGATCAAGAAGCATCCAAAGCAATGAGGGCTCAGTTTCAATCTTGGTTCCATAAATGGGAGGCATGTAGAGACATCTGTTCTCATCAATGTCAACATCTGGTTCTTCAGGTTCAAATGCATTGATGGCAACAACAGAACAAGGGTCCCCATGTAGGAAGCTTGGAGGCAAGAGCCATGTGTTGTCACAAAGCCTAGATGTAGACAAGAGTCCTTTTCCACGATCAACTGGGACAAGGCCAGTATAAATGTGATGCCACTGCTCAGGAGTCACTTTGGCAATTTTCATTGCCAGTACAGCAGCACAAAGTGCAGCTGGTTGCTGGCTTCTTATTATTTCAGATAGCGGAATTAGCTTATGGCCTCTGTAGATGCCTCAGGCTGGTTTCACACTTGCGTTTCAAAACGCATGCGTTTAAAAAAAAAAAACGCATGGTGAAAAAACGCATGTAAACGCGTGCAAACGCTGCGTTTTTTTGACGCATGCGTTTTTGCATGTGGTGAAAAAACGCGGCGTTTTGACGCGTTTACATGCGTTTTTTCATGCGTTTGCGTTTTTTAAACGCATGCAGATAAATGTGTGACTCCTGCCAATCATCAAAATAAAGTAAAAAACCCACTATAAACAGAAAGAGCTAGGGTTAGGGGTAGGGTTAGGGATCCTAACCCTAAAGGGATCCTAACCCTACCCCTAACCCTACCCCTAACCCTAAAGGGATCCTAACCCTACCCCTAACCCTACCCTTAAAGGTATTAGGGTTAGGATCCCTTTAGGGTTAGGGTTAGGATCCCTTTAGGGATAGGGGTAGGGTTAGGGGTAGGGTTAGGATCCCTTTAGGGTTAGGGTTGGGGGTAGGGTTAGGGGTAGGGTTAGGGTTAGGATCCCTTTTGGGTTAGGGGTAGGGTTAGGGGTAGGATCCCTTTATCAATTTTATGGTGTGGGGTGGTTTATCAGTGTTTTTTTTTTTTAAACGCATGCGTTTACATAGACAGCAATGTATTTTTTTGCCGCAAAAAAACATGCGTTTTTTTCCGTCAAAAAAAAAAGCCACTAAAAATACTACATGTTGCATTTCTGCAACACAACGCATGCAGAAAAAAATGCATGTGTTGCAAAAACGCGTCAAAACGCATACAAAAAAACGCATGCGTTTTTAATGTTAAATATAGGGGGAAAAACGCAAAAAAAAAACCCCACAAATGTGAAATCACCCTCAGAGAGAATGTGGACTTATTTTCTGATGGCAGCTGAAAGGGACATAAGGAATAACAACTTGTGACTTGGAGACATTTAGAGACTTCTTCCATGTCTACCACCTATGTTGCTTCTGGGATGTACAGGAGTCTCCCAATCTGTATTCTCAGCCATAAACTCAGCAGTACGTTGCCTTCAATTGTGATGGGTGCTAAAAACCAAAGAGGATCATAGATGCTGTTAATGATAGAGAAGACTAGTGAGCTAGTGATAAGCGAATGTGCTCTGATAACTTGTTATCTGAGCCTGCCCAGGTGTTATCTAAGTATCTTGGGCGTGCTTGGATAAAATATACAAGTTCTTGTGGCTGCATGCTTTGCGGTGGTAGACACCTGCAACACATGCATGGATTGCCTGCTTGTTTGGCAATCCCCGCTTGTGTTGCAGCTGTCTACCACTGTCTACCAATGAAAAAAATACAGCCACAGGGACTCGAATACATTATCCAAATACGCTCAAGATGCTTGGATAACACCCGAGCATGCACGGACAACACATTATTCAAGCACGTTCACAAATGTGAACATGTCCTGATTAATGTCCCACAGGAGACCAAGGCTGCGTTGCATGGGAGGAACATCAGAATCCAGATTGAGATCCTTTAGACTTGTTGCATTGTTCTCAGATGGAAATGCTTTCATTACCTCATGGCTGTTGGAGATGATATGATCAAGTCTGAGGTTTGCTACATTTTCTGTGCTCCAGAGAGCAAATCAATTGCTGCTCCTATTTGCTTCCAAACTCCTGGAGCAGCACATCCACGCTGAACTTTCCTCCCACCTCTCCTCTAACTTGCTCTTTGAAAATCTACAATCTGGTTTCCGCCCCATCACTCAACTGAGACCGCCCTGACCAAAATTACTAACAACCTACTTGCAACCAAAGCTAATGGACAATACGCTATACTCCTCCTCTTAGACCTGTCCTCTGCTTTTGACACAGTTGACCACTGCCTCCTGTTACAGATCCTCTCCTCCTTTGGCATCAAAGACCTCACGCTATCCTGGATCTCCTCATACCTTTCCAACCGCACATTCAGCATCTCCCACACTACCTCCTCATTCCGCCCTCTCTCTGTTGTAGTCCCCCAAGGCTGTGACCTAGGAACCTTACACTTCTCAATCTATACACTTGACCTGGGACAACTCAAAGTCCCATGGATTCTAGTACCATCTTTATGCTGATGACAGTCAGATCTACCTCTGGCCCAGACGTCACCTCTCTGCTGTCCATAATCTCGGAGTGTCTATCAGCCATATCCTCCTTCTTCTCCTCTCGCTTCCTCAAACTCAATGTGGACAAATCTGAACTCATCATCTTTCCTCCATCTCATAGATTTTCTTTACCTGACCTATCTATTGCAATTAATGGCATCCCGCTTTCCCCCATACAGGAAGTCTGCTGCCTCGGACTAACCCTTGACTCTGCCCTGTCCCTCAATCGCACATGCAAGCTCTTTCCACCTCCTGTCACCTCCAGCTCAAAAATATCTCCAGAATCCATCCTTTCCTCAACCGTCGGGGTATGTGCACACGTTCAGGTTTTTTCGTGTTTTTTCGTGATTAAAAACGCTATAAAAACTCAATAAAAAAGCATACATTATGCATCCCAACATTTAGAATGCATTCTGCATGTTTTGTGCACATGATGCGTTTTTTTCCGCAAAAAAATGCATCGCGGTAAAAAAAGCAGCATGTTCATTAATTTTGTGGATTTTCTGCGTTTTTCCTGCTATTCTATGCATTTGGAAGAAACGCACAAAAAGCGCACCGAAAAAACGTCAAAAACGCATGAAAAAAAGCAAAAAAAATGCATGCAGATTTATGGCAGAAATGTCCAGTTTTTGTCAGGAAAATTTCTGCAAGAAATCCTGACGTGTGCACATACCCTCAACCTACAAAAAAAATGCTTGTGCATGCCTTCATCATCTCCCACCTCAACTACTGCAACATTCTTTTCTATGGCCTCCAGGCTAGCATTCTTGCACCTCTCCAGTCCATCCTTAACTCTGCTGCCTGACTAACTAATCTCTATTCTCGATACTCCTCCACTTCCCCCCTCTGCAAATCTCTTCACTGGCTCCCATTCCCTCAGCATATCCAGTTCAAATTACTAATACTGACCTACAAAGCCATCCATAACCTGTCTCCTCCATATATCTCTGAACTAATCTCCCAATATCTTCCCTCACGTAATCTCCGGTCCTCCCAAGACCTCCTTCTCTACTCCACACTTATTCGTTCCTCACCCAAAAGCCTCCAAGCCTTCTCCCGAATATCCCCCATCCTCTGGAATTGTTTGCCCCAACACGTCCGACTATCAACCACATTCAGATCCTTCAGACGGAACCTGAAAACCTACTTCTTCAAGAAAGCCTACAGCCTGCAATGACCCCGCTGCCTCTTCACCACCACCACCGGAGCTACTGCCACACCAACACCGAAGCTGTTGTAACCCTCAACCTATTGTCCCCTTCCCCACCATCCTGTAGAATGTAAGCTCGCAAGGGCAGGGTCCTCGCCCTTCTGTATCAGTCTGTAATTGTTAGTTTGCTTATTGTAAGTGATATTTGTAATTTGTATGAAACCCCTTCTCATGTACAGCACCATGGTATCAATGGTGCTATATAAATAAACAATAATAATAATAGCCTTTTCACTTACGAAGACTTAAGTCCATCATCTACATAAAAGTTCTTTTACACAAATAAACAAACATCAGATCCGTACTCTCTCTCACCTTCCTGGTCTGTCTGTCTCAGTCCATAGATTGCCACAGCAGGTGATGGGCTTTTGCCAAAGACATTGTAGATGTCATTGTTCCTGTGTTATAGGAACCTGAGGTAGTTTCAACTGTCTTCCTTCACAATAAAACAATTACCGTATTTTTCGGACTACAAGACGCACTTTTTCCCCCAAAAAAAAGGGGGGAAAAAGGGGGGTGCATCTAATAGTCGCAATGCAGGCTTACCGTGGCGGCAGAGGTCCGGTGGCAGAGGTGCGGCGGCAGAGGTGTGGGGCAGAGGAGGCGCAGTAAGCGGGTTCCCTTTCTCCGGTGAGGTGATGCAGCAGCCCGGTATGCAGCAGAGCTGGGTGAATCCTGTTATCGGTGGGCGCGGCCATTTTCCTGAGGCCGCGCGTGCGCAGATGAAGCGCTCTGCTTCCCGGGGCTTCAGGAAAATGGCCGCGGGAGGCCGCGCGTGCGCAGATGGAGATCGCGGCGGCCATTTTCCTGAAGCCCCGGGAAGCAGAGCGCTCCATCTGCGCATGCGCGGCCTCAGGAAGATGGCCGCACCCACCGATAACAACAGGATTCACCCGGCTCTGCTGCATACCGGGCTGCTGCATCACCATACCGGGGAAAGGGACCCCGCTTACTGAACCACCTCTGCCACCGCACCTCTGCCACCGCACCTCTGCCGCCACGGTAAGCCTGCATTGCCTGCACGGTAAGCCTGAGACCCCTCTTACGCCATACCTCTCACTGCACCTCCTGATCCCAGCACCTCCTGATCCCAGCACCTCCTCATCCCAGCACCTCCTCATCCCAGCACCTCCTGATCCCAGCACCTCCTGATCCCAGCACCTCCTGATCCCAGCACCTCCTGATCCCAGCACCTCCTGATCCCAGCACCTTCTCATCCCAGCACCTCCTCATCCCAGCATCACCCCACCTCTGCCGACACCTTGCCTCCTGTGACCCTGCTCTGCCACCGCCAGCCCTCAGGTAAGATACTGTAAATTCGGACAAGACGGACCCCCATCTTATAAAAAATCTTTTTTTCTGCAATTTTCACCCTAAATTTGGGGTGCGTCTTATGGTCCGGTGCGTCTTATAGTCCGAAAAATACGGTACATATTTTCTGGATGTCGGCTATTACTGCAACAGGTTCTTGTCTGAAGCAAGTCAGCACTCCTATAAGGCTGAGGTGTAGGTTAGGCCAAGTGAGGAGCAAGTAGTTGAGAGAGAAGCTTTCATACTTAGCAGTTAAGCCAAACATCATTCTGATTTGATTAGGTTTGCGAGGGTGATTGACACCAAAAGAATGGAAGGTACCAATAATTTTCTCCTTTAGTGATGGTGCAGGCTCTGTGTGATGTTTGTCAAAGATATTCTGTATGAAGTTGATGGATGAAATGTTTCACCATCTCTGGTTTCCTCTTTAGGGTGTGTGATGGTGTGATATGCTACAGTATGTGGGTATCATTTTTGTATATATTTCTATTTTACTTATTTTCATTGTGTTCTCTTGTAGAAGGAGTTATTTGCTAAATGATGAATGGCTGTTAAGCTACTTTCACACTAGCGTTTTTTGACGTACGTCGCAATGTCTCGTTTTGGAGTAAAAACGCATCCTGCAAAGTTGCCCACAGGATGCGTTTTTTCTCCATAGACTTTCATTAGCGACGTATCGATTTGCCACACGTTGCATCCGTCG
The DNA here is from genome assembly GCF_032444005.1 of Ranitomeya imitator. Lineage (NCBI taxonomy): Eukaryota > Metazoa > Chordata > Amphibia > Anura > Dendrobatidae > Ranitomeya > Ranitomeya imitator. The sequence continues at coordinate 226,619,427 of NC_091282.1, forward strand.
TGCGACGGATGCGTCATGTTTTGGCGGACCGTCGGCACAAAAAACATTCCATGTAACGTTTTTTGGTGCGTCGAGTCCGCCATTTCCAACCGCGCATGCGCAGCCGGAACTCCGCCCCTCCTCCCTGGACCTTACAATGGGGCAGCGGATGCATTGTAAAACTGCATCCACTGCCCACGTTGTTCTTTTTTTTCGCAGTTTGCATCGGTACGTCGGGCCGACACATGGCGACAGCCCCGTACTGACGCTAGTGTGAAAGTAGCCTTACTGCCATCTGATATCAGCCCCCACACCACTGTATTGTTTGCTAATATGCTAATGACATGTTGACCTAGCTTGTTAAAACAATGAGCCCCTGAGACCTTCCCCCTCCTGACCTGTGAATGAGGAGGGAGACTTAAAATATCACGGAGTTGAGACACAGATCAGTCCTGTGTGGAATGATGATGTGTTCACAGCATCTCAGAGAGAAGGAAGAGTATATGGATTATGCTATTCTCTGTCTGCTGGATTGTGGGACTTTTATCCTGTTACTGAACTGCATTCGTGTTCTGGACTATTTTATCCTTTGTGTGGTGGATCGTATATGGACCTTTTCTATTTTTGCCTAAATAAACGTCTTGGGATTGTTCACTCTTCGCTGGCTCTGTTGATTGTGCAGTACCGGAGAAGGACCCCGTGATAACTGGTGGCAGCAGTGGGATCAACAGAGCGTAACCTATTGGAGTACCACCCACAGAGTGAGTACAGAAATTGGACTGTATTCAGTTTACAGGAGAGAGCCAGAGACCTGGACTTGAACTACCAGGGACTGACTAAAGAGGCCTTAATTGACCTACTGGTGGGTGCCAGCCCGGCCACCTCCTCCTATATGTCTGAAGGAGTAGGTGGTGTAGTACGAAGAAGAGACGGCAGTTCTGGGCCCAGGAGACTCTCAGGAGTATAAGGAGGAGGCTGCCCGCCGGGCACAGCGGAGACAAGAAGCAATGGAGCTGGAAAGAGGGAGTAATGCGATGTGGAGTGTAAACCCAATGATCCGGAAGCCTGTACGGATCACCCGGACAGAGTTTAAGCCATTTGATGAGGCTTCTAGAGATATGGAGGGGTTCTTCAAGGACTTTGAGCAGCAGTGTGCTGTGATGGAGGTGTCCCACTCTTGCTGGATGCGTTTGTTAGTGGGACTCCTGAGCAGTAGCATGGCGGAGGCTTACCGAACCATTGACTCACAGCGGAATCAGGAGTTTAACATATAGAAAAGAAACACACCAGCGCTACACTGAACGGTGTACCCTCAGCAGCAGGAATCGAGACAGGTAGGTGCTGAAAACCTGTCATGGATAAACCAATTGCAACTGAAAAAGATACGAAACCGTGCTTGAGGGGATGAGGACTATAGAGCGTAAGTGAGTGGCCTACCTGTACAATAGTTGTAAGGAGGTTCTTTCCCTGCTCCTTGCTTGGAACAACTTAGTCAGACAGCTGGGTGGTTGGGGGAAGACTTTCTGCCCTGGACAGAGGGGACCAGGTGATTGCTGGGAGGAGAGATGAAGAGAGAGGGGTGTGGTCAGAAAAGAGCGGGAGAGCAGAGAGAGGGCAGCGTGCCAAAGAGAGGGCAGGCTGCAGCGCCGTGCTCCCCTAAAGGTAGTGCTCCCCGTGAGGGCACTGAGGCTGAGATACCCACCATAGTGAAGGCTGGATGTGAGTGTGGACTTGGCAGCCTCCGTAATCTGAAAAGACGCATCTCCTGACAGTGACCTGAGCGCGCAGCCCCGGTGACCGCAGTGACAAGCAAGAACCCCTGAGTGTGACAACTAAAAACTGATCAGTGTGTGTGTAGCATTGCAACTGCAGAAAGCCTGTCAGCCTGATATACAGAGACTGCAGCAGAGTGGCTGAGTTACTTCCTGCTTTCAGCTTCACTGGAAGAAAAGACTTAACCCCGGAGTCTCCAGTTCCCAAGAGACAGAGGAGAGACTTCAGGATCTCAAGCACTGCTGGTGACTGTACCCGCATTGGAATAAGGACCCTCCAGTCATGACCTCCCTGGATTGATAAGTTACAAGAACATTCGTTGTTATGATAAGGTAATTCAGTACCACAATGGACATAGAGGTCAGAGCACATACAGTGACCTGACAATAACCCAAAAACATAGAACGAGCTCTGAGACGTGGGAACTCTGCTGACCGCAATCCCTAATCCTCTCCAACCACACTAGAGGCAGCCGTGGATTGCGCCTAACGCTCCCTATGCAACTCGGCACAGCCTGAGAAACTAGCTAGCCTGAAGATAGAAAATAAGCCTACCTTGCCTCAGAGAAATACCCCAAAGGAAAAGGCAGCCCCCACATATAATGACTGTGAGTTAAGATGAAAAGACAAACGTAGAGATGAAATAGATTTAGCAAAGTGAGGCCCGACTTTCTGAACAGAGCGAGGATAGGAAAGGTAACTTTGCGGTCAACACAAAACCCTACAAAAAACCACGCAAAGGGGGCAAAAAGACCCTCCGTACCGAACTAACGGCACGGAGGTACACCCTCTGCGTCCCAGAGCTTCCAGCAAGCAAGAAAAAACAAATAGACAAGCTGGACAGAAAAAACAGTAAACAAAATAGCAAAGCAGAACATAGCTATGCAGAGCAGCAGGCCACAGGAACGATCCAGGAGGAAACAGGTCCAATACTAGAACATTGACTGGAGGCCAGGATCAAAGCACTAGGTGGAGTTAAATAGAGCAGCACCTAACGACTTCACCACATCACCTGAGGAAGGAAACTCAGAAGCCGCAGTACCACTCTCCTCCACCAACGGAAGCTCACAGAGAGAATCAGCCGAAGTACCACTTGTGACCACAGGAGGGAGCTCTGCCACAGAATTCACAACAGTACCCCCCCTTGAGGAGGGTCACCGAACCCTCACCAGAGCCCCCAGGACGACCAGGATGAGCCATATGAAAGAGGCAAAGACCCAGGAATTATCTTCCTGAGCATAACCCTTCCACTTAACCAGATACTGGAGTTTCCGTCTTGAAACACGAGAATCCAAAATCTTCTCCACAATATACTCCAACTCCCCCTCCACCAAAACCGGGGCAGGAGGATCAACAGATGGAACCATAGGTGCCACGTATCTCCGCAATAATGACCTATGGAATACGTTATGTATGGAAAAAGAATCTGGAAGGGTCAGACGAAAAGACACAGGATTAAGAACCTCAGAAATCCTATATGGACCAATGAAACGAGGTTTAAACTTAGGAGAGGAAACCTTCATAGGAATATGATTGGGCATTTAGGAAATAGCGACCACAATATTGTGCAGTTTCACCTGTCTTTCACTAGGGGGACTTGTCAGGGAGTCACAAAAACATTGAACTTTAGGAAGGCAAAGTTTGAACAGCTTAGAGATGCCCTTAATCTGGTAGACTGGGACAATATCCTCAGAAATGAGAATACAGATAATAAATGGGAAATGTTTAAGAACATCCTAAATAGGCAGTGTAAGCGGTTTATACCTTGTGGGAATAAAAGGACTAGAAATAGGAAAAACCCAATGTGGCTAAACAAAGAAGTAAGACAGGCAATTAACAGTAAAAAGAAAGCATTTGCACTACTAAAGCAGGATGGCACCATTGAAGCTCTAAAAAACTATAGGGAGAAAAATACTTTATCTAAAAAACTAATTAAAGCTGCCAAAAAGGAAACAGAGAAGCACATTGCTAAGGAGAGTAAAACTAATCCCAAACTGTTCTTCAACTATATCAATAGTAAAAGAATAAAAACTGAAAATGTAGGCCCCTTAAAAAATAGTGAGGAAAGAATGGTTGTAGATGACGAGGAAAAAGCTAACATATTAAACACCTTCTTCTCCACGGTATTCACGGTGGAAAATGAAATGCTAGGTGAAATCCCAAGAAACAATGAAAACCCTATATTAAGGGTCACCAATCTAACCCAAGAAGAGGTGCGAAACCGGCTAAATAAGATTAAAATAGATAAATCTCCGGGTCCGGATGGCATACACCCACGAGTACTAAGAGAACTAAGTAATGTAATAGATAAACCATTATTTCTTATTTTTAGGGACTCTATAGCGACAGGGTCTGTTCCGCAGGACTGGCGCATAGCAAATGTGGTGCCAATATTCAAAAAGGGCTCTAAAAGTGAACCTGGAAATTATAGGCCAGTAAGTCTAACCTCTATTGTTGGTAAAATATTTGAAGGGTTTCTGAGGGATGTTATTCTGGATTATCTCAATGAGAATAACTGTTTAACTCCATATCAGCATGGGTTTATGAGAAATCGCTCCTGTCAAACCAATCTAATCAGTTTTTATGAAGAGGTAAGCTATAGGCTGGACCACGGTGAGTCATTGGACGTGGTATATCTCGATTTTTCCAAAGCGTTTGATACCGTGCCGCACAAGAGGTTGGTACACAAAATGAGAATGCTTGGTCTGGGGGAAAATGTGTGTAAATGGGTTAGTAACTGGCTTAGTGATAGAAAGCAGAGAGTGGTTATAAATGGTATAGTCTCTAACTGGGTCGCTGTGACCAGTGGGGTACCGCAGGGGTCGGTATTGGGACCTGTTCTCTTCAACATATTCATTAATGATCTGGTAGAAGGTTTACACAGTAAAATATCGATATTTGCAGATGATACAAAACTATGTAAAGCAGTTAATACAAGAGAAGATAGTATTCTGCTACAGATGGATCTGGATAAGTTGGAAACTTGGGCTGAAAGGTGGCAGATGAGGTTTAACAATGATAAATGTAAGGTTATACACATGGGAAGAAGGAATCAATGTCACCATTACACACTGAATGGGAAACCACTGGGTAAATCTGACAGGGAGAAGGACTTGGGGATCCTAGTTAATGATAAACTTACCTGGAGCAGCCAGTGCCAGGCAGCAGCTGCCAAGGCAAACAGGATCATGGGGTGCATTAAAAGAGGTCTGGATACACATGATGAGAGCATTATACTGCCTCTGTACAAATCCCTAGTTAGACCGCACATGGAGTACTGTGTCCAGTTTTGGGCACCGGTGCTCAGGAAGGATATAATGGAACTAGAGAGAGTACAAAGGAGGGCAACAAAATTAATAAAGGGGATGGGAGAACTACAATACCCAGATAGATTAGCGAAATTAGGATTATTTAGTCTAGAAAAAAGACGACTGAGGGGCGATCTAATAACCATGTATAAGTATATAAGGGGACAATACAAATATCTCGCTGAGGATCTGTTTATACCAAGGAAGGTGACGGGCACAAGGGGGCATTCTTTGCGTCTGGAGGAGAGAAGGTTTTTCCACCAACATAGAAGAGGATTCTTTACTGTTAGGGCAGTGAGAATCTGGAATTGCTTGCCTGAGGAGGTGGTGATGGCGAACTCAGTCGAGGGGTTCAAGAGAGGCCTGGATGTCTTCCTGGAGCAGAACAATATTGTATCATACAATTATTAGGTTCTGTAGAAGGACGTAGATCTGGGTATTTATTATAATGGAATATAGGCTGAACTGGATGGACAAATGTCTTTTTTCGGCCTTACTAACTATGTTACTATGTTACTATGTTATGATGAGAAGATAACCAAACCAAATCCCCAACACGAAGTCGGGGACCCACACAGCGTCTGCGATTAGCGAAACGTTGAGCCTTCTCCTGGGACAAGGTCAAATTGTCCACTACATGAGTACAAATCTGCTGCAACCTGTCCACCACAGTATCCACACCAGGACAGTCCGAAGACTCAACCTGCCCTGAAGAGAAACGAGGATGGAACCCAGAGTTGCAGAAAAACGGCGAAACCAAGGTAGCCGAACTGGCCCGATTATTAAGGGCGAACTCAGCCAAAGGCAAAAAGGACACCCAGTCATCCTGATCAGCAGAAACAAAGCATCTCAGATATGTTTCCAAGGTCTGATTGGTTCGTTCGGTCTGGCCATTAGTCTGAGGATGGAAAGCCGAGGAAAAAGACAAGTCAATGCCCATCCTACCACAAAAGGCTCGCCAAAACCTCGAAACAAACTGGGAACCTCTGTCAGAAACGATATTCTCTGGAATGCCATGTAAACGAACCACATGCTGGAAGAACAATGGCACCAAATCAGAGGAGGAAGGTAATTTAGACAAGGGTACCAAATGGACCATCTTAGAGAAGCGATCACAGACCACCCAAATGACTGACATCTTTTGAGAGACGGGAAGATCTGAAATAAAATCCATAGAGATATGTGTCCAAGGCCTCTTCGGGACTGGCAAGGGTAAAAGCAACCCACTGGCACGAGAACAGCAGGGCTTAGCCCGAGCACAAATCCCACAGGACTGCACAAAAGAACGCACATCCCACGACAGAGATGGCCACCAAAAGGATCTAGCCACTAACTCTCTGGTACCAAAGATTCCAGGATGACCAGCCAACACCAAACAATGAACCTCAGAGATAACTTTATTCGTCCACCTATCAGGGACAAACAGTTTCTCCGCTGGGCAACGATCAGGTTTATTAGTCTGAAATTTTTGCAGCACCCGCCGCAAATCAGGGGAGATGGCAGACACAATTACTCCCTCTTTGAGGATACCCGCCGGCTCAGACAAACCCGGAGAGTCAGGCACAAAACTCCTAGACAGAGCATCCGCCTTCACATTTTTAGAGCCCGGAAGGTACGAAATCACAAAGTCAAAACGGGCAAAAAACAAGCGACCAACGAGCCTGTCTAGGATTCAACCGCTTGGCAGACTCGAGATAAGTCAAGTTCTTATGATCAGTCAAGACCATCACGCGATGCTTAGCTCCTTCAAGCCAATGACGCCACTCCTCGAATGCCCACTTCATGGCCAGCAACTCTCGATTGCCCACATCATAATTTCGCTCAGCAGGCGAAAACTTCCTGGAAAAGAAGGCGCATGGTTTCATCACCGAGCAATCAGAACTTCTCTGCGACAAAACAGCCCCTGCTCCAATCTCAGAAGCATCAACCTCGACCTGGAATGGAAGCGAAACATCTGGTTGACACAACACAGGGGCAGAAGAAAAACGACGCTTCAACTCTTGAAAAGCTTCCACAGCAGCAGAAGACCAATTGACCACATCAGCACCCTTCTTGGTCAAATCGGTCAATGGTTTAGCAATACTAGAAAAATTGCAGATGAAGCGACGATAAAAATTAGCAAAGCCCAGGAACTTTTGCAGACTTTTCAGAGATGTCGGCTGAGTCCAATCATGGATGGCTTGGACCTTAACAGGGTCCATCTCGATAGTAGAAGGGGAAAAGATGAACCCCAAAAATGAAACCTTCTGAACACCAAAGAGACACTTTGATCCCTTCACAAACAAAGAATTAGCACGCAGGACCTGAAACACCGTTCTGACCTGCTTCACATGAGACTCCCAATCATCCGAGAAGATCAAAATGTCATCCAAGTACACAATCAGGAATTTATCCAGGTACTCTCGGAAGATGTCATGCATAAAGGACTGAAACACTGATGGAGCATTGGCAAGTCCGAATGGCATTACTAGATACTCAAAATGGCCCTCGGGCGTATTAAATGCAGTTTTCCATTCATCGCCTCGCTTAATACGCACAAGATTATATGCACCACGAAGATCTATCTTGGTGAACCAACTGGCCCCCTTAATCCGAGCAAACAAATCAGATAACAACGGCAAGGGGTACTGAAATTTAACCGTGATCTTATTTAGAAGGCGGTAATCTATACAAGGTCTCAGTGAACCATCCTTCTTGGCTACAAAAAAGAACCCTGCTCCTAATGGCGACGATGATGGGCGAATATGCCCCTTCTCCAAGGACTCCTTCACATAACTCCGCATAGCGGCGTGCTCAGGCACAGATAAATTAAACAGTCGACCTTTTGGGAATTTACTACCAGGAATCAAATCGATAGCACAATCACAATCCCTATGCGGAGGTAGGGTATCGGACTTGGGCTCATCAAATACATCCCGGTAATCAGACAAGA